>NW_020799102.1:9482909-9498857 GCF_003259725.1 Athene cunicularia | reverse complement strand
GCAGCTGTATGTCAGCAGTGTCTTTGCATGCACTACTGGAGCTAGATCTATAGTCTCAGCTATGCCAGTTCCATCCCATATGTTTCCAGGACTGCCAGGCTTAAAAATCCAGGAGCCTAAAGGTGCCTTAAACACTTAGAGGCAAGGAGCCATGTGAAAAGCAGAAGTGGTTCTCTTTTTCAGAACACGGTGCTAAATTATGTGGAGATCACAGGGCTGAGAACTGTGGAGGGAGGTGAGAAAGGAGGTATAACATCATCCTCTAGGGCTCTCCTTCCTCCCTCATCTGATTTTCACTCCTTATCCCACCTGGGTTTCAAAGATTTTCCCCGAGAAGCCTTGGATCAGTCCCATTCTGTCTCTCCACCCTTGGGCAGCAGGCACAGACATCCCCAGCACGGACCAGAGACCCCTGTTAGGCTGCCATCTCTGAGACAACAGCAGGGGCTGGTCCATGGTCTGCCAACAGAGGCAGTTTGTCCTCGTGGTGACTGCTGAACACCTCAAAGTCCTCCCTAAAGCTTAATGGTCTGTGGCTACAGGGGGAAAAGGAACCCAAAGAAGACATTCCCTATTTCAACACCATGCATAACTTCGGTTTAAACTGATCATAAATGATTTGTTGCACAATAAAATAGATTAGGCAGAAGCTCTGCAAATGATGCTTGGTCTCCTACTGCTTATAATAGGATGACTATGGGGCAGATCTTCAAAGTGTCTATGAGTTTAGAAATACAAATCCCTTTAGCTCTGTAAGTCTAAGTTTATTACTTGAGACTTGCAAGCACCTCTCTAAAAAGGATAACTGAGGCCTCTCAGCTGAGAGCCAAGTAGCTTTAACTGGTCAGCAAACATATCTTTCTGGGCAGACTTCAAAGTCTTTCTGCTGTCTCCCATGATCCATCTGCTCAACTCACTCACTGTGAGTCTCGGATATCAGAGCACAGCTCCAGCTTCTCTCAAAAGGCATGGAGGAGACAAGCACAGTGCCCTGAGCATCATGCAAGCCACAGGAGGAGACAAGCATGGTGCCCTGAGCATCACGCAGGCCACAGCCACGCCACTCCAGAGCCTGGCGCTCGCCTGGGAAGGGAACAGGCAGATGGAGGAGGCGAGTCCCACCACTGGGCTGGAGGTGATGCTCCAGCTGGGCTTCTACTGGTGGGGCTGGACAGGCACTGGTGCTGGCACCCACAGAGGTTGTGGAAAACAGGAGGCAACTGGGCTTTGCACTGCAACTGGCAGGCACAAGAACTAACAGACCAGACCTGGACCAGCAGCTCCTCCATCTCACCTGCGAGAGTCCCTGTGGGTGAGTTCAGGGATGGGCATGGGAAGCTCTACAGTGAGTGGCTCACAGAACAAAGCAAGATCCCTCTAGCTTCCCACACTTTGCTTTAGCTCCTGAAGGTACACTGCCCCATGAACTTTCAGTTCTGCACTTGGGAGAGCACCTGTGGATGGCCAGGGACACACCGTCACGTGGGGCACAGCCTGTACTTTCAAGAGACCATGAGTGACAGGATACATGGAAACACTTGCGGCTTCCATTTACTTGCAAGTGAACTAGTTAAACATCAGTTTGTGGTGTGAATTGTTTCATGTGAGCAAAAAAATACCATGCTACCATCTGTTGCTACCTTCCTTTCTCTGCACACCGCTCTTGGAAGGGTAACCCAGCAAGAGAAAAGAACTTCTGAGGGTGCACCTTACCATAGGAACTGGAGGTTGCAGTTGGGGTGCAGCAGCCCTTCACAAATGAGTTCAGCACCTTCATCTCCCAACTTGTTCTCGCCCATGTACAGTATTTTCAAGTGCTTGTTCATGCTGAGAGCAGAGCTGATGGCCTTGCAGCAAGCAGTCGTGAGCCCGCACTCCCTAACCCTGCAAGGCAAAAGTGACACGAGATCTAGACGGGGTATCTAGAGAGTATCAGGCACCATTCATGTCTTCATATTTACTTCACAGGAGCCCAGACAGTGGGAAGGGAGGAACGAAAACCTTCCCACAGTCACTGTACTGCTCTCAAGCCCCCATCTGCTCAGTTACTTCTAAGCAGCACCTCTCTCACTCTTTATATTTGGGATGTCTGTCTTGGAGCATGCACCCAGGAAAGGCACCTGTCCATAAATGAACAGGAATGATCAGAGACAAAACGTGCTGCTCTCAGTCACTCCCAGCTCCATCGTGTGCTCCTGAGGCACCTCATCAGCTCCCAGGCCTCCAGGGCAGGGGAAGAACCCAGCTGGGGACAGGAGCTGAACTTGCAATGTAGAAAAGTTCAAGCGTTGCTTGTTCAAGTTCTACGTGAAAGAACAATTTTTCCTCTCCTGGCCATGTGATACCAGACCATCCCACCCTAAAAGGTAACGTTGTCAGCAGAGAGGACATTGAGAACGGTTTATGTCGTTAAAGCCATCTTTTGGCTTATCAATGAGAGAGCATGGATCCAGTGGAGAACCCGAGATATCTGATCACAGCACTCATTTTGCTATTACATGAGGCCTTTCAAACTTCAAAAGTCTCTTAGCTGCCATTTGTTGCACGATAAAATATATTAAGCAGAAGCTCTGCAAGTGATGCTTGGTCTCCTATTGCTTATAATAGGATGACTATGGGGCAGATCTTCAAAGTTTCTGTGAGTTTAGAAATACAAATCCCTTTAGCTCTGTTAAGTCTAAATCCTTTAGGTAACGACTGGTACGAGTTGTTCATGGAATCACCACAACTGAGGCTCTATCTGGTGGGCATTGCTTCACCTACATCTCCCTTCAGCGAGGTCTACAAAGAAGACAGGGCAGGGGGTATGTACAACTTGACAGCAGCTCACCATAGTTCCTGGAGTTTAGACCTGGGATCCTTGAGGGCCTCACACAGCATTTCCATCCCTGAGTCTCTCAGGTTATTGTCTTGCAGACTGATCTCTTTGAGGGTCTCTTTTGTACTGATGAGTCTGGAGAGATCTTTACAGCTAGCACTTGTGAGATCACAGTCCCATAACCTTCAGGGAAGAACAAAATATTATTTTCCCCCCAAGAACAACTTAGATTAGTAAACAGAGTCCTATTTTAGTATTTTGAATTTATGGTTACATCATCTCGGTTTTTTCTATCCTTTATAAAACCCCTTCATGCATCATATAGCACAGCTTTCTCCTTACTTTCCCTCCATTGAACCAAAAGCTTTGTTTGTAACACAAAAAAGAAATAGGAACATGCAACTCTAGTAGACAGATAACTCAACAGAAAGCCAAGACAAATCTCCATTTCCCATCTCCTCAGAATTTGAACCAAACGATTTCAGTGTGGTCCTGCTCATTCATGGTGTCCTCCACCCAGTTTTGAGAAGTAACTAATCTGCAGTAGAGACGTTCTTCATTCACTAGAGGGTGTAACTGAGAAACTTTCTGCTTCGGAGCAAACCAGCAGCACAAGTAGACAGCTCAGAGGCTGCAAGAGGGATTTAAGTAACCTTTGCCTACCCTTACCATAGCTTCTGGATTTTGCAGTTAGGATGCATCAGTCCTTGGCACAGCAAAGCCATACCGGAGTCCCCGATCTTGTTATCCCCCACGGAAAGATCTACCAGTGATGACTTGTTACTGAGAACCGCGCTGATCTCTCGACAGCTATCGCTGGTTATGCCACAGTTCTCCAGGCTGCAGAAAAAAGCACAGTTGGAGTTGCTGCTCCAGACCCGCTGCGTTAGATACACCCCAACACTGCCACTTCAGACTGAGAAGGGTCTATGGGCTGGTTCCTTGCTGCAAACCAGTGCAGCTCAGATGGGCATTGCAAGACCCTGCAAGGCTCTGAGATGATACAGTGTCCTAGATGGGCTCTGGCTGAAGCAACACTGCTCCTGCGCTCCCCAAGGCTGCAAGGCTCTTCTGCTCTGACCCACCCACTCACACCCATTAATGCAAGGATCATTTTTGCCAAACTCCCCCTTCATATAAACTGTTCCTTTTAAGAGGAGCTCTTGGCTGTATCACACAACTGAGTCCCTGGCAGCCAACCCCTGCTGAAGCACAGCAGGGGCAAGATGAAAATGAATCTGGCTTCTCCCCTAAACTCCAGCAGGGACTTTACCCAAGATACGAGGCCAAATCCAGCATCTCTGTTTTGAAGCCAAAAAGGGATCTGAATAAATATACTCAGCTGGATGGTAATTCAGGGGTAAGAACTGGAGCCACTGAGGGCAACTGTTCCTCTGCTCTGAGACAGTGGCAACCAGTCACACCTTATAATTGCAGGTTTAACCTGGGGCACATGCTCACACTGCACCAACAGGCAAAAGAGCGAGCTCAGAATAACATGCTAAAGAAAAGGTCAAAAAAAATCTAAAACTGAAACCCTGGGCATTTGCTTGCAGTTTCCAGTTACAGAAATCTGAGCCAGCAAAAATTCTGGCCTAAATTTCAAGTATTCCTGACAATAATTTTTCCTGTCTTATGGACGGTATGACTACCAGCAGGACTAGTTGCAGTTACAGATGACCAGCTCTTCCTTACTGTAGTAACTCTAGGTTGCAGCTCGCATCCACCAATCCCCGGCACAGCTGCTTTACAGCTGTATCTCCCAGCGTGTTGTTACTCAGCTGGAGCTCCTTCAGGGTGGGCTTGCTTTGCAGAGCAGGATTGAGAGCTTCCACAGAATCAGCTGTGAGTTCACAATACTCCAGCCTGCAAGAAGAAAAGAAGTCCAGGGGAAAAGCAACAGTCTTCATCACATCCCCCTACCCACAAGGCAACAGATGGGCAAAGTGTGCTAGCCAGGGCAGAAAACGTGCCAAAGTGAGTTGAGACCAAGCAACACGTGAAAACAGAGATAACTGTAATTTTTTTAACAGCATCTCCCTGCTCATTTCAGGAAGCATTAATCCTTAAATTGGACACTAGGGGACCAACAAGACTAATTACCCACCCCATTTTTACACTAGTCCTCCATTCTAATGCATGGGCTGCCTTGGAACACATGACTGGGTTTTTGCATTGCAACATCACACAGCCTCACCACTGAGCTTCCCTGTGAGGGACTGGAGGCTGCCAATAGACCCAGGTCCTCTCAGCCGTAAAAAAAGGACCAAGTGCAGCAGAATCAGACTTTCCCTGTGTGTCTGATAGGTCCTGTATCACAGAATCATCTGGGTTGGAAAAGCCCTTGCAGCTCCTCCAGCCCAACCACAAACCTCACCCTGACCGTTCCCAACCCCACCAGATCGCTCAGCGCTGGCTCAGCCCGACTCTTCAACCCCTCCAGGGATCCCGGGGACTCCCCCCCTGCCCTGGGCAGCCCATTCCAACGCCCAACAGCCCCTTCTGCACAGAAATCCTTCCTCAGAGCCAGCCTGACCCTGCCCTGGGCAGCTTGAGGCCATTGCCTCGGGGCCTGGCGCTGGCTCCTTGGCTCCAGAGACTCATCCCCCCTCTCTGCCTCCTCTTCTCCAGACTAAACCCCCCCAGTTCCCTCAGCCACTCCTTGTACTAACTGTATTAACAGCCACCACCCAGGAGGGCTAAACAAAGCGTATGGGAAGACACTCAGCTCTTACAAACCCACGATACCTACCAGCATGAATGAGCATGACAAAATTTTAGATACAACAGGAAGAAATCTACATCTGTCAACAAAACTCCTGCTTGTCTCAAGGGAAAGATGAGCATGACCTGTCTGATGACCAAAAAAGCCCAGTGACTACTTACTGCAGTTTCTGCAGCTTACAGTTGGGGTTCATCATGCCTTGACACAGCACCTTCACTCCAGCAGTTCCCAGTTTGTTACCACCTATGTGCAGCTCTGTCAGGGATGGCTGTGCGCTGAGGACAGAGCAGAGTGTCTCACAGCTGGCACTCGTCAGATTGCAGTTTTGCAGCCTGAAGGAGAGAGACAACTGGGGTGAGGGAAACGCACCCCCAGAATTTTGGAGGCTCTTCTCAGAGAGGTGCATCTGCTGAGGTTGGGACTTGGAAAGGACACTGTGGCACTGACAGTGCGTAACTCTCTAGGAAGTGGTACACCCAGGTTATTGCTGCTATTTTACAGGTGTGCCAAAATAACTGATCAGCTAGTATTATACCTGTAGCACAAGCAGTAACTCCCACGCTTCCTTCAGTGTAATTGTTTGTATAGCTCCCCTAGCAGAAGGACCCACCCTACATTAAGCAGCTCTGCACCTGCTTTATAGAAGTGTTTCAGCCATCATGAGGCTTATCCCAGAGATAAAGCAATGGCATCTTATGATTTCTTGTCCCCTCTGGAAACGTGATCCAGAGCAGCCAACAATCCTGTCCAACTTGGCTTAAATACATGGATATCATTTAGAAGTTCAATGGTATACTACAAGAAGGATCTGTGAAGCTGATCCTTCAGCACTCAGTCTGGGAGAAGCAGCATATGACCCGTGCTGGTATTGCTATGGTGTGTTTAGAGTTACTGGACAAGACCTTCTTGCAACACAGAGGAATTGTGCATGGTGGTACTAAATTTAACTTGGGTTTGGTTGCTCTTTTATTCCCTAAGACACCTTACTAGAATGCCAAAATGTACAATTATGTTTCTATGAAACTGGAACAGCCTAATCCAGGCTAGAGAAGTTTGAGGCTTAAGACAAAATTTCTGAAAAATTGCATTAGTCTTGCACTATTGAGTATCACAGTTATTTCCTAGAAGGCCCAACAGAGAGTTGCAGTTTGATTAGCTTCACTGTCAACTCTCCCTCTACTTGTGTATCCTCACTGCAGGGAACACAGGGACTCTGAAGCGGGCATATCTGACCTATTTTTACAAGGCAGTGTCATGAAGATCCTAGACCCACCTCAGGAGCTGGAGCACTCCAGTACCCTGTAGAAGAGGTGCTGGACAGAGAAGGCAGCATGTCTTTGAGGGTCATGGAAAGAGCAGGGGCAGCAACCAACTGGCTTTGACTAAATCTCCTGCACCATGTTGCTGAGGGAAGCCCACTAATACTATAATGTGGTGCCTCTGCCAAACATGCTGTGTTGAACCAAGCTGGCCCTGCCCAACTGAGAAGCCAAGGCTGGAAGCAGAGCCAGTCTGGTAGGGTGCAGAAAGACTGACAGCTCTTGAAATGCCAAGGCTCAGGAGAGCACCCTTTTGCTTGGCTCCTAAAGAAGTGGGCAAACTGGACCAGACACTAAACACTGTGCTTCCAACTGGCAGAAGAGCCCTCTGGAAAATGCATTTGTGAAAACGTCAGGTTTGTGCTAATGAGTGGGGCCTTCTGTGGTTGGCCTTTTGTTTAAACTGCCTAAACAGATAATCCAGCTGACTAGGCCAGGGGAAGATCTGCTACCTCTTCTAAAGAAAGTCTCCAGAAAGCCTCTGCTTGGCTGGGAAAACTCTATCTGTCCCCCTCAGTGCTGGAAGACAAAGGAAGACAGACTGAAGATCTGGAGTCTTCCAATAAACACACCACTTAGATAAAACTTCTGGGCTTTTCCAACCATGTGACCTAGGTGATTGCTGAGATACATCGGCATGACTCTTACTACCATCACATACTAGTTTGTCTCATGACTTCACCTGCAGCAGACTGCAAACGTGTTAGAGCAAAACAATAGGTGAGGCTTTACCATAACGTCTGTAGGCTGCAGCTTGGCATCAGCAACCCTTTACACAGGCATTCAGCACCCGCATCTCCCAGTTCGTTGTTGTTCAGCTTCAGCTCTGTGAGGGACGGATTCGTACTGATGACAGAGCAGAGATCCTCACAGTTACTCCTGGAGAGATTGCAGTCATCGAGCCTGAAAGAGGAGAAGGAGTACTTTAGTTCTCAGGGTTGCTTTGTTCTCCCTGGATGGAGTATTCCCCATGAAAGTAAAGTGGGCGATTTAATCCTCTGCAGTCCCTGGGACACCTCCATAAGGATGTGCATGGCCTGTTGGGTGACACATGGCCCAAAACGTGTTTTCTCTGCAGTAGCGGAGGGGCTGGATGGCAGTTCCCCAAGCCACAGGCCTCTTCTCCATGCTGTGTGGCACAGGGCACATGACTCCTCCCCTGCTTGGCAGGGCTTCAGCTGGAGGATGCACCTTCATTTAAAGAAGACAAACTGCCTGGTGTCTGAAGCCACGTCAACCAGAGGCCAGCTTACAGGCTGTCTGACTGGTTCTGCACCGAAACCAGCCAAGCTGGCTCTTCAGCCAGCCTCACAGACATCCATCAGCAGTTTGGTCTTGTGTAGGTGGCAGAATAGCAAGTAGCATCACCAGCTACTTACAAAACCATGGTATTAATCCAAATCCTGGCTTTTCAGGAGAATGGATCCATGATTACTGGCATGAATGGAAAGCAGGTGAATGATGCAAGGGGTTTGGACCAAGGATATAACAGATAAAGGTATAATTTGTAAAATGCTAGGGACACGTTTAATAGTGGCATACAAGGAAAGAAACAAATAGTAAGATTAAAGATATGCAAGATGAAATAGAGGGATGTAAAGCTACTGAAATGTTACTACCTTTAAGAACAGAATAACTGCAAAACCAACTTCAGGACACTCATTTAAAAGCACAGAAGTTAGGAGAACGTGTTGGAATGATGTTAATGTAAGCTCCAAACCCTCCCAACATAGTTCAGACCAGGAAACTAGTAATAACTCCTGAAAATTGGGATGATTCAAATAAAAAGAGCTCAGATGAAGATAACCCCCTGCACCTGCCTGAGCCTCTCCAATATACCACTAGACCAATTATAAAACCAGAAGAAACTACCAGACCACAGGGTGGAGCAGGAGATCGCACTAGAAAAAAATCCCATTTGATCCAATTCAAATGGCCAATTTACACCAATGTTATGGTTGTAAACCCTGAGAAACTGAAACAGAGTATTTGTGGTGTGTGTGCTTATCCAAGGGGACAGAATGTTATTAAATGGGGA
Organism: Athene cunicularia; assembly: GCF_003259725.1. NCBI lineage: Eukaryota > Metazoa > Chordata > Aves > Strigiformes > Strigidae > Athene > Athene cunicularia. The sequence goes on along the minus strand of NW_020799102.1, from coordinate 9,489,957 downwards.
TGAATCAAATGGATATTAGGCACCAGGTGTCTTTTTAAATGCTGGTCCTGACCCCCTGGAAGACTCCCATTCAGCAATGAGTGGAGTGGCATATGGAGCTGGAGGAACAGATGAGCTAGGGAGAGGAGAACCATCTATCCTACCCATAAAATCCCTACACGAACCTTCAGTTGCAGTGACAAAGGCTGCCTGTATACAGGCCACGCACGAACATGCTCCACATGATGTTCCAATCTCAACCACCACAGGCTTGGCCATACTGGAACCATTAATTGGAGGAGCCCTGGCTGTGCTTACACCTTACCTCATTGCAAAGTGAAAGGAACACCCTCAAGCTGTGAAACTGTACCAATATGTAGATAACATTCTAATTGGAGGGACTTCCCCTGAGAGGGTGGGCGAAGCAACAGCAAGCAGTACAACAAGCTCTACACAAAGTAGAAATTGAGATCCCACACCAGAAATGTCAAGAACCGGGTAAAGAAGTAAAATTTTCAGGGACTTGATGGATTGCAGGTAGTACAGCAATTCCACTGACACCCTAAGGAAAACAGAACAATTGCAGTCACCCCCATCTAGAAAAGAATTATAAAAGCTCATACTTTAGGGTACTGGAGGAAGCATGCACCTGGACTTTCTATCATTGCTCACCCACTGTATTCATTTTTACGAAAGGTAAGACTGTGGAAATGGGACCTGGAATATGAAGAGGCAGTCAAAACCTTAATACGGGAATTAAAGACATTATCAGTCCCTGGGGCCAAGTCACCCCTGTGATCCTAATACAACAGAATGGGGTATTGCAATCTACTTCAAACTGGCCCTGACAGATCAAAGAGACCTTTATTATTCAGCTGCATTTAAAGAAACAGAACAGAGATACTCCGAATGGGAAAAGGGACTTTTGTCTTTAATCTGAGCAGTTAAACAAGTTGAGAAAATACACCAGAGACAACCTGTTCAGACTAGAGGGCCATTTCATTTGCTAGAAACGTTCCTAAAAGGAACCACTCCCTCAGAGGGAACTGCACAAAAAGCCACCACTGGGCAATGGTGTGCCTACCTGGTGGGAATAGCAGATGAAATGCAACTGAATGAAAGTCAAACAAAAATTTCCAAATTTCAAATGCCTATAAACACCGACCCACCAGCACTAAACCAACTATTTAAACCTTCACCAGTTCTAGATACACCTCCCCTCACTGAGAGAACATCAACAGAGGGCATTTGGTTTTCTGACACCACAGGAAAAAGAATATTTGGTAAATGGCAATACAAGTCTGCTGCATTAGAAATTAACACTAGCAAACAAGTAATAGAAGAAGGTGAAGGTAGTGTACAAGTAGGAGAATTAAGGGCAGTTGGTTCAGCAGCACAAAATGGAGCAAAAGTTTATCTCTGTCAATCCTATGCCATATGGGCAGGTGCTACACAATGGCTCTGTCAATGGGAAGCTCTAAATTGGGAAGTAAATAGATCCCCAGTCTGGAGAACCAAGGATTGGCAACTACTGCTGAACATAGCCAGAGAAACACCCTTCAAGATGGGATGGTTGGAACCTCACACCAAAGACAATAAGCCAGCCACAAACTGGAACCAATGAATAGATGAATTAGTCAGAATTGGGGAAATGAAATAGGGAGATACATCAGATGCTGAAAGGTACCAACTAGGGGAATGGTTACATCAAAAATTAGGATGCACAGGCTGAGAAGCACTTTATTTTTGCAGCCCAAAGCTGAGGTCGTCCTCTAAACACATGAAATCATCCTGACAGAACGCCCCTAATGTAAACTGAAACTGCAAACACATCACCCTGCTAAAGCACTACCTCTACACATCAGTGAAAGGAAAACTTTATGGTCTACATGGCAATTGATTATATCGGGCCATTCAAACCCTCTGCAGGATATCAATACATCCTCACAGGAGTGGGACTCTGGTGTGCTTATGGCAACTAAGTGCCAGAAGGCCAATGGACGAAATACTGTACAAGGGGTATCACCTTGGTTCTCAAGTACACCTACTCCTGATGTCATCCAAAGTGATAACGACTTGCAGGCACTTCTCTAGAGAGGTGCAAGTGTGAGCAAAGCAGGAAGAAAGTCAACGGGTATTTCATGCCCCCGTTATCCTCAAGCAAATGGGATGGTGGAAAGGGCTGATGGCCTATTGCAAAAGAGCCTTAAGCCACGTGAGGCCCTGTGGGACACTCAGTGTGGGCCCACTGGAAGCCCTACAATGGAGCATTCTTTGCAAAAACCGAGCTTAGGACTCCACCTTCTGGGAAAAGGGAACATCCACCAACATTACAGCCAGGAGAAACTGTAACGGTTGATCTACCATCCATTGGTACTGTACCATGAGTCTAACTAAACCTAGTGGCACACTTGCATGGGAGGCTACCAATAGCAGTGGTGCAAAACACAAAATTAGTGCACAGTGAACTTTTCCTTTTTTCTAATGGGGTAACCTGTCTGGAAAACCCCACCAAGACCAGTCTATCCCACCTTTTTGTCTTCCAGCTTACCTAAAAATTAAAATAAGAAACATCACCCTACTGCTGTTGAAGATTTTGATAATACTTGCTTCCCCACCTGTCTCAACTTGATCATTAAATCGAGGAATCAGCCACAATTGTCTTAATACAGAAAACCACCCCTTTTGTTATTAACAGACAATAGCATAAACGTGACCTGTAAAATACAACTACCTGTTACTGAAGGCTGTGCACGTAGTAGGATTATTTACAAGAACTCTTACACACCATACAGGAAATGCTGTAACATGAATCACTGTTAAATACATGACATAGTGAAGGGACATTCTGAAGTTAAAATACATATATGGAACACTCCAGAGAGATGAAACAGAAGATTAGGAACAGTATCTCTCAAAATCACTAAACCTATCACAACTAGATCAGTGACTACTTTGAATACTCCCCCAGTTTTACTAAGGAGTCTTACTGAGAAAACCCCAGAATGGCGACAGTCTCAAGCTCATATTCATTATACCAGAACCATGGGAACACTCTCTGGGAAGGGAAACCTAAATCTTTCCATTGTGGACACGAACAAAAATAACACATACCTAGAAAATGAGTGGAGCTGGTATGAAGATGAAGCTTATGGCAAAGTTTCCCTACTTTGGGCAACAGTAGGGGAAGAAATTAAAATATGGTACCGAATGACCAACAGGTCCAGCTATGAAAAGGCACATGAGATTTCTGTGTACAACCTTACATCAAACCCAACAGCAGACTGGGATTCAGCACTTTGTGCCACCGAAAGAAAATTAAGCTGTTGGCACAGTTTTACCTTAATACAACCTGTTATTACAATCTGCATGTGGGCTCACCATAATGTGGAACTATCATTTAGATTTAAAATAGACATTATTAAGCCTAGCACAACACCACCTACCACTCCTCACTTAACATCCACAGCAATTACAAAGGACAAAAAAACCTTCTATCCCCATGGATTTTTGAAAGGGGACCGTATGTAATCAAAATCAATATTGTTGAACCCCTCATGGTCCCTCAAACAAGTGGAACTATCAATGCAGGTTAGTATCTCTGCAATTAAGCCTACCTGCTCACCATTCCTGAATGCGTCGCACACAACATTGTCAGTGTGGTTGCATGGGCAAACCCTCACCTCTCCAAAATAATCAAGAAAGGATGTGACTGGCATTCTAGGAACAAGATTAGGGGTATTAAACAGCATGATGCTGAAGTTTTAGCAAACAAAATATGCTCAGCAACAAGTAATTTACGCAAATCAGAACGTCCATTACAATCTTGTCTATCAGCACTGGGAACTAATCAATGGCTCCTATCTGATACATTACCCCAATGGGAAAGAATTAATGAAAAAAAACATCAAGTAACTGTGAATGTACTAGGTGCAACCCAAATTAATACCTCTCTTGCTCTTAGCTGCATTCAGTCTCAACTGTTTGTAAAATCTACTGTGGCAGCAATTGTAAGAGAAGGTGAAGGGGGCACCTTACCCACTGAAATTCAAAAGGTAATGTGGGATAATACAACTAAATTGGAAAGGGAATTCCATCCTGGTGGCGTCCAGTTGTATGGCCCCATGGACAGTAAAGCCACAGCTTTTGTTTTGAGAATACACAATGCTTCATTATACACCATATACCCCATCACTGGGCTGGGATTAAATCACCATGGAACTGTATTCCATCCCGTAGAACAAGGAACATGGGCCCAGCAAAATGGGAACAAACAGCAAACTACTGATATTGATGCATGTGTTATACGGGAACAAACAAGGATTTATTTGTGACAGTAATACCATTAAGACCCAAGACATTTGTCTTGACACTGAACAAAATACTTGTCATCTTGGAATACACCCTGATGAAACCCCTGAAACTGTACTAGTATGTATGGGAAATGGATGTGTCTGTATAAGAATCCTTTGTAATTCTGTATTTATAGAAAACACCACTGCAGAAACAAATAATCACTCAAATATCTGTATTTGTAATTTTACCAAAACTGTAGGATGTGACTTTAATTATACACATTGTATCAAGATTTATTACCTACCCCTATTGGAATGAATCTCACATTGATAAGAAAACTATTACAATGTGATGACCTGAACCAATTGCTAAAATAAATTTGGAATAACAGATAGAAAACCCTGATTATCATCCATCATGATGCAGAAGAAATACACCGTATCTTAGAAAGAGTGAAGAAAGATGGAGAACATTACTGGTGGGAAAACCTTCTTTGAAACATCTCCAATGGTAACTGGGAAACTAAATCTGATGTTACACCCCATGATGGTCCTGCTGACTCTTGTTATACTGTATTTGTTATTGAGCATCACTCCATATATCAGGTTTGGAAGATGACAAAACAAGTTACGCTATTACAAGAAGTTCTCTGCATATATAATGGTTTTTAATCCCATTTGATGAAATAATATATATGCTTCTTTAATAGAGGTTAACCCAACAGAAATCTACACTCAAATTACAAATACATGTGGCATTTATAGGCACAGAGGCAAGAGGTGACCACACCACCACTCTGTGGAAAATGTAGATTGACTTTGGTCATGGGGTGGAACGTGGTGGTGAGAACCCTGGGTCACGTGGCCATGTCAGGACCAGGCAACATTCTCTTCTTGTGGTTACAGGTGCAGGGACTTGGGACAATCTGGTACTTTCTTGTACTGGTTACAAGTGCAGGGAGCTGGGATGATCAGGCACTCCCTAACTGTACCTGAAACTCCTGCTGCCTGGATCGTAGCCTGCTCTTGAAGGCACCAGCATCACATAACAAGAATTGTGGCCAAAATGGAATAATACTGACCAAAGTCAATCATCTCACAATCCTATAAATAGCAATCTTAAGTGAGATCTGAGCTCTCCAGGATGGCAGCAGGCTGTGACCCAGCACCTCCCCCAAGTTGGAACACTTCTCAGGGTAGATTTCACAAGGATTTTGAAGAGTAGATTTTTGCAAGTACTTCCAAGATTGTCTGCTGATAGATGCCGATGAAGAAGGGTTCAAAGAGCATCTGCTGACAAACACAGATGAAGGAGAGTAGCGAGTCATCCACTACAATCAGATTTTGCAAGGTTTCAAAGATCATTTGGCACCAGTAATTTACTACTGTTTACAAAGAGAGAAATATCTTGAACTAGGTTAACCTCTGTATCTGTGTGTGTGTGTGTGTGTGTGTGTATAATTTTATTTAGGAAACTTTGTCATAAATCTCGGGTGAACCTTGCCATTTTTGAATCTTTAACTAAGTCTCTGTGTTGATTATAGCAAATTTTATTAAATTGCTTATGATGATGATTAAGTATTGTTAAAAATTGTACATCCTAATCTTGTTATTTACTGCAACAGTGCTAACAAATCTTAAACTGCTATCTCAAAGTCGCGCAGGATCCATAATCGTCATTTCATGCCAGTGCGTCACACCAGTCTGCACTGTATCTCTCAGGCACACCTCTCAGTACACAAACTGTGAGTTGGCAGTGTGGCACCACCTTTTCTCACTGGACATCAGCATTCTTCTAGTTGTTGCTAAATTGATGGGGGGTGTGGGAAACTGATTTGGAAGGAGAGACAAGGAAAGGATTGGGAGCCCAGGACAGGCACGGAGATATAGAGGGAGGTAGAAAAGACAAAAGGCAAAAGGCAGGTGTTATGAAGAACCCTACAGCCCCAGGCACAGCCACAGCCAGGACTGCCAAAAGTTGCCTGGTCACTTCTTAAATAACACTATGGAAACTGAGGCTCTAGTAGACTTGTTTCCTCCCTCTGGCAAGAAGACTGGGCTCTCAATGGGGATTAACAATCCCTCCTGCATCTCTCATCTGCTGTTTTGAGTGGCCTGGCCTCTGCCCAAGGGAAAACCATCCCACTGCCTTCTGCCCCCAAGGCAAAATTTGGGAAGTTAAGGTCAGGCCCATGAAGCTTGCCAGCAAAAATCTCCTTTGCAAAAAAAAGCAAGTCACCTTCAACTTGCCTGAAGTCCTCCAAGCCACTGCAAGCTTGATGTGGCCCATCCTCTCCAGCCCAAGCAAGACAATGCCAGCTCGTGGGCTGTGAATTCCCCAACAGCAGAGAGCCAAGAGTGCGGGAGCAGCTCTTCTGAACCCTGTCCTACAGCTTACACTGCAAGAGGTGGTTCCCTCCCACTGGCTGCCTCAACACACAAGACAGGTACTTCTGAAGGCTAAGTGAATAATTAAAAGCTAATGGCATGTGGCTTGTGCACGACTATTAACAGTTACTTGACAGCATGTCATCTGCAGGCCAGAGAGTGTGCAGCATAATGAGTACAGAGTTGTCTTCTCTCTCTTCAGGGAGAAAGACAGAATTACCAAAATTTACCAGAATTACGGTGGTCAGATGTTTAGATAACCACATTACCTAGCTGAGTTCTATAGCACACCACAGAGCAAGAGCAATGTTACTTCATACCAAAAGATGCTTATCTGTACTTGAAAAAACTTTGCAAGAGGGTGGGTTCCCCCCCCCCCCCCCCCC
>NW_020799102.1:9475536-9482859 GCF_003259725.1 Athene cunicularia | reverse complement strand
CCCCTTTTCTTCCTCTTTTCCCTCCCTCCCCCCTTCCCTTTGTTTCCTGCCCTCCCTGCCACTCCTCGCCCTTTTCCTTCGCTTTCCTCCTTCTTACCTTTCCCTTTCTTCCCTTTTTCCTGACTTCTCCCTGCTTCCCTCTTTCCCCTCCTTTTTCCTCCTTTCTTTTCCCTCTCCCCCTTCTTCATCTATTTCCTTCATATCCTCTTCCTTCCCTCTTTTCCCTTGTTTTCCTCACTTCCATCATTTTCCTCTGTTCACCTTCTCACCTTCCCTTCTTCTCTTTTTCCTGTGCTTTCCCCACTTCCTCCTTTTTCTTCCCTTCTTTTCTACTATTTCCCCTCTATTTTCTCCTTCCTCCCCTTCCCTCTTTCTTCCCTTTACTCCCCTCTTTCTCCCTTCCTTTCATCTTTTTCCTGTGCTCTCCCCACTTCCCTCTTTTCCTCTCCTTCTCCTCCTTCTTCCTTCTTTCCCATTCCCTCTTTTGTTCCTTTTCCACCATTACGCCCTCCTTTTTTCCCCTTTCCCTCCTCTTTCCCTATTTCTTCACTCTTTTTCATCTTCTCTGCCACTTCCTTCTTTTCCTCCTCTTTTTCCTCCCTTTCTCTTTTCCCCCCTCCCCTGTTGCTCCTTTTTCCCATCCACCCCTGTCTCCGCCCCAGAGTGGGAGCACTGGGATACACAAGAAACAAGACAGGAGGAAGGAAAATCCCTGTAGCGAGGGGATGAGCAGGGGATGGGAGGATCAAATGTGAAATGGGAAGGTCCCACCCAGGCTGGGAGGTCCCCGTGCTGGGACCCAGAGCACGATGACGATGCACACAGGTCACCCAGGGGAGAGGCACCATGGGGGGCTCTTGGCTAGGGGAGACAGGACCCCGCCTTGTCCTTCCCTAGGGACGTTGGAACTGGGAACTGTTTGAACTGGGAACGACAACAAGAATACCCGTTCCTCAGTGGCCTCTCTGACCTCCAATTTGCCATCTGGCTGTGTAGAGGGGCCAGCATGGAGGGCCTCTATGTCCCCCCTCTCCATCCCTTTCACCAGGCCTGTCTATGACGCATCTCTCGTATTCTGTCTCCCTCATTAGTGCAACACGTTGACGAGCAGATGAGCTGCGCCTCATCGGCACAAAGGCCTCTCCTCTAAGCTGTTTGAAATGAAGCCACGAGAGCAATGGAGGACGGGTGCCTCAGAGTTTTGCTGCTGTGATGACTGTTGCGGTCCCTGGGCTCTCCCCGACACCAGCACCCAGTGGCTTGCCCGCACACACCTCCCACGGCAAGAGCAAGGGTGCCAGCGCCTGACGGGGCTGGAAAGCATTCGTCATCGCCCAGCTCGCTTCCTCCTCCGGCTGCTGGCTACTCCCAGTCTCCCTATTGTTTCCCTGTACTTTTAGCCCCAGTAAAAGCTCGTTCAGACTTTCACAAGACAGAGCAAAGAGAGGCTTTGAAGTGTTGAGAGCTTTTTAGGCAACATACTGAGTTGCCTCCCTTCCTTCCCCCCAAAATCTTAGCATCTCCCCCTATTTCTTCTTCCTACAAACATCCCACCCCCCGGCTCACCCAACAGTTCAAGTAAGCACAACCAGCCATTACTACAAAGCAGCCTCTGTGATGAATGGCTTTAAGATCGCTATGTGCTCCTCCCCGGTAAGCAGAAGGGAAAGTTTAGGGAGTTTAAGAGCCCGGTTTTGCTGCCGATACGTACCTCGCTCTTCTCGGCGCTCTGTGGGGAGCGAGGAGGGTAGAGCTGACGCCTTCCTGCTGCCGTTACTACGCAACCTCTGCTGTTGTACACATGGTGCCTGCTAGAGGGAGAAAAATAGTTTTGGGTTGTGATGGCTTTTTTCCTCCCAGGGCAGCTCTTCAGGGGCTCACAGAGCCGCGCTCTGTACACGATCGTACTTGGCTTAGTGACGATGAAAACATCCCGCAAAACCTGATGATGATAGAGGTGGCTTTAACTTCTTACCCCTGATCATGCAGCCACTCGCCAGGGTTTAGCCCAGAGCAAGGGAGCAGTTGCCATCGAAGGATCCATCTGAAAATGAGGCCACCACAGTGTTAAAGTGCAGATAGAGATGCTGGAGTTTGCAAATAGTTTCTCCATTGCTCAGGCAAATCCTGTCCAGCCTGGATGGAGAGTGATGCTGGGCACTTTACTGCCTCTCTGCCACATCCCCTGGGGGTTAACTCCCCCGGCAGGGGCCAGGGCATGGGCAGGTCCCTGCTCCTGCACAACCTGGGTGCTCACACAGCCTGGAAGGGTGCCCTGGGAACAGCCCTGGACATGCCTCCCTAAAACTGCCTCTCAGCACCAAGCAGAGCCCCATGTCCTACACCTCCTCCTCCCAAACTTCCCCTCCCCGAGGATTACCCTGCCATTGCTCAAGCTGCATCGCGCGCTAATTGCAGGTTGAAGTAACTCACTTTCTCCCTCCATCCTTAATGGCATGAAGATTAATTAATGTTTCAATAGACTGCAAATGAGCCAGAGGCAGAAGGCCAGCTTTGTTTTTCACTCCCATGGTTGCTGACGGCAGAGGAGGTGGGAAGCACAGTGTCTGTGCACTCCAATGGGAGCACTAGAGATTTTCCCCCCAGTTGCCTTGGAGGAGATGGGAACCGACCACAAGAAGAGCTCGAAGAGCTAAAACCCACCTTCCTCATTGCCCAGAAGAGAGCTGAATGCCAGAGGGTGCACCTCTTCCCCGTTCCCTCCCAGGAAAGACAGGGTCGTCCACACAAAGGGGTTGCTGGAACAGTCCTTCTGCCCCTGGGTCTGCCCTGAAACCTGCTGAACCCCAGCTGTGAGTTTGTGGATGGCACGAGCTTCTGGCTTCGGTGCTTGCCAGGACGCTCCTGCGCAGGCAGGGGGGTGGGGTGTTGTGCCCAGTGAAAGATGTCTCTGCCCTTCTTGCTTAGCCTGATGCTCTCAAGAAGACCACCAGTGTTAGGAAGTAAGGGAATGCTGGAAAGAGGCCGCATCATCCCCCAGTTCACCAGGTAATTTGAAATCAGATGCCTGTCACTCAGCCCGATAGCAGAGGTGTCATTTCCTTCCTCGCCACTGCTGGCACCGTGCTGCTGCTCTCAGCTCCTGCTCTGCTGCCAACGTCAGGAGTCTGCAAAGGACAAAGTCTAGCGTTTGTTAGAGGTTTCGGAGTGGTTTATGTCACGTGGTCTTTCTGTAGACCTCCTGCCCTGGTAAAGCACCTGCTACCCACTGGTCTGTGCTGGTGAAAAAACAGATTTACAAGCCGGGTGGGTATGCCAAGATGTTATCAGCTTCTACCTCCCTGTCATCGCTTTGGCTGCCCTCGCTGTGGGGACAACAAAAGGCATCTCGGGAAAAATCTATTGCCTTTTCCCCAGCAAGCAGGACCAGGCTGTCCTACTCACCCAGATACACACAACTCCAGAGGAAACTATGCAAAATGGGGCTGAGAAAGCCAACAGCAAACACCAGTGAGAAATGCACATGCATGTCTTTCCATGAGTCTACTGGTATAGAAGGTATGTCCATTTGGGCATTTGCACAGTCTCAGGTCTGACTCCCTGAGGAATCTGACAGTGACAACTGCCCTGTATTCCCTTCTTCTTCGTCACCACTTCTCCATGTCCTTCTCGAGGTCACTCAAATTTTCTCCCCTTTCTTTTGGACCTCCCCTTCCATTGGCCTTTGTGCCAGGGAGGGAGAGCATGCTGCCATCCAGTTGCCTGTGCTGCTTGTGGGCATGGCTGGCATCGACCTGGCAAGGGTAGGTCTTGTGTCCTGGGATCTGAGGAAGTTATGTGTTTCTGTATTTAAGACGACTTAATTTTAAAACTAAATTTACACACATAACCCTAGAGTGAACTTACAAAAGGATACTTAAATTAAGCTTACTAGTGTCAGTTAAAAGATTTGCCTTTTCCCCCTCTAGCAGTTTCCTGTTCTGTCCTCTCTGCTCTCACGATGCCTGTGTGCATATATTTGCAATTAAAGACAATAAAATTTTCAGGGTAGTGACAGATCCTTTGCTAACTCGACCAAGTGATGCCTACCAGTGAATTCATTACGTAAATTCAGCCGTGGTGATCAAACCAGCAAGTCGTAAGCAGGTGCCCAGCTCCATTTGTTGCACTGAGAGCCTTGTTTTAACTCCTACTTGATCTATTGCTGGAAGCCATTTGTTCCTTGATTTTACCAGCAACTTGAAGCAAGGCTTTGTAGGGGGAGGAAGTGCAAAACATGGGTCATTCCTGGAGAGCCAGTGGGCTGATAAAGCACTGGGGAGCACAATCATCTGTGGAGCCAAAGCTGATGCCTCCAGAGGAAAAGAAAAGAAAGAAGAAAAATAAACAGATGCTGGTAGCATGCAACTAGGAGCTGCGAGGAGGCCGAGCAAGTTTCGGGCTCCTCAGCAAATACAAGCCAATGCTACCCCCAACTTGCATGTGTGCACGCACACATATGGATGCTCCATACTGTGGCAGCTCATTATAGATTCCCACAAGAAAGCCATTAGAGAGGAATTTTTAGCTGTTCTGATGTGGTCATCTTGTTCTTGTAAAAGAAAAGCTGGTCTCTTCATTTCACGCTGGTTTTATGTTTTCAGGGGGTGGGAGTCATAATGAAATAATGCTGTGAGTATATGCATCATATTTTATCCCTGCGTATACAATCTTTTACTGTGGGTCCAGTGAAAATGAGGCCCCAAGAAAATGGGGCTTTCCAGAGGTGTTCATCAGACACTGCACTACATTGACCTGCAGAAAAAGTATGGTTGGGGAACTTTTTGCCCAATCCTGTTTTTCTTCTGCATCTTCTGCCTCAACCCTTGGCACTTGTTACCTGGCAGTCTGCAGAGGGCGATGCAGCATCAGTTTGACCAGAATTATGGCCCTTTAGCTTTCCGTCATCCTGAGGTTGCCCGTGGTCACCAAGATACTGCAGAGGTTGAGGGCTGAGATGAGGCCAAAGCTTGGGGGGAAAATGAGAGGACCAGACCGGAGGCACAAATGTTTTTCACAATACAGATTCTTCACGCCGGCTGCGTAGCAGGTGATGAAATAGGAGACTGTGATGGATTTCACTTTCCTGTTAAATCCTTCTGTATAGGAAGACTCAGATCCTTTGCTGAAGCTTTGAAGACCATTGTAGTGACAGCTGATTGTTTCATGTGTTTGTCTGGGACTCAGAAACCGAAGCGTAAATCAGCTTTAAAAGGCAAGAGTGAAATCTTCAAGCTAAAAAAAACCCCAACAGCCATACACTCATCTGTTTTTCAGACTTCAGTTTGCATGTTACCATTGCCATTTTCTGGAAAGGACTGGTGGATGTCCACTGCTGATGGAGACATCTCTCTCTAGGCTCCATGAAACTACCCATGCAAATTCATCAGTATTTGTGCCAGGTAATCACTTTGAAAAGCCACTGCCTCCTCTCTTCAATCCCAGTTTTTCTTTGGGCTATGGGGATTAATTGGGAATTGTCTCATTTAAACCTACATGCTGCCTATAAAGAAGGGCAGTGGGGTTAGAAGGACTTTTGAAGACCTGCAGGAGTTAAAGAGTAAAATAGACAGGACTGGAGCCTGGGGTGCAGCAAAAAGAGCATAGCTAAGTAGTGCTGCTCTGCAAAAATCTCTGCATGTGAGATTTATTCAGACAAAATAAAAAAGAGTTTCCCTGGGTTTATTCTTTTTAAAGGGAGACCCAGTAATAGTAAGACTTCTTACTCTTTCTGAAGATGCGGTTTAATGGAAGGATGTCACAGAAGAATCTGGTCAGTCTGGAAGGCACCCGCTGATGTTTTCCACCGTGGCTCAGGTCCTGCTCAGGGGTCTGATGGGATTTAAGAGGACAGGCTTCGAAGCAGACCCCTTCCCTCAGCAACCATCCCAGGGCTCAGTGTGTGCTCTGCAGAGGGCTGAGCCTACCCCAAGCCCACGGCCGAGGCTTGGGGATGGGGTGTTTTCCAGTTCACTCAGCTGTAGGCCGGGGGCTGTGAGCAGCTTGAAAGCTGAATTCCACTCTGCCATCGAAATCTGTCAGAAAGGTCATTTCCTCACCTGTGTAACTTCAGAAAGTGAGCAAAATTGTTTTCCACCTTCACTTTCCAGTTCAGCTTGTGACTGGGATGGAAATGCCACCTGAGTGTATTTGTACAGGGTTGGGTTTTCTTCGTGATACACCTTCAGTTTTTAAAATCTGCTCTCTTTCTTTAAAGCATTTAATTATTCCTTGTGGCTTGTTGCAGGAAAAGAATAGCAGAATGTGAAAATATTTAAAATTTGCCTGGTTTGCACCTGTATAAGTTAACTGAGCAAAATCTTGACAGTTTTTTTCCTAAATGGCACATACATCAATGTACCAATGCATCCTTGAGGTATTTCAATTCCTCCCCAGATTTACTAAAGGCAAATGAGTGTTTTGGTTCTATTGGAGGCTCCCAAGAGAGGGAATCTCTGGGATTCTCCTGCTCCTGGACGGGTTGAGCAGGTGAGGGCTGGAGCCAGAGCTGCTGTGGGAAAAACTGGGGGGAGCGTGTCCAGTATGAAGTGAGAAGCTGGGGCAGGGTCTGGAGCACAGGTCTGCTGGGGAGCGGCTGAGGGAACTGGGGGGGTTTAGTCTGGAGAAGAGGAGGCTGAGGGGAGACCTCCTGGCCCTCTGCAACTCCCTGCCAGGAGGGGGCAGAGAGGGGGATGAGTCTCTGGAGCCAAGGAGCCAGCGCCAGGCCCCGAGGGAATGGCCTCAAGCTGCCCAGGGCAGGGTCAGGCTGGCTCTGAGGAAGGATTTCTGTGCAGAAGGGGCTGTTGGGCGTTGGAATGGGCTGCCCAGGGCAGGGGGGAGTCCCCGGGATCCCTGGAGGGGTTGAAGAGTCGGGCTGAGCCAGCGCTGAGGGATCTGGTGGGGTTGGGAACGGTCAGGGTGAGGTTCATGATTGGGCTGGAGGAGCTGCAGGGGCTTTTCCAACCCAGATGATTCTGTGATTCTGTGAGAAAACGCAAGGCCCTCTCGCAGCGCTGCGCATACAGCAGAGCACTCCGCTTGCCTCCACCACGGGTTAAACAAACCTTTAGGAATCTTAAGGAAGCAACTAAGAATTTAAGGAATTTTTAACAAAAAAGGGCAAAGCGCGTCGTTGGCTGGTAGGGTCAAAGCTCTACGGCCTGGCGAGAAAAAACACTTGGAGAATGCGGGCATCGATCCCGCTACCTCTCGCATGCTAAGCGAGCGCTCTACCATTTGAGCTAATTCCCCTCCGCGCTGCCCCGGCCGCCCGCGCCCCTCTATTCTCTTCTCGCGAGAGGCCGCGCGGTACCGGGGCTGTCT
>NW_020799102.1:9443184-9475486 GCF_003259725.1 Athene cunicularia | reverse complement strand
GAGGGGGGGTGTGGAGAGGTGCGGGGGGTGTTGCAGAGGGCTGCGGGCGTGGGGGCGTCGTGGGGTGTGGAGTGCGCGGAGCTCTGTGCCCGGGGGCCTCGGGTGGGGGCTGCAGAGGCGTGTGTGCCCGGGGACACCGCGGGGTCGGCGGGGAGCGGTGTGTCGGGGGTACCCCCCGGAGGGGGAACGTGATGTGAGGGGGGTGGCCTGAGGGCTGCCCGAGTGGGGGCCTCGGGAAGGCTGCCGAGGGCTTGCGGTGCACGGGGAAGCGCTTTGGGGGGCGGGGGACTGCGAAGGGCTGTGTGCCAAGGTGGGGTTGCGTGGAGGGTCAGAGCACCCAGCAGGGTCCCTGCCAGCGGGCTGGGGCGCTCCCTTAAGTTTTGGTGGGGTTTCATAAAAAACCCAACCCAAAATACTGTTGGGCTCCCCCCGCCCAGCTGCCCGTGCTCACCTCAGTTGCTGTTGGGGGAGGCTTGAGGCGCCTCCTTGGGGGACAGGGTGGTGAGCATCCACCTGCCCTCCCCAGCCCTGCTGCTCCCTGGGGACGCGCAGAGTGACTCACGTATGGCCTGGGAGACCCCCCAAAATATCTGCTGCCTGGGGTGTCGCAGGCAGTGCTGGTGGGATGGACAAGCTGGGTGGTGGGGGCCGTCGGAGATGCAGCAGCTCAAGCGACTCAACTAGTGAACCGGCTGCTTGTGTTTGGGCCGCCGTGCCTGGCCGTACCTCCTCTAACAACACCACCCAAAAAAGTGAAACCTGCCACCGTGGTGAGGTCTTTTCCCTCAGGAAATGGTTCCGGTTGCTCTTGTGCTCCAACTGAAGTGGAGTTAAGCGCAACATCTCCCCGCTGGATGAGGAAGATGTTGGGTTTGGTGCCTGTCAGAATGGCGGACGAGGGCGTGTGCTGGAGCCTCCTGGGGAGCTGCCCTGACTGGCTGGATGTGGTGCCCCGGTTTTGGTGGAAAAAAGGGATGTGTTCAATCAGGGCATGCGTAGCAAAGCGTGTGAGGTGTTGGGACCTTTCTCCTCCAGCACGATGTTGAAGAAGAGGAGGCTATTCATGGGCTTCATGCTTTAATTTAAAGCCGTGTTCAGCAGCAGCGATACCCAGGGTTTAGTTAAAAACCTGTCCTTCTAGTAACTGGCTTGCCTTGGGCTTCCCCTCTGATGTTCTTGAATAAGAAAAGGCAAAACCGAACAGTGGTGGAGGCCAATGCAAAATGGTTTCTAAACCAAAGATATTACAAAATCGCTTCTGTTGTATAATCTTGGTGGTGGCTGCTTAACACCTTGCTGTTTGGAGAGCAGCGAAGTCCGGGACTGAGCGGGCAGGGCTGCAGGCAGTGATGCCTGTCCCCCGGTTACTGCAGTTCACTGAGCAGCAGGAAAGTTGGAGAGAGAGATGGGACCTGTTGCAGCTTTTGCTCTATCAAGCTCCTGGGTGCTTTACACCGTTTCCTTTCCTGCAGTACTTTTGTGCTTCTACCTCAGCTGTGTTCACGCCATTGTACCGTCGGATTTAAAATCCCTCTCTGCTCGATTTCACACCCTTCCCAAGGGATCTGCCTTAGTTGTTCTTCTGATGTACAAGTTACTTTTTTTTCCCTGGATGTATTTGTTGAGCTAGCCTCCTCCAGGACATGAATTTCTGATTAAATACTCCTATATATCAACAGCTTTACAACTGAAAAATAGGTTTTTAAAATTTATTTATTTCTTTTCCTTGACAGGTTCTGGTCTGTGAACGGGCTCTGCCTCTTGCAGAGTTTGCTTAATAGCTTCTTTGAATTATATTTTATTGAACTACTTGGAATTTTAAATTTACTCCTCTTTTGTCATTTTCAATGTACTAATATGTTGTGTCTGACTTTAAAGGACTTGTGAAGCATGATCTGGGCTCTTTGGAAACTGTCCTGCCTTTCATTTATCGTTTTCACAGTTGTGAGCTTCCTTCTTGTGTTGGGTTTTTTTGTTGGTTTTGGTTTTGTTTTTTTTCAGCACAGGGGAGATTGGCCAACAAACATGTTCTGAAAGACATGTTTATCTTCTAAAAAAACCCTAACAGCGACCGAACAAGCAGGCAGCCGCACCCATGCAGCAGTATGATTTCTTATCTTGGAGCTTGACTCATAATTCTGACGGCTCTTTACTTCTATCGTTATTTTTAAAAGAAAGTAGTTTTCTTAGCTAAGCTGGGTGCCAGCCTGAAGAGTGTTGCACGTGTGGTGTTTCTTTTTCTTGATGTCCTCCCGTCCCTTTTACATCACCCTGAGCTGCAGGACCCCTGTAATCTTGCCCATAGGCTGGTTTGTAGGTTGTTTTTTGTTTTTTTTTTTTCTGATATGCAGAAAATAGGTGATGCTTGAGAGTATCTCCTACTGGCAAATTTCACCTTCAATGCAAGTGATAGTGTTTCACCAGCTTGCTTTTGCAAAACATGAAGTCGACTCTGTGGAGCTGGAAAAAATGTTTCAGTCTGAGTTTTGCATAGAGCTCTCAGATGTGAGGTTTCACCGCCTGGGTGTTACATGTGTTTTTCCTGTCACGGGGCAGTCTGCCTCCCTGAATCGTTACATTGCTGAGAGGAACTGGCAGAGCAAATGCAGGAGCAGGGGGGAGAGAGGACTGCCTTCAGCCTCGCTTCATCAGCCCCAGCTACAGTCTCCCTCATTAGTTCCTTGTGTGGTTTAATAACAGGGTTGTGCGGGATCTTTTCTCACAGCAAAAACTTTTTTTTTTTTTTTAGAATTAAAATTGTACTGAAGGGTGTGTGTTGAGATCGACTTTGAGACTCAAAGCCTGTTAGTCCTTCACAGTCATGCTGGAGTAATTCCCATGCTTTCCTCTCGTGCATTTTAATTACAGGAGAGAGTAGTTGAGCTCTCGCTGCTCAAGCTGTTGTCTGTACTCTGCAAATAAGGTTTCCCCTTGCTGTCTTTCACTTGCTTTGGCAGTGCAGTGCACCTGGGTCTCTATACCTGGGGCAAACATTGTTCAAGTGCTTCTGAATCTGTTTTCTCCTTGCGCTCGCTCTCTGCCAAGGACAGAGAAGTCCCTTTGCAGGTGACTGGAAAAAAAAACATCTAAACAAACTTACAGGTGCTCTGTGCAAAGAACAGCATCCAGAGATGCTGAAGTTGCAATGCTATGGATCTAGCTTTGCAATAGGGTTGCTTGCTGCATCCCCTTTAGGTTTTGGCAGCCTGTGGCACTTAAAAGTTGTCCATTTTATTGGGTAGTGCAGGGGTGGTTTAAGGGCTGGTTCCTGCCATGCTGTAAATCATTCAGCATGGCAGTGCAATAGCTGCTCTGTGATGGAAGGCAGTTTTTAGCACGTGCCAGATAATCTTCTATGCTGAGGTTAGCAATGTTGGCTGGCTTGCTACAATATGCCTCCCAATTTTACTTAGCAGTAGGTATTTCTGAAACAGCTATTCTGACTCGAGTGCTTGCTCTGTGACTTTCGAGGCGGATGGGTGCTCTCCTTAGCTGTGGGTTTGCTTTGGCATCCTCAGCATTGGGTATTTGCAGAGGCACTGGTGCAGATTTGCCTCCCTGTGTGTCTGCTTGAGCACCAGCTTCCCATACTTCCCAGCTCAGCATCCTGCTGGCTTGCTCCTGCGCGTGCCATCCCCTCTGTGCTGCAGGAGATCTGAATTGGGGTTGGAAGAGAGCTGACAAGAGACGTGGGTGTTCCTAGAAAGATACTGATTGCCCTGGACAGTTTGGGTTTGTTTCTTTTGTCTCCCTGGCTCTCTCATCATCGGGTCGGGCTCGTTAGGGCAGCAGCTCATTGGAGGATGGAGAAACAGTGCAGGCTTTGCGGGTTGAGATTGGAGTGGTGCCATCCCAGCCTGCCTCTCTCAAGTGTTAAGTCTGAGGCAGCCTGCCTGGTAATTCCATTAATGGGAGCCTAGTGCTGGAGAGATAAATGTAATTCCAGGGTAAAGCTGACGCTCGGGCTCAAATGGAGAGGATTTGCTGGTTCTCCCGGGTGTGCCACTGTGAGTAATGTACTCCTGTGTTACCCACAGATGATGTTTAAAGTCTAGATGTCAGTGCAAAGACTGGGCAGTGATAAAAAAACCTGCTGCTAAATCTGCATGTGAAGAAATCCTTAGCTCTGGAGCCTAGCTGTCTCTTTGCAATGGGTTTTAACAGGAATAAAAGTTTCCTGCTTAGCTGTGGACATGCAGGATGACACAGAGATCAGCAGTGAGACAGTTCAGGAGACAGCCTGCATGGGATACAGCCAGAACGAGCTCTCTGTGTATAATCAATGCAGAGCAGAAATGATACCCTGTGCATATCACACCAGAAAGCTTGCAAGCACATCAGAATTAGCCACAATTGCAAGTAGCACAAGCTCCTCCACATTTTTGGGCAATGTGGTCTAAGCTTGAATTCAGAGATTACTGTCCTGGCCAGCTGTTTTCTCAGTTCAATTTCTTTTCTTTGCAGACTACATCTTCCTGTTTGCAGTTGTATATCCTTATGTCACCATCAGCAAGTCTTGCATTGAAAAGGAATGGTTAAATGTGATATTTTTAGCTCTCCTTGTGGCCGGGATCCTGGAAATCAAACACAGGAGCCAGCACCATTCAGCTTTATGCAGAGGAGCAGTTGCGTCCGTCAGGGTGGGAGTTCACAGCCCCGATGAGCCCTGGTGCTGTGGTAACCCAAAAATCAAGCAAACAAGATGCTTGCCCCCACCTTTTGGAGCTCAGTGCAGTATTTTTCCTTGTGAGAAACTACTTGTCATCACTCCAAGGGGGTGAAGAAAAGGTCCACAAAGAGGAAGCTGGTGCTGGGGATGCTCAACCCCCTGTGTGCCACCATCACGCCAGCTTTGCCTGAGTGTCCATGGGTACAAATCTCATCTCCTTTGGACTTGGAACCCTGCTGGCATCCTGACAGCAGAATTAAAGCCAGCTTGCTCAGAAATGCTTGTTTGTTGGTGTATTCAGAGGCTTGCTGATGCCTCCTCTGCTGTGAGAGGTGTGGAGGAGATCTGCTTTTTCAGTGAGGTGGGGTGACTGAGCAGCAGCTGGGACAGCTGCCCAAAGTCCACAGCCTGCTCAGGCATCTTTTACTTTTCTTTGCAGCAGCAGTTCAGACGTGCCTGAGTTCTTTACACACATGCTTTGGGCCAGCTTGATTGCCAGAGATTGGTGGGATCTCACTGGGACTCGCCACATGGCTCGAGTTTTTAAATCTCCTGCCTCCCTTTCCTTTCAGTCTCGTTCTCTGATCAGTGAGGGTCACACTTTCCATGCCTTTCCCCGGCTGCTGAAGCCGAAGCCTGCCAGGAGCAAGGAAGGGTGTGCTGTGGAAACCCCTCTGGCAGCTGCCTTGACTAAGCGTGGGAGAGCCACGTCTGCAGCTCACCACCGTGGTGGCAGGATGTTGGGGGGTTGCAAGCATCAGTCTGAGCAACTGCAATTGCTTTGGTTTTTTTACAAGTTTCCCCCATTTGCATTTAGCTGACTACTCAAGTTTTAGTTTAGTAGCATGATTTCTTTTCGCAAGATAAAATTATTGAGTGTGTCCTTTCCTGCTTTCATAGCTCTTGTGTCCTTTCCTGCTTTTGTAGCTCTGACATCTGATTTGGGCTCAAGCAGAGCAAAGTTGCACTGATAGTGAATTGTGTCAAACATTTCAATTCGGAGTCGACAAGAAGGGAGCAGGTAAAAAAATAACCTTCATACTTAGAAATTCAGTTTCTCAAAGTGTTGTGTCTGTGGTGTCTTGTTATTACTGTTTCTCTCCTCCCTACCCCCTCAGTTCCGTGAGTCAAAACCGGTGTTGAGAGCATCGTTGTCTGAATGGGGGGGGACTTAGTAGGGAGGATGTAATATGTTTATTTCCTCTGGGTAGTAATAAAGTGGGTCAGAAGTGTTGCATGCTATTGCTGCTGATTACAGTGCTAACCAGATAAAGTTACTGAAATTGTTTCAAAGCATCACTGTTTTCTTTGCTTCCTGACTTGTTGCATGAGTTTCACGGGGAAACCTGTATCTGATCTGCAAAGCACTGATTTGCTTGATGGGTCTTCTGGCCCAGGTGCATGGTTGAGCCACCTTGGTGCAACAGTTTGGATGGCCTGGCACTGAGTTTGTTCCTTATGGAAGTATTTTTGAGCCACATCTGTATCCCCACCTGGTTTGCTGCCTAGCTGACCAGGCAGCTGTGCCAGTGCAGCTGTGGAGGAATGGCCTGAGCTGCTGTGGACTGACACCCATCACATGCTCCCCAGGAGACAGAGCTGATAGGACCATTGTTTGGCTTCCTGGAGACTCCAAGCCTGTTTGCTCTAGATGTCTAGAAGCTGAGCAAATATAGCCTGATATCACTGTCCTTCTGACTGTCGTGGGCTTATGGCAGGCTCTGCAGGTCATGAACTGAGGATGCTAAGCAGTGCTAGAGTTACCATCAGCAGCATGACATTTGGTGAGCAATGTTGCCTCAGTGTTGGCCTCAAACAAGACGCCTGTTGAAAAGCCACAAGCAACTCGACTTGGTGTTAATTCATGTTGCAGTATGTCAACTCCTCTAGGTCCTCTCTGAGTTTTAAGGCTGAAGACCTTCTGACACTGCATCTGCTCAACTTTGGGGTGTTTGGGGGGTGATCTGATGCTGTGTTGTATCTCTGTGTGGTGAAGAGATCTGGCTGGAGGCTGCTCAGGATCTCCCATACTGCAAGATACAGTGGGTAGAATGTGAAGTTGAACTGGGAGTGGGAATTGGAGGATCTATAGCATATGATATAGTTGAGAAAACAAATAAGCTTCAGAAGACCTTAACCGCTGAAGGGGTTGAACTTGTTTCCAGCTGAATGTGATTAACTGCATCTTAAAAGTGAGGTGCTGTAATCTGGTTTCTGTGGAAAAAATTGCACGGTGCCTGTCTTGAGACAAGGGGTGGACTCAGCTCAGTAAGTGTGTATGTGTGGCTTTCGGTCTCGGTCTGTAAATCCCCTCATTTATTCTGGCCTTTTACAGACTGGTGAGAGTGCACGGGCTTTCTTTCCTCAGCGTTGCCCTCGGCGTGCTTTTAACATCCATGGTTCCGGATGGAAATTATTGTTGTCCTGCCCTCTCGTGTGCCAGCACTCAGTCCAGCGGTGGGCAGATGCTCCGTGGCAGTCAGAGCTTTTCCCTCCAGCGCAGACTGGAGGGAACAGGTGGGAGGTGGAGGGGCGTCTGCCCTTCTTTGGCAGTGATGGACTATTGTCAGCCCCTTGTGTGTCTAAGGAAATGGTTTTCCATGTCATCTGTTGGGATTTTACAGGGATCTCTTCCCTTACTGCTTTCCTGCCTTGGGCATGGATGCCAGTTGGATCTCCACTGACCTCTTCCTGCAGCATGTTGAAGCACTTCAATCCTTGGGGGGTTAAGGAGATATCTCCTGCAGGGTACTGGATCTGGCACGAGGGCAGCTGGATGGACAGAGAGGTCTGTGCCCAGAGAGGCTGGGCAGGGAGGGTGATTGCTCCTCCAGCCTTTGGCTGGGGAACACATCCCTGGTCTTCAGTTTGTGGCTCAAACGGTGCTGCTAGTCCGTATTCTCCGGCTGCTGAAATGACAGGCTTTGAAATGAAAGATTGGGTCAGCCAGTATTCTGCTTAAACTGACAAAGCATGAATTTAGCTCTTTTTTTTTTTTTGTATTTCAAGAAATTATATTAAGAAATGAGCAAAAGAGGCTGTGCACCAGAGGCTGCTCCCGCTGCAGACATCGGCTTGCAAAGCTGTGTTGTAGAGTGATCCTTCTGGTGCTGCAAAGCCAGCGGGGAAAGGAGAGCTGCAGCACAGGAGACCTCTGGGCAGGCACAGCCGGAGGGCTGGTTTGCTTGCTTTGGCAGGTTGTCTTTTGAGCCAGGCCTGAGCTGGTTTTTCCTGCAAGCTGAGGGAGCCGCGCTCTGCCCCAAGTCCCCGCTGCCTGGAGGTGGCACACTGGTAACTGAAAGGTCCCCAGCATGAATGTCCTGTGGGTGGTGGCTCTTGTGTCCTGCCCAGCATCAGCTCTGTGGTTACAGCTAGTTGCAACTGACTTAGAAAACAGCTCTGTAAAAATTGGCATGAATTAATCTATTGTGGTTTGTTTGTTCTTTTTCTTTAGATAAGACAAATTTCTGCAGAGGTGAAAGCTTAAGCTTTGTAATGAAGTCCATGATTTTCTTAAGGATGCTTCGGGCTATTTCTGGGGTGTCCATGTGCTGTGCATGGAAAACTGAGAATGGGGCGGTTGGAGATGCATAGCTGGTTAACTGAGTTTAATGGAAACTCAATTTGAGTAGCTTTGTGCTTTCTCTGGTGGGGGAAAAAAAAAGCTGCATTAAGTAGAGGAGCAGGTCTCAGTGTTTCTGTGAAAGGTGTTTAAAGGAGGCTTGAACGTGAGAGGTTTAACTGTGCTCGTCTGTTCCTGTCAAGGGCTGGCAGAGTTGGTGGTTTTGACACGGCAAGGCAGTGATCGCCTGGGGCTCTGGGGCAGCTTCCTCAGGAGCCTGTGTGATTAGTGCTGGTTAGCTGAGAAACTCAAAAGAGAGGATTACCTCTGCCTCCTTCAGCTCTGTAAGGAGCTAGGGGTGGGGGAGCTCTGTTGGACTGCTGCTGGGATGTTTGGATGGTACTTCTGGGGATGCCGGTGCCTCAGCTCCCTCTGCTTGGCACAGCTTCATGGTGTCTACTTTTTTAGGTGAGGATCGTGCTCTTTCTGGTTTTGGAGGGGAGGTGGCTTGCAGAGCTGTGAAGGCTTGTGAGGGCAGCCCCCCTGGTAACCTGAGCTGCACCTGGGTCCTTTGGGACTCCTCTATCCACCCCTGCGCCAGAGGAGAGGTGGGATGGAGGTGGAGGGGGCTTGGGCCACCCCATGCCTGGGGACAGGCCAGACTGTGAAGACCACTCAGGGCTGTGCTGTGTGTTCCCTCCATGCTTCTGGTGCTGTTGAAGGAGATCACATTGCAGGATGAAGGGCTGGTTTAGAGTTTGAGCCTGTGCTTCTCTTTTTCCATCCTTATTTTCCAGGGTTTCTCTGCAAAAAATTAGAAAATCATTTCTATGGGCTGCCTTGACAGCCTCAGAAATGTCCAGATGGATTTGAACTTTGGTGCTGCAAAGGGCTTTGCATACTTATTTTCAGCATCCTGCTGTCTGCTTTGCTTAAGAGCTTTTTCTAGATCCTTTGCATATGCTTGTCCTTGCTCCTCTTCTTCTGAAAACCATTTGAGAACACCCTTCAGCTATGGCAAAACACACCAAAAAAAAAAAAAGTCCCCAAACCTCTTGGAGAAATTTTATTTTACCACTATTTCTTGGTAAGCTTTAAGACTTGCATAGCTTGTGGTGTGTTGCTGTTTGGGTGCATCAGCTTGGTTTTGGAGACCTTAGCGCTTCACTAGTCTGTTTTGGATGAGTCTTTAGAGAAGTGAGTGGCTGGGCACATTCAGCAGTGAATGGAGCCATTAAATTGATTTTTAAGTGACTTACCTCTGTGCAAAGACAAAGCTATGATGGACTGAAGTATTGTAGGTTTCCAGATGTACCACTGTGCCATCTTTCTGAGGTTGTGCTTCCTGTCAGTTTTAGCTGATCTCAGGCTGTTCTCCTGCCAGAAATCCTTCCCCTTTATTTTCCTTTCTGGGATGGCTTCCAGTTGGATCAAGCAAATGATAGTTGTTACCACAAGCGTAAAGATGATTGGGATGTCTAGAAGGGGGAGGAGGGAAAAGGCGGGACTGTCTGTGTTGGCAGCCAGGAGTGGGTTTACATCAGTTAAGCTGATGAGCATGTGGGAGTGGGCACAGCTTGCTGAAAGGGCAGCTGTCTAGTCCCTGGTAGACCATGTCCTGCTTCTACCCCAGTTTTCCTCCTTGTAAAAGAGGGGTAAGGATTGCAAAATACGTTAATATTTCTTGGGAGGGTACAGTGTGGTAGAGTCCTTTGAGGTGCACTGCTGACTTCATGGATGAGCCGAAAAAGCTCAGCTTCCCAGTTAACCCAGGGGAGGTATCCCTCCAGGAGTACTTTGAGCACAGCTTTTAAATAAAATCTTCTGCTGAATATATCAAGGAGAATATTAGATTGAATATAAGGGAAGAAATTTTCTGCGATGAGGGTGGTGATGCACTGGAACCGGTTGCCCGGAGAAGTTGTGGATGCCCCACTGTTGGAAGCATTCAGGGTCTGGCTGGACAGGGCGTTGAGCAATCTGATCTAGTGCAAGGTGTCCCTGCCTATGGCAGGGGGGTTGGACTAGATGATCTTTAAGAGGTCCCTTTCAACCCAAGCCACTCTGTGATTTGATGATTTCTCTGCTTAAATACACTGCAGACCAGGGCCTGATGTGTCTCCCTCTCTGGAAGGGAGAAGGACAGATCCTGGTGTCCTGCCCTCCTCTAGCCATAAGGCTAGGGGTAGTTTATAGTCCTGCTCAACTTGTTATAAACATTTATCTGATCCATCTTAGGCTGAAAAGCCGTTGCGAGCATGTTACAGCCTTGACAATGACTTCTCAAGTTCTGTTGAGTGGGGAGCCGGTGTGTCTTTGGTCATGCTCTTGACATGCTAGCTGTATCTGAGGAGTTCATCATACGTGCTTGTGTTGAAGGGGGTTGTGCATTTTCCTGTTAAAAGCAGCACAGCTGCTCAGCCTTGCTGTCGGTTATGGGGGGGGGCAGAGCTGTTTGCTTGAGCTTGAAATTGCTGGTGTTGCAAGATCATCACAGGAGGGGGGGAGAAAATTAGCATAAGCCTCTTAAAGAAAACTTTTATTACTTCTCCACCCCCCTATTTAGACTTCAGAGAAGTTTCTTTTATGGTGGGTGTATCTGCTTGTGTCAGAGGCTTTAGCAAAGCAGCACAGTCAGGCTTGGGGTCTGGCAGGTCCTCTGAGGCTGTGTGTCTGCTCTCTTGGCCAGGGCCACCCTTTTGCTGCTTATGCCATGGTCGCTCCTGTGATGCAGAGCCCTCCTATTTCTCTGCCCCACTGTTTTGTTTGCACCCTTCACTCCTGATGTGGTGATGCTTCTTTCTCCCTTTCTAGGTCACCCGGTATTGCTCAGTCCTCTGCCCCTATGCTTCCTAACTTTAAAACTCTGGTGAATCTTTATTTGCACGGTAGATGACATAAAATGTTCCTGTGTCTCTGCAGCACTAGTTCAGTCTGCCCAACAAGCAACATGTTGCGATGTCAGGGACAGAAAGAGATCAAAGAGTTGGTGACGTTGAGAAATGCCTATTTTGGAGCTGGAGGAAGGCAGCAGAGGAGCTTTGCTGTCATGAGTGTGTCATCCATGCTCTGCATTGCCCGGAGCATGGTTGTGTCTCTGGGGAAGAGCAGCCCTGGGGCTAGTGATGCTGTCGGGCACTGCAAGAAGAGAGTTTGGGAACAGGGGGATACATACTGATTCCGTGGCGCTCAGCTGTGTTTCCAGTATATCTGGCTGCTGTGGGGGCAAAATGCTTTGTCTGAGAGCTGTGGTTGCTTTGGGAAGGCAAGCCAGGCCATCTTCATATGGGTTTGATTAAATCCAGCAGCAGCACTTAGAGAAGCTACAAGCAAGTCTGCCTTGCTCAGCAGTATCAGGAGGTGAGGAGTTTGAACTTTGATGGTGATGTTTCTGCAATGTTGTCTAATAGTAGCAATTACATTGAGAAAAATGTTAGAGGAAAAAGGAGCTGGAGGCTGAAGGGAGAAAAGTTGTCTGCATGGCAGCCATGCAGACACATGCTGAGCCCTGGCGCAGGAGTGAGTCGATGCCAACGCAGATGAAGTCTTAGGAAGCTGATGTAGCCCCTTTAGATGTAAGTCATATGAAGCTAAGGTATGAATTTCCTTGCTTGGGGGAGGAAAATTGTCTTTCCATACTTGTATAAATAAGCTGCCACTGAAGATTATTGGCCAGGTTGGATTTGTCATGTTATTTCTCTCCTTATAGAGACTTTATATTCCACTGCAGAACAGTGTTCAGTTACTGACTTCAAAAGAAAAACAGAAGGACCCTCCTGGAGGTACATAACATGAGTAAATAAAACTCTTGTGTTTGGCTAGAGTAGTAATGTAAAGCAACAGGGAGAGCAATTATAAATGGTGATGGAAAATTTGTGCTTGAGACTGGAGTCCAAGGTCTGTGCTGTGGTCTTGTGGTCTTCAGCATTGTTTTCATCCTTAGAAATGCCTTCATCCCTTCTGTAATGGGAAAACAGAAAGGGAAAAATGGGGGGCTGAATGGATTACGGTTTTTCTCAGTTCTTTGAATACCAACTGGCAATGGCTGACGCCTGTGAGTCACCCGCAGAGACTAGGGAAAACAAGCAAGTCTCTTTTTCTCTGTCCAAGGTAAACCAACACACTGCATGAGTAAGTTTTCTCACAGTTCATAACAAGGTCCAGTTGACAGGAAGTATGTGAGGTGTTGTCAGGCTGATCCTGTACCTTCCCCTTGCTGGTTTAGTGCTTTGACTGGAGAAGTTGTCCCACCCTGTTTCCTTACTTGCCCCCCACTTCCAAATCCTCTCTCTGTTACAGTGTGCTTGAGGATGATTGTTCATACACTGTGTTCATTGCTGTCCCCAAACCATTGCATGAAGAGAACAGGGAAAGTAAAACCATATTATGTGCGGTAACCTTTGCTTCAGTTGTATCGTCAGAAAAACATTTCCTTATGGCTGCTTAGAATTTTTTTTTTTTTCTGATACCTCTTCTTTGGCATGAAGTGGGCACTTGGCGTGCCTGCAGTGAGAAGTTTCTGCAGCCTGTGGAGGTGACTTCTGTCACAGCTTTTGCTCATTGCTGCTAGAGGTCTTTTGTGTGACTAACATACAAAAGCTTTATAAAGTAATCAGTGGGAAATTTAAAACCTTTTATATTATGAAACCATAATGGTGAATCAATAATAATAATAATAATGATGATAATGAAGAAATGGAAGCAGCCTGGCTCTGGCATCAGTTGGGATTCATCTGCTCTGCAAACTGGAAGAAATGGCACAACTGCTGCGGAGCAGATCGTCAGCAGCATCTCTGGGAGAGGAGTAGGGGAGTTGCAGAGGTGACTGCTTGCATCCCATTTATCAGCCTCTTTTCTGCTCTTCTACTTAGATGCTGACTTCAGTGCATTGACTCTTGAGTAGGCTTTGCTGGACTTGCCCTTGCTTTGGGACTCATAGTCTTGCCTGTTACCTAGGCTTCCTGCTGTGATTCTGGTGAGTCCCCTGACAGCCTCGTGCCAGGTACCTCCGCTGTGGTGCCAGGGCTAGGCAGGAGTGTGCTCAGGGCAAGGATCTAACACCCTCCCATCTCTCATGAGGCTGCCTTGGCATCCATCCCTTTCACCAGCCAGTTCGTATTAATGTCACTATTTACTATTCTCTCTAATGCTTACAGGATTTGCCAGTTTCCATATGCTGATGGGGATTGTGTTCTGGCTCTTTGTCGGTGTCTTAAGAGAAGCTGATGCTCTGAACAGGTACGTTTGCTGTGCTCCTGGCTGGGGGGTGTCTTTATATGTCCAGGAGTGAAATGTGTGCAAGTCTGGCCTTATGGGTGTGGATTGACAGATACTGTGGGAGAGACCACTCTGCAGTCAATAGGGTTTTTTTTTTCCCTCCAGATGTGTTGTGAAAACACTCAGGCAGCAGCTAAGGTTTGCAGTGAGCCTTGCTGACATCCCTCTGAGGAAAGCATTGGAAAACAGCGTTGCTGCAGCGCAGCTCCTGGGAGGCCACACTCCTTCCTAACGTGGGCACAGCCTTTTCCTTCCCATAGCACCAGCTGGGGAATCCCAGTCGAGCTTGTGGCTGCGTGCCACTGCTGCTCCCTCCTCCTTTACTGGCCTTCAGTAGCTCCCCCGTAGCGTGTGTCTGTCTGCTGTCCCGAGTGGGGGTGGGAGGAAGCTGTTTTCATGTTGATATCCAACCACGAACAAATCTGCTGTTGTTTTCCTAATGTACGACAAAAACAGCCTGTAGTAGCTCCCTGCTCTACTCTGCCACTGTTTACCATCAGAAGCAGTGGGGTAGTGCCTCCGCTGCACTGCCCAGGGCATCTCTTTGCCCCAGTTATTTGATGTATTTATTGCTTTAAGGCATCAGTGCTCAACTGAAAGATCTCGTCTGTGCTCTCTGCAACTGTTTGGTATTGTAAGTGGATTGCTTGAGTAGGTTCCAGTTATTGAGATGCCAAGCATGCTTTCAGCCATGCCTGTCCCTGTGCTACCACCAGGTCTGCTTGCACCACAATTTCAATCCCTGCATTACTTTGAGGAGGAGAAAATATAGGTCTGGGTTGCAGGCTACTTTTTTATTAACTGGAATTATGTTCCCAGCTGACCAGAGGTGTGTGTGCAACCACTGGAATTGGAGGGGAATATTTTGCCATTTCTGTTTGCTCAGGGTTAGTCTGAGAAGCAGGTGGATGGATGCTGCTGCACAAGCACCGATGGACAGGGAGGGGTTGGCCTGGCATGCCGAGCTCAAGCCTCCAGCTTGCCATGAGAATTTAGAGAGCAGAAGCAACTCCTTGCAAATGCCCATCCTTGATGGATCTCATCCCAAAATGGCATTTGGTCTGCCTGAATGACCCATTTGATCGTAGGAGGATGTAACTCGCTGCATGAAGCTTTCTTGATTC
This sequence comes from Athene cunicularia, assembly GCF_003259725.1. Taxonomy (NCBI): domain Eukaryota; kingdom Metazoa; phylum Chordata; class Aves; order Strigiformes; family Strigidae; genus Athene; species Athene cunicularia. Next base: position 9,460,854 of record NW_020799102.1, on the reverse strand, counting down.
CTCAAAAAGTGAAATGGATTCATTATGGAAAGCGATCTTTCTTGAAAACCCACTTCATCCAAGACTGTCTGGGCAGCACAGCAAATGCACCAGAGAAGTGGGAGTCAGGGCAGAACTGTTTTCACTCAGTTCCCCTGGGGTTTTCTGGGGTTTATTGCACCGTGCAAGCTGACATGCTCTCCACTTCAGAGCTTAAAGCAGAGCTGGTTAGTAGAGCACTGCCTGTGCTTCCCAGGCTAGCCTTCTTTTTTTTAACTTTCCTTTTCTTAAATTTTCTAGTGTAAAAGGCCTCATTTTAAAGGGAGAACTGTAATGAGAAGAGGGACAGCAAAGGTACGGTGCCTCCATTTGCTAGCAAGCTGTCGCAGGTGTTTATGAGTCGGAGAGAGCCAGCACTGAGTCAGTGCCCCAGACTGCTGGTGACTCAGGTGGCAAAAGCCCAAGTCGTTTTCTTACATGCCTGAGTTGCAGTGAATTTCCTGTAATAGAGTTTCACCTCCTGTAGTGGCTGTGTAGTGAGCGATGTGTCATCCTCTTCCTCCCATACAGGTTATGAGCAGCTTGGTTCACAGGGGATGCAGGCAAGTGGTGGTGGTGGCACTTCTCTTCCTACCAAAACAGGTGGAAACTTGATTTACCCCATCACCCTCAACCCTACCTCTATCCTTTTTTTTTCCAGGTTGTTTTTTTTTAAGATGGGACAAGTCACAGTAGTTGCAGCTGTCTGTCTGTTGAGCTTGATGTGATTCTCATGCAAATCTGGAGGTTTTGTTCTTCTGGCAGGTCTGTGTTATCCACTACTTCATCGTATTGGAAAGGGATCTATTTTCTGAAACATGGTTTATTTTTAGTCAAGACTTTCCCTGTATAACTGGCAAAAGTTCAGCATTTGCAGCGCAATTTGCAGAAGAAGCAATTTCACCAAATACTAGGGCTGGGGGAACAGAGAGGAAATGTCATATTAGCTAGTGAAAAAACTAAATGCTGACTTGAGAAAATAGCTTGAGACACTATTGTGAGAGCATAAGGATGGGTAATGCAAGTTGAAAACCGCATTGTGTTTGCTGCAGTGGATAATTCTACCTGGGTTGCTCTTGTTTTTCCTCATGACATCTGCCACAGGCGTTAACCAGCAGTGGATGGATGCTAACTGCTGTTCAAGGTAGTCAGCTTTTTGGCCTGACCCTGAGCAGTGAGTTAGCAGTGAGTCAGCAAACTCCCCTGGACTGTAGCTCCCATGGGTGCACATCCATGCAGTGCACTGCACTGTCCTGTCGTGCCTGCGCTTGGGGCCGCTGGCGCCTCACCGAGGGTCAGGCTCTGTGATAGACAGGCACTACCATCCCGTGCTTGAGTACCCTGAAACGAGTGGGGTGGCCCATGGGATGTCCTGGGGCGGTGCTGCAGCTGTCTCCTCCTCTCCTCCCCAGCTGCTGCTCCAGGGACAAACTGTCTTCATTTGCCTCATTGCTTTCACCAGATGCTCCTAACTGCTCTGGGTCTTGAACTGGCTTTCCCTTCAGATGTGCAGAGATATTTTCTTGTTGTTGCATCCCCCCTGACATTTCCACCACTCTTTTCACAGAGGCATCTTTGTTACCATTAGCTGTTAATGCTGCAAACACGACACATCCGAGGATGACACCAGGGAGTGGATGACGGTGTGCAAAGCCTAGATACTTACTCCTTTGACAAATGAGACTTGGCTCCATGTGTGGGCACATAAATGATTTGTTTGCGCTGCGGGTTAACTCCTGCAGTTTATTGTTCCTTTTTTTTCCCTCCATAGCAGACAATTGCATAGCAGCTTTGTTACAGTTCCATTAAGAAAACAAAGAGAAACTGTTGAGTTTCAGTTTTCTTCTGAATGGTTGGAAACCAGAAGAAAGAGGGGAAGTAGCACTAGGATTTTAGTTTGCATTCTGCCTGAGTGGGTATACGTTGCCGGCAGGTAATGGAGCCATATCTTTGTGAAAGGATTGGGGATGAAACTTCTAAGTGCAGTTTCAGTCACTGGAGTAGAAGCACCATGAGAATCAAGGTAAGAGCACCCATCAGCTGTCTAGAGCAGTAATCTTCCCGGGGGAATTAATCTAATTTAACCTGATAAAAGAATTTATGCAGTGGGTTAAGTCTCTGCCATTTCCTGCTGAGCTTCCTGAGAAGATGGGGAAAAATTAAGTGCCAAAACAACCCTCTTCTCTCCTGGGGAGGCTTATGTTTTTCTAAGACCTGTATCTTCCTGATGAAGAACCATCTTTATCAGCTGGTAAACTGGGATTGTTTTAGCTACTGAGTTTTCTCTGGTTCCCTGGGGACTTGTTCATTGTGAACCTATTTGCAATCCCCTGTCCATCTGGGCATCTGGGATGCAGAACATCTTGCATGTGTCCCAGTGTTGCTGCAGTGGCCAGCCCCTGTGGATATAGAACTTTCATAAGGTTGAAGGTTTTCATTAGGGAAAGTTGATGGGTGGGTGTTTTGGTTTTTTTTTCTCCTTTTTGTCTCTTTATATTGCCAGTTATGTCAGGGGAACTTCTGTCATCTTAGTGCTTTTTCCCCAACAGGTATTTCTCATCCTCGCTGTCTCTTGCCCTCAGAGGCCAAAAGAACCAGATATGTTAGGAAAGCCAGTCTTTACTTTAAATGGCCTTAAGCAGGTGAATATTCAGCTCAATTTCCTTTCACAGCAGCTTGTTATGAAATTATCAGGAATCTTAGGGTTAGCTTTTCTTCTAACCCTTGGGTGGAAGCAAGGAGGGTTTTTCTCCAGTGGGAGAGTGCTTGGAGAAGGTGTCCACCTCAAGCTTTGAGTACTCTGGCAGGAAAATACTTCTCCTATCAGTGAATTTTTGCTGATACCGTTGAACTATGCTTAAAGTATGTGGGCATATATTGTAATCTGCTGGCGCAGACACTGAAAATAGCTGTTCTGGTTTGGACCAAAGGTTCATCTAAGCTGCTTATGTCCAAAGCAATACCCTGCCTCCAGTGGCGGTAGAGGAGCTGCTCTGGAAGAAGCTGTATGGAAGCTGAGCAGCCTAATTTAAGACTCCATCTGCTCTAGCAGCAAGTGTCCTGGGCTTTGAGCAGGCTGAGAGCTCTGCTAGGCAGCCCCAGGTGGTGTAGCAGGCAAGGAGCAGCCAGGTCTGTGGCTGAATGCTGAAGCCAAGGTCTGCACGTGTGGCTGCAGCAGTGGGAAGGCTGTCTCTGGGTTACCTGCAGTGAAGGATAGAGCTGACTTTTGCAAGGTTCAGATCACCACTTTTAAAGGCTTTGTTTAGCGCAGACGAGCAGTTGTGACCTGCAGATCTGTTCCTTGGGCATTTTGCCGTTTGTGCTTACCCAGCCCTCTAAGCATGACAACGCCAATTTAAGTGTCTTTCAATTTGCTTTCTGTCACATGTAGAGATCTCATGTAGCCCTTGTGGAGGGGCAGCGTTTGGTGCCTGTCTAAGTTGCTACTTATCCCTTGAGGTTGTTCTGCTTTGCTCTGTAATTACTTGCCACGCGTTCCATGCTTACCGGCAAGCAGCTTTTGCTGTAGTTTTTAAAAGGGAAGATAAGAACAGCGGACAGACAGACATCTGTGAGAGCTGCTGGTAGTGGTCAGGGGGAATGGTTTGAGCCCTGATACTTGCATGGAGCATACTCTCCAGGCAGATCCCATTGCAACTCCTGATGAAGTTTCCCTTTTCTTGGCTGACTCGTTGGAAAACCCTTTTCAGTCCGAGTTTGGTTTGGAAAGAGAAGCACCCACACAGATGGCTGCTCTTCAGCTGTCATTCACATTAGGGGTTTTTTATGCTCCTTTTTGCGTTACCCTCAGGTGAAACCCAGGCTGTCTGCCAAAAAACATCCCTGAATTAAGAAAGAAGCTAAACACTAGGGATATTCTGGTTTTATTCTCCAAGCTCAAAATGCAATGGGCTATCTAATATTAGTTCATAAGTGATTGTGTTGCTTTTTCTTTTTGGCTAAGTTTCCATGTAGTTCACTTGTTTGTTTTTCCTCAGATAAAAGATACAGGTTTTATTAAGACTTGTTTTGGCTGTGTTTTGCTCCTTGCTTGAGACTGCCTGAATGGTGCCACTTTTTCCAGACAAACGCCAGTGTTCTGCTTTGGAGTCCTGCTGGTCTCATCTGATAAGGGGTTTGTTCTGTTTTGTTTTTTTCACCCTAAGTAGCTCTCAGAAGAATTGCTTAAATAACAAGAAGTATTTTTAGGTCTTTGAGATTCTGTAACTGAAGGCAAGGGAAGGAGAGCAATAGCATTGCTGAAAGACTTGGGTTTGGTGTGCTGGTGATTTATGAAACTGAAGTTAGAGCCTCTTGCTTGTATCCTTTGTTGGGATCAAGGATGCTATGGGTGGCACAGTCCATGTGAACTCCCAGATTTCTGGCCATACAGGATCTTTGGTCTTGCATTGTTCCTGGCTTTTTAGCCAGTAGAAGAGAAGCGGTTAAGTCATGGCTGGCTGGCATGCATCTGTGGCTGGATTTTACTCTCTAAGTGCCCTTGAGAGAATTCTGGAGGGTCCCGCACTGGGCTGCCAGGGTGCAGGAAGATGAGGCTGAGGAAGAAGGTAGAAATGGCAGCCTGAAGGCAAAGATTCCTGGTGGGTTTCTAGAATAACAGCTTTCTGTCCACTTCTTTATTTCTCTAACCCTGCTAAAGTGTGGCAGAGCCTGTGGTAGGCTTTGGTAGGCTGGAGAGATGCAGGTGCAAGGAGGTGGCTGGTACTTCTAGGTGTATGAACTCATTCCTGAAATACCCCTTCTTAAAAAAAGTTTTTTCTAGGGTAGCTGTTTTTGGGGCCTTGCTGGCCATGCTCTGAGTGGAAATGGGTCTGTCTGGAGGCTGCTTTAGAAGGACAAGCACTCATACATTCATGGTGTGCAATGATGCCATCAGTCCCCACCGTGTTTCTATACCTCTTTGTTGCATGGTGAAGACCATGCCAAGGAGAAGCACAGTGTCCCAGTGATTTAGCAAGTTGCATTTAAATATGCTGAGATTTGTCACTGCAAAATCAGCGGTGGCTTGAAAGATGTGCCTGCTGTCCCTCTCCTGCAGCAAGGGTTGTTTAAAGGACGGAACTGTGGAAGGAGACGAAGCAACAGATGCAAATTTTCTTCAAGGAATGAGAGGGCAAGTAAGATTTTCACTGCTGTTCCTGTCCACTGCCCCATATTTATTCCAGCTCTGCAGTGTCCCATCCTGCGAGGGCCCTCAACCTTCACCTTAGGAGGTGTAGCTTGCTTTCGAGACACAAGAGGATGAAGAGGGGCCCACATGGCTGATGAGGCACCTCCTTCCCTCCACAATCAATCCTTCGTTCCATGTTTGCTGCCCCCAGCAGCCTGGGCACGGTGGGGCTGGGCTGGACCCCCGCCTGGGTGGGCGTCGTGAGAGGACTTCCCTGCGTGGTGCAAGTGCTGGGGGCTGCTGCAGCCTCTCACCCGGTCGCTGCTAAATGCACTCTTGGATTAAACTGGGTAAAAACCAGGCTTGTGGGAGCTGGGTAAACATCTCTACCACAGCGATTTTCTTTTTGGTCTTTATTTCCTAGCGTGCAACTGCTGTAACTCCTCTGTGTTACTTTTATCATCCTCGATTTCTGAATGTATGTTTTTCTTTTTCTTTCTTTCCTGAGGGTTTTGGGCAGTGTTTTCCAAAGCTATTGTGGTGGGCATTTCCCCTTCTCTCCCAGCAGCAGCTTTCATTTTTGAATGAATAGCTCAGCATTGTTCACATTGTCTTCCAATTTTATGTTGTTTCTTTTTTTTTTCCCCTCTCCCTTTTGACTTTGACTAAAGCAGTCTCCAAGACGCTTCTGGAGTCCTTTGGTTCACTTTGCAGAAAATATTTTTTTCCTTTTACAGAAGGTCTCATATTAAAACTCCAGGCAGGAAAACTGCTTTTGTAGCACTCACATTTGAATTTCTGAAAGCCTGATTCTTGTGGGCTTTTTGCTTGGGTTTTGGCCAGGTTTCATTTAGATTGTGCCAAGTTCAGCTTTAAGCAGGACTTCATAAGCTTGATGGAGTTGACTTTTGCTGAAATGTTTCAAATGATACAACAGACCCTGCTACTTCTGGTTTCTGCATAGCATCCCACGTGTTAAATCTGTTCTACTCTTCCAACCCAATGTCTATTTCCCCACCCTGCTCTCCAAATCCCTCCAAAAATAACAGGATATGTACACATATGTGTTTGCCAGGCTTGACATAGCTTTGCACCAAAGAGGTTTATCTCTTTATCTACGTTGAACTCCGAAGCTGGAGCCTATGGTCAGCGTGGCATACATCTGCAAACCTCCCTTGTTTTGTTTGGAGTGTGATCTTCTGGCTGTACAAAGACTTATGTTTGTTTTTCTAATTTAAAATGAGCAATAATAATTAATTAATAACTAATTAAAATGCAATAATGAATTTCTCCATTCAGATTTTTTTTGAACTAACTATCTTTTAAGTGAGAAGTGGGCTTTGTTTGCGTTTCTGACTTTTTCCCTTTCCCTTTGAGTACTGAATACTGGTGAAAGGCTTTGGGTTATATCAGCCCAGGTAGATGGTATTTGTGGCATAGCGGTGGTGTCCCCTAGGATGTATCTGACTTCTTTCCTTCTCTGCTAACAAGCACTGATCTTGTCAAGGGGGAGAAGATCTCCTTGTCCTTTGGGTACTGGGAGTCTGCTGATCCTGCAGTGGGAGGACTTCAATGAGCAAACTGGTTGGGGACTGGATGTGAGCCACCCACAGCAAGTCACTGAGATCTTCTCAACCACCATCTAACTACCATGACCTTCCAGTGTTTGCAGCTTGTGATCTGATGCTCAGGAGATAGGTTTCCTGAGTGTTAACTGTTTGAAGGTGCAATCCAAATCCTTGACCCAGTTGGCCAAGTTGGATATGGTCTAATGAACAACATGCTCCTCAGCTATTGTGCCCCTTAAGATTGGAAAAAAAAAAAAAAAAAAGAGGGAGAATGGGACACATGTAGAGATTAATAACCTTTTCTTAAGTTGCTGTTCTCATTTATCCTTTGAATTAGTTTTTTTCCAGTGTAACACCAGAATTTTGCAATAAAATCCACATGTGAGAAACCAGTGGCGTGTCTTCTAGTCAAAACAGGCTCCATGTCATTTGACTACTTAAATGGTCAGAGAGAAATGTTTGGATTAAACAACTGGAGACCACATGCATGTTGAATGTTTAGTTTAGTTTCTCCCCTTTATACTGTAATGACAATGCTGTTAGAGAAACCATGAGGGGAACATTTCTCAGAGCATCTCTTCTGAGTTCATGTGTTTAAAACTGCAAACTTGAGTACTTTTAATCACAGCCAAAACCTTTTCAAATTTTTTTGGGTTAGGTTTTGTGACAGGACAGCTCTAGTATGTGTGCTTGCTGCTGCTGGTATGTTGGCCTCAGAGCAGAGGAGGTTGTGTTTCAGCCCTTGACCTCTTTTCAAGTCAGGCCTCGCTGTGTCAGCCCATCTGAGAAGCTTGGTGGTGTGGAGGGATATTAACTATTTTTCTTGAAAATTATGCAGTGTTTGCTTATATTGACCTGGGGTAATATTGCAAGCACAGTAATGACTTTTATTTCCAAAGGAAAAGATGCACTTTATTTCCTCCTTTAACCTCATTTCACTTGAGGTTGCTCTAAGCAGCAATTTCTTTGACTGTTCTCAGGTACCAGCCAAAAATACTGGTGTTCAGGCTTCAGAAGGCTTTATCTGTAGGTTAAATGAAGGAATAATTTAATGAAGGACCTAACCATGTCACTGCAGCATCCCTTACATAGGTGTAGTCATGATTACCTAAAAATGCTGAAGGTATAAGGTAAGAAGTTAGTTATGCTCTTCCTTGAAAAACCTGGTTAGAATTAGAGGTCAATTGAAAACAATGTAATTTTCAGAAGGGCTTGTAATTGACTGAATCCTGAATTCAGACAGTTGTCTGAATATTATTTCTGAATGAAAGCACCATTTCCTTCTTTCTGCCACCAAAATTGGAGATGGCCTTTCAGACCTCAAAAGACAAGGTGAGCAGTAGTCATCTCTGTGCTGCACTGGTTTATCTCTTTGACTCTTCTTGTCTGGTGTATTAAAAACCCTCCAGGTAGGCTGGGTTATGTTTAAATTAGCTGGTTCTCTGCCTCGGTTAAGAAGCTCTCTTGGATAAATGTTTAGTGTTAGCATTGAGAGAGAACATTTCTGTAAGTAGCCCAATGCCAAGGCTATTGGTATGTTAATTCAGAAAAAAAAAATTAAAAGAAAAAGGAAAAAATAATAACCATAGACTATGCAGCTTACTTGATCTTTCTAGACTTAGAGGTTTGGCAGGCATGTTGTGACTCCTGCTTTCCTGATGGAAACCCTTTGGATTAAACTTTGAGTCGAGGGACTTTGTACATCTGGTATGGAAAAGCCTTCAAGAGTACCCAGCTCACAGCATCTGTGGAAAAACCAGCTGCTCTGTCTGCTTGTGAGTGGTTGTCCTGGGGATCTGCCTGAAAGTCTGTTTTTTCCATTACCTGATCACAGTGTCAGGCTTGGCACATTTTGTCACGCAAAATAATACGGATAGGGTTTGCAGTTGGCACACCTTTTAAAGAGCTTATTATTATAACCTTGCCATACCACATTAATTATGCTGCTGAGGCAATGATAGTGATACACTAGTATAGCTACAATGGTTCTTACACCTAGACTACCAAGGATCGCTTTGGTACTGTCCTTCCAAGTTGGCATGCTGCAGAGGTACAGGGTGGTTTTGTTCTGCTGTACTTGCTGCCTCATCATGTTTGTAGTGGTATCTGCAGTAAAATAATTCCTTGATATCCCTAATAAGATTGCAAAAGCGGCAAGGATGAGGTGTGAGAATAGACTTGGCATTAATAATTTAGAAGCTAGATGTCTGGTGCTTTTTTAATCGTTGCAGTCACACACATGAAAATATAATTTATGTATTGATATGATACAAACACCCTGCAAAATGTGTACAGTTTAAATTTTTATCTGTATAAAACCATAGCTGTAGACATAACCATTCATATTATGCTTAACTATTAATATATGTAATGAAGGATTGCCCTGGGTGTTGGACTGAACTTGAGAAGTCACGGTGGTCCTGCTTACTAGAGTATTTTTTAAGCTGTATTGATCTGCAGATTGGCCAATCGACTCCTTTTTGGTTATAAACGTAATCCTATTGAAGACAAGTCTTTGGATTAATTCCAGTTGCATGTTGCTTTCCTTCCAAATGTAGAATTACAATTTGTCAAAGTAGCAGGGAGGTGGATGCTTATTGGATGCTTTTGAGTTCTTGAGAGGTTTTTGGGGACACCCTCCACAGTGAAGAGGTGAGAAGCTGCCAGCCTTCTCAGTTTGGTGAGCTTGTTCCCTGGTGTGCTCCATCTACAGAGCAGATGCTGAAGGGCACCAACTCGGTGCATGTTTTGCAAGCTCTGCGCTGAAGCACTCTGCTTGATTTGAATCTGTGAAATTGCTGTGTCTTTTCCCTGGAGGCTGAGCTATTTGCCTACCTGGAATTGAAGAAAAGAAAAAAAACAGCTCTTATTAGTAGGTCAAAAAGAGCAGTCTGCCAGCCTGCCTAATGGATGGGTTATGCTATAGCCTGGAGCTGGGCTTTTTGATAAGAGCAACTCAAATAAGAAAATCAAGCTAACCTCCAGACAACCAGAAACCAAAAGTAACAAAGGAAACATCTGCTATTCAGATGAACTGATATAGGTGAGGGAGGAAAAAACAAGTCATCGGAGACCTCCAGAGGCTTGCTACTTTAGTCAGAAACCTGCAGTTTGGAGACGGCAGGCTTTTCATAGTCCAGTGATGGTGATGCTGATGTTTCTATGGTGCAATCCAAGGCAAAAGCTGGCTGTGGGTGATGAAAAGTGGTGGAAGGTGATGAGCTAGGATGCAGGAAAGCCAGGTCTCAGGTCTTGCTCCATTTAGATGAGTTGAGATGCACCTCTCCAGGGCAGCTCCAGTTCTCTTCTCCCCTGTGGTTTCGATGCGATGAGAAGTACCGTGGGGAGGAAGGGAACCTGGTCCCAGCACTCGCCTCCATTTTTGGCTTGCATGGTAAACCAGAGCACAGTGCTAGTGTGTGGCAGCACTGAGGGACTTGCTTGCCTGCTCCGTGTGAGCATCTCCCCATGGTGGTACAGCAGGAGCCTGGTCTGCAGGATACTTAGCTTTGTGCTGAGATGGGTTGGTTTATTTGAAAGTCTGGCACAAGGCAGAGATGCTTAGGTTAATGATTTTATTACTATAGAATTTGTAGTGCTGGGTTAAGGATGGATCCCTGCAAACACGAGAGCAGGAGGGCTATTTGTTTGGGTTACTCTCCTAATTGCCAGAAGCCCACCTGTTACGAGGTGGGAGAAGAAACACCAGGAAGGATTGTTTTAGCTGAATGCTGAATGTAAATAGCAGGTACAATATGCCCACAGGCTGCAATGTCAGCATGTAAATGTAGTGAATAGGAGAGAGGACAGACTGCTTGTATTGGCACTGCTGTCAGCTCTCATTTTCTCACAGCTGGGGGACCATGAATGCACAGACCCCATTGACGGGATGTCCTGGCTTTAACCTTCTCGGTGAAGGGATTTGCTGCCCTGAAGCATAACACATTTATGTATGCACCTTTCCAATAGCAAAGGGTTTCACACCCCTTTGCTGCACAGTCCCTACCGGCCCGGGAGGTGGCTGGTGCCACATTGCTTGTCTTCACCTCTCTATGGAGTGAGAGGTGATGCCTAGCACAGAGTTCCTAATTGTGATCATCACTCTCATTATTGCTGTCTGTAGAGCTGATTCTTTTATTTAACCAGCAACTGATGAGAGCATCCTTATAAAATTTTAGTAACCTATTATTTTAATATGTTAGAAGTCTTGGCTCCTTGTATTTAGAAGTGAGTAACCTGGTGTGAGAGTGTCTAGTTGCTGACAGTGTGCACAAATGCTTGAAGCAGCTGCCAAGAGTGGGAAGTACAGGAGGAGCACAGAGAAACGGGAAGATTTGGTCAGCCTCGTTGGAAAGCAGCTATAGCAGCGAGCAAATGCTTCCTCTTACGTGCACATGCAATTTCTGACATCAAGGCTGATGAGGTGCCTTGGCTTGGAGGACAAGTTGAATGATCTGTGTAAGGTCCTTGTGATTTCCTCTCTTGAGGCAGAAGTGGCTAAAACCTTTCAGAAGAAGAGAACTCCATCTGATTTTTGTTGCTGCTAATTTGTTCAGGATGGTTGGTTGCTGCAGAGAGAAGTGTCTTTGATCCCTGCTCCATATTACTGGTGTTGCATCTGCTCCTGGTTCAAGGGAGATGGAGATGTCCTCTGTGTGAGCCATCAAACTGTTTCCTGGACCTTGCTGGGTTCATGCATCTTCTGACAGAGCAACCCTAAAGTGGAGCTGATCAGCTTCTTCCCTGCCTTGAACATCTCCATTGTTAATGAGAGACGTTTTTATTTTGGAGGAAAAACACACCTGAAGCTGCCCTGGCAGGTTTGCTTGTGCCAGGGTTTGACTTGTACCCTTGGTCAAACAGAGGAACAGTTTGGAAACATGCCCTGGTCCTTCAGCTGCCACAGGACAAGTGCAGGAATAGAGTGGCTTAAAACCCTCTCTGTTCAGCAGTATGACACAGCACTGTCTTCCTACTCTTTGTGTGTGTACTGTTTTTTCCAATATCATTCGCCAGTTAACGGTTTAATGTGTGTTTGCTGTGAAAAAGCTGTGGTGTAGAGAGGTGATCCTGGCGTGTCTTCCTGGAAGCTTGTGTCTGGCGCAAGAGGTTTGTAAGCACAATCTGCTTGTTGCAGCATCTAAGATTGCAGTGGTTGATGTGGCAGGGATGTCCAGGCAGATGGAGATGCTTCTTGCCCTCAGATTTCCTCTGTAAACCTTGTGGCCCATTAATCATGAGAGTGGACGTCTTTTGTAATGGGCCAATGGATGTGGATGCTGGATAAATTTTATGTAACTTATAGAGGATCTCAGTCCAGGAGCCTGATCTGCATTTGGGTTGATGAAGGGTTGCTGTGCTTGTTCTTGTCCATTTGAACACCTGCATTTTCTGTTTCAGTGACACACTGTGGAAAAGATGGGACACGCTTTGTCTTGCTGCCTGAGGCTCTGCACCAGAGAAAACAGCATTTCACCTCCAAATCATCTGCTCAAGAAAGAGCAGGAGGCTGCTGTTCTCTACAAGGGCAGTTAGAAGTATCTGTGCTCCCTCCTTGGTCTGCTCATATTGCAGAGCCCTGGCATAGATCATCTCTTAAGATGCCAGGACAGAAGGCTTAGATGCTGGAGCCCAAACCTGTCTGTAATGCCAACGTAAGGTAGCTCAAGAATGGAGGATCTGCCACACCGGCTCCAGCCAAAGTCCAACTCTGCCAGTATCCACTTGCCTAGTGATGACCAGAGTGGATCCTCAGGAGGCAGAATGGTTCACTGGATTTGACAGCTGCAGACAGTCTTGTTCTCCTGCAGTTTGCATGTTATTTTGCAGACATTTTCTGTAACTTACTCTGAATAGCAGAACATGCCACAGCCCATTTGTGGGTCACTTGGAAGAATTATTTCCTCCTTCTGTTTGACTTTTTTTCCTCTGCTGTCTCATGGTCTTTCACTGTGAGTGGTTGTTCTTTGGTCCTAACATGGTTTGTATGACACCAGCGGCTCCTGCAGATTTCTTGCCTCAGTACATAATGCCTTTTTTTCTGATGCTCGTGGCTTAATATTTCATGACAATATACTGTCTGCCTTGATTCTGCTGCTCTCGAGTCTGCATTAGGCAAATGCTTTGTGGATGCTTTGAAGAGGATTAGAACTGACCTTCTAATTGGAGAGAAAATAGGGTAATTGCAGACTTAGTTGAAAAAGCATTCTGTGCTACATTGCATTGACTTTCTTGCTGGGGGAGTTGTTGAACATACTGAAGAGAAGGAATTTGGAAACGTGCCCACGTGACCCCACATCTATTACTCAGCAGGCATTTTTGTTGCACATCTTGCATTTATTCTCTTGCTGAAACTTCAGGCGATTTATCAGTCCTTCCATTCTATAGCTGGACACCCTTTGCACTGTCTTTCCAGCTAAAAATGAAGTGAGAGCAATGCTTGCTAACAGCATGATCTCAGCAGTTCATCTAGAGGAAGACAGAAGTTTGCTGCTCTCTCCAGTTAGTCACTCAGAAGTACTGAGAACTGCAATGAACTCATTTCAGTTTTCCAAATGCTGTGATAAGAGAATAACCAGCCTTGTTTCCTCAAAGTGCCCGGAGTGTATGTCTATGCACGTAAAAATCTAGTGCATCCAAAGGCCAAGTCACAGGTTTCTGTGCAAGAGCACTACTGCTTGAGATGGCTTGATGGAAATAGTCATGCATCCAGTGAACTGATCGTCATGCTCCACAATAAACCGTACAGTTCCAAGCCGCTTAATTTACTGTGGTGTGTGGGGAGGACAGGTCAGTGTTGGCTGTGGGTTCTTCTGGTCTTCCCTCAGCAAAGATTTTTTCCTTGCATATCTCTGGGTTTTTGCTTTGTGTGTATTACTTGGTATGGACTGTGGAGGCAAAGGGGAAACTCTGCCAGTTACCATGAATGGCTAGGGCTCTTGCTCGAGGTGACTGATGAAGGGGGCCGGCTAGAAGTTAAGCCTTGTGTGTTCTCTGTGCTCGTCCATGTTGAGAGGACTGGAGATCCATCAACAGCAATGAAGTAGAAACTGGGTAGTGACTAGTTTTGGTGAGACTTTTCCTTTATGTCTTGGTTTCTCTTTCCAGTGGGATTTCCTTAAAGCTTTCTCCCCCATCCTCTGTGGCTGGTGCTAGATCAGATTAAGGGCCTTTGTGCATGGCAAGAGCTCCCAAACACTACGTTGGCTAATTGATGGTGGGTCTGAGCAGAGGAAATGGCTGCCTGCCTGAGCACTCAGACTTCTCCTCTCCTCTTGTTTTTTGGGTCGTCCCACAGTACCTGTCATGGTTGCCCTTGAGGCTTGTATTACTGTGCATGTGGGATTTGTTCTTCACCTGGGACCAGAATGTGACTGATGTTACTTTAGGAATAGCAGCTGCAGCAAAACCAGGCTGCTCTCTGAAAAGCATTTAGTTGCGGTTTTTCCCCTGTGCCACAACAGATCGCTGCAGACTTCTCCGTCTCTTGTTCTAAATGCAAGTAGCTTGCTTTGGTCTTTCATGTCCTTGAAGAAACTTGTGGCAACACACTACCAAGATTCTGCTGTTGAGGTATGCCATGGACATGTCCTTCCCCTGAATGGAGGAGGAGAGCAAGGACCAACAATGGCAGACGTTATGCATTAAACAAGGTGTCTTGCTGCAGTGTAGTTGGCATTAGTGGTCCTGGGAACTAAACTTCTGTGGGGCTTGGTGTACCCCTGTGTCCTTTCCACCATGAGATGGGACTTTGCACAATCTGTCTTTGCAAAGCAGAGGCAAATGCTGTTGGAGAGCTTTCTCTTGACCTTCTGCCTTCCTGCTGGCACAGAGCCTGTGAGGTGCCAGCCTTTTCTGATGTGAAGTCAGGAGCCTGGCGTTCCCTGAAGGGATGGAGAAGCCTTGAGGCACGTTGGGAGCTGTGAGCATCTGTGGTTGTGCTGAGCGTGCTTCGGACACGCGTGCCACGGAGTGTCTGTCAAGGCTTGGGTTTACAAACAGAGAAGCTCTTTAGTTAAGGCAGCTGGATAATGTGGCAGGGGGCCCAGGTTTGGATAAGCTTTTGGGTAGCTGCTTGAAGGAGGTGGCAGTTGCTGAAACATTCATAAATTTGACTGCGAGCAAGACTCTTGCCAGTTGCCCTCGTCCTCACTGGAGATGGGGGAGTGCAGCCAAGACCTGCCGTACTCATCCCAGGGAGCCTGCTGGTCTCTGACACATGCCTCTGTGTTAGTTCTCTTTATTAATTCCCATAATAAATTTCTGCCTTCAAAAGCCTAAATAGGCAGAGGTCTGCCAGAGCAATGGCAGGAGTGGTAGCTTTTTCTATTGGTTTTTCTTCCTCCTGTAAGGTTCATGTGAAGCAGATTGCTCTTATAGTCTCAGAAAAAAATATCAACAAAACAATGCTAAATACTGGCTATAAAAAAACCCCTACTTATTTGCTGCATGCGTGTTGCAGTGTCAATAAGGGCATCTCATGCAAGCCCCGTGTTATTTTAGCTTTTTTTCTCAATGCTTACATAAGTTTAAGACTTTTTAGTTATTATTCCCCTGTATTTAAAAATAGGGGCACAGTAGTTCAGCCTCTGAACACCTTCATCCTTTGCATGTCTCACGAGATGGCTGGGAGCTGTGTTGGTACCTGGTTTTCACAGAAGCACAGAATCATCTCAGTTGGAAAAAACTTTGAAGATCATCCAGTCCAACCATTAACTTCACACTGACGGTTCCCAACTCCACCATATCCCTAAGCGCTATGTCGACCCTACTCCAGGGATGGGGAAGAAGACATCCATGGATGGCCCCGTGTCCTACACAAGCTAGGCTGACCCATCTGGTTGTGAACATTTCCCCAAATTCTTGTTGTCTTGTTTTCCTCTATAAGTTTTCTCCTGTTTTCCTCCTGAAAAATAACACAGTGGATGGTGGCAGGAACAGAGTCGGGGAATTCAAAGTTAACTGCTGAGCTTGTCCTCATTTCACCCCTCTTGCGTCCCTCGCTATGGCAGCGTGTGTTAGCAAAGATGATGTGTTAGCTGGAAGAAATACGTTTTCTGCTGCATGAGGAATTGGCTAATCACTACGTGCCTCAGTTCTCCATTTCAGAGTATGTTCTTTAAATCTCTAAAACTGCCTGTCTTCTCCCAAGCTCATGTCTCTGAACGGGCATGAGTTTTGTTGTGAAGTCCTCTGCAGCAGTGCTATCATGAATCCAATGCTGCTTCCTACAGGCAGGTGCAAAGTGTCTTTCTGTGCGTTGTTTGGGGAATAGCTTCTGTAACAGAATAGGACTTGAAGTTTTCCTTTTTTTTTTTTTTTTTTTTTTTTTTTTTTTTTTTTTTTCTGGGGTATTTTTGCAGACGTTGTGGTTAAAGGCTTCTATTTTTAAAACCTTAAATCTTGGAATGTGGCTCCATAACAGTGTGTAGTGGGATTTGGAAAAAAGGCTGCTAAAATTGTATATAAGGAGTGGTGGAACAGTTAGATCATGTTAAAATTGGTAGACTTTCTTCTGCTCGTGCCTGTGATTTTTATTTAATTTTATTTTTCTTAATGAACACAGAGCTATGAATGTTGGTTTTTTTTTTAAAAAAAAAAACAAAAAAACAAACAAATAATGGGCCTTCCATCTTAGACAAATGTCCCTTTTTTATGGCAGTGGTTTTTTTTCCCAGTTAATGTTTTTTTTAGTGGGAGTTGCCCTGTGCTTTCCATCTGATCTCTGTACGCACACCTCTGAATGTTTCCACTGCAGAAAGGAGGACGATGCCGGTGCCAGCAGATGAACTTTGAAGGGTGCCATGCAGCAAAGTGGGACTGTTCTGAGACTTTAGGAATGAGCAAATTAAAAAAAAAACAAACCACCAAAACCCCTTAAACTTTTATTGCCATGCAAGGATAACAGAAAAACTGGTTTCTTGGTTCTGTGGTCCTTGTCATGCTAAAATACTGGAACTGAATAATCTTGTCATCCCCTAAAAAGATTTGGAGAGATTTAGGAGTGCTCAATAGTTTTTAAATGAAATAATGTTTTACCTATTGAATGCTGCAGTTGTGCTGTCATGCTCAGTGACTTAAAATGGAACTTGTGTGTGCTGCTTGGCTGCAGGACACAGGTAAGGGCTCTTTCTCCCTGTGCCATCATTGCTGCTGTTTTTCACACCGCAGACCCAAGTGGTACCCAGTAGTTGTGCTCACCCCCATCCCTAGTGCCCAATTCCAGCCATCCTGGCGGAGCCGAGTTTGAATTAGGCAATGTTTTTCTGACCAAGCCTCCTAAGAGCCTATTGAGAAGGAAGGGGAATGGATTTTTTTTTCAAGAGCAGCTGAACGCAATGCCCTAGTTACCATGGTTTTTTAAATGGAGTACTTCAGAGGATGTACAAAAGCATCTTTAGCACTTGCAGTACAAGGAGAATGAAAGGACCTAGATGTGTCAGCACTGCAGCAGAGGCTTAAATGAGTGTCATTCATTTATTGTTAGGAGATGACCCAATTTGGATTGTATCTATGGAGTGGGAGGGGAGAATGGACCTATTTCAGATGACTTCTGAGCCCTAAATGTACTTACAGGCTTTGTGTGGGGGTTGCATTGGTTCCTGCTGAGTAAACACAGCCCTTTGCAGGGTGTTCCCCATGTCCTGGCATCGTGACGTGTCCTGCCCTTCCTGGCTGGATGTATGCTGCCAAAATGGGTTGATTCATGCCACATCTCTGCGTGGTGTTGTATTGACTGGGGAAAAAATGAGTTGTCAGAACCTGCCCAGCTGATTTTTATTTATTTTACTGCATTTTCTTGCAAGGCTTTTAAAGCCTCCAGTTACTATATATTTTGCAGACTGGTTCTAGCCAAGCAGAGCCTTAGTTGAAGGCTGTGACCCTGCAAAGTAGTGGTGAAGGTAATAGGTCATTAAGTCTGTACGCAGTGGGATGCCTTGCTTTTTGCCTCTT
>NW_020799102.1:9388315-9443134 GCF_003259725.1 Athene cunicularia | reverse complement strand
TTTTTTTTTTTTTTTTTTTTTTTTTTTTTTTTTTTTTCTTTCCTTGCAAGGATGTCTGTAGTCATTACAACAAGCCTAGCTCTGATGATGAAAACTGCTTTGAGAACTGTTCAGAGCAGAAGCAAGTCTGCAGGTTTGGGAGAGGAAAGGAAGAAGATAAGCAGGGAAAACTCATGGGGAACTGAAGCTTGGAGAAGCCTTTCCAGCAAACACTCCTTTCTCGTTCAGATGGGCATTATATGAAGACTAGTGGAAATCTGAGTTTCGCTGTAATTTCATTAGCGGCATCCCCATTCTCTTCAGTGGAGCCAGGGTTGTGTCCTCCAGCAAAGTAATGCTGTAAGCCCATGCCTCTTCCTCTGGAACCTCCTTTTAAAGGGAGCCGTCTTCCCACGAAGAGGGAGAAGGTGACATCCATCCCTTCCCGCAGCCGTCCCAGCAAGCCACAGGCTGGTCTGCTCTGGAGGAGCTGCACCCCAGCTCTGGTGGTGTTCAGCAGGGTGGTCACCAGAGCACTTGCCAGAGGAAGAGAGGGCTGCAAGTGCTTGGAGGGACTGTCTGGATTTGTTCCTGTTGAGACCCCACCAGCTGCAAAGCCTGGATGTGTCCAAGCACAGATGCATCCAAGCCCAGGCTGCACTGGCACCAGCTGACCTCTGTGTTAAGGGAGCTCTGTAGGAATCAGCATCCGATGCTTTTAGGTGTGCTGGCTGGAAAGTTTTCTTGTTTGTGGGTGCAAGTATCAAACTGATTTTAAATGCTGGTGTACTGCACAGCTGGAGGCCGGGGTGGATAGGCTCGTGGGGCAGGGTCCCTGGGGTCTGCCTGCCTACCAAGGTCAGAGAGGCACCAGATCCCCTGCAACAACTGCTGAGTGTGTCAGGGCAAACTGGCATTTCTTCCTTTCACTGGCTTTTCCCGGGGTACAAATGGCAGGTTTTGATAATTTAAGGCTTTATACAGAGACTCTGGCGTGGGAGATGTGAACCCAAGTGCAGGCTGGATGTGCCCCTTTTCTGTCCGTAGGAGCTTTAGGCTGGTTATTGTGTTCATTTCAGTTTTCTTCCTGATTGTTTTTTTTTTAAATCAAATTTGATAATGCTGGTCCAAGTAAAGGATAATTAAAATTAAGTAACTTGCCCAACCTCTTACACAGCCCGTGCTCTGTGTGGTTAGTAGTTTAATGAGAAATGAGGCAAGGCATTTTACTTTCCTGTGACCAAGCTGGCTCTGCAGGATTTAGGAGTAAGATGGAATAGTAATTGAGTGTGACGTTGTGGTCTTTAGGGCAAGACTACAGGAAATTCATTGTATTCCTTTGAACAGGATGGAGCTTTTCACGTGATTTTTTTTTTTTTAAACTTTAATTCTGTAATCTTGATCTGTTATCTAATAGCAGGAAGATTCCCTAAACTTGGAAATATATTTAATCTGCTTGGGGAGCAAAAGACTCCGTGTTGGTCTGTCTGGGGAGCTCTGGCTGTCCCCCAGTGTGGGGCATCTTTTTTAGCAGATGCTGTGGATTGCTGTGCTGAGGCAAATGCATTGAATCACCTTTTAACTTCCATTAGGGCTGGAGGAGTTTTTGTTGCAGCAGTCTGCTGCTGTTGGCTCACCTCCAAGGTATGTTGTGGGCTGCGGAGTGCTTGCTGACACGGATCTCCCCCAGACTTCCCCTCTGCTATGTTTTCTACCTGAGAAGTTGCTTCAGAGCAGCTTTCCACTGCATCTTCCCACCCGGTAAAATCTGTCTGTAGGGGCAGTCTGTCATTCCTCTGTCCTGACTGGTAAGATGACTCCTTCCAAACCTCGCTGGGATTTCAGAATGAATAAAAAATATCTTTAAGTCAGTGGCTTTGCTTCAGCAGGTTTGATTACTACTTTCTCCCTCATCCTGATAGCTTTTCTCCTAGACCTTTTTAGGCATGTGTGGATTATAATTTAATTTCCTTTTGAATTTAACAGCTTTTAAAAGGACTGAAATCACATCAGCGGCTGGTTGGAGTTGTGATTGAGGATGCAGAAACTTTCATGCCCTTCTCTTCTAGAGCAGATAATGCCTCAGGTACAAAGGAGAGCAGAGAGCACATTTGCAAACAGTCATATCTCAAGCCCTATGGGTAATGTTTAGCGATACTCTTTTGATCTCACCTGTGACCCTCAGATCCTGAAGAGCACAGCTGAGTCTGCTTCATTACCTTGCCAAGTTTGGGACACATGTGCTGTGGTCCAGAATCCTGGAGAGTTGCTTTTCTGCCACTGCACTTCTCCCTGCTGCTTTTAACGTGGTTTCAGTGCAACACTCCTGCCTGCTTTTCCCTAATAACCTCTTGCCCTGTTTCAGCTAAATTTTTGTGGAGTAGAAACCCTACAGAGTTAATGTTCTGCTTGCTGGAGAGATGCAATCCTAAATTAACTGCTCACCCTGAGGGAAGACAGATGGGACTCTGACAGCCCTGCCAGCTTCTCCTATGCCCGCAGCCCATCAAGGGTAGAAACAGTATGTCTGGTGGCTCTTCACTGGAGATGGTGGTGGTTAGTGCATTGCCACAGGGTGGTGAGACCATGGGGACGCAGGAAATGACTCCTCAGAAGGTTGGGCTGCGGTAGTTAAGGTGTCCACAGAATCGCTCACGCCTGCTCTTCTTCTGTCTGGTTTGGTGGTGGTGAGGCAGCGGCAGAGCCCGCGGCAGAGCTGTGGACCCGCTGTGCAGAGCTGGTGACAGCCCTGAGCATCGCTGGTGTGGCTGGGTGAGGACAGCCACACAGCCTGGCACTGGGTTGCTCCTCACCTTCCCGGGCTCCTCACTGTTGCATCCCTGAAGCCCTGCAGGAGCATGAATGCTTTTCTTGGAGGCTCCTGCAAGCCAAAAGGCAAAGTGCTACAAACCACAACAGCTTCCACTCTAAAAATACCATAAAAGGCTGTGTCCTTAGAAGCTGGGCATGGGAGCAGTTCCCACCCACATTACTGCAGCATGAGTCACTAGGCTGTTGCAACTGCTCTCCATGTGGATGTCCTGGCTGAGGATGCAGTGAGGAGCAGGGGGAGGAAGGGCAACTGCTCCGTAGCACTGTGGAAGTGATGGAAGAGTTACGAAGAAGAGGATGACATGCAGACACACATGAACCTGACTGAACTGCCGGATGGTTTTGATTTCATTAGTTTTTTTGGGTTTGGGGTTTTTTTTTTGAGAACTTCCAGCAAATGCTGCTTGCTGATGATTTGAGCTTAAGGTGTTTGCAGGCAAGAATCTTCTGAATATGCAGAAACACCCAGTTTGCTCTTAGGAAGCACAATGAGTGCCACATAAATAATATGAAGCTGGAAAACCCCTCTGACATGGAAGTACGTTTTATTTACTCTCTTTGAGCAAAGTTTTTCTCTACCTCTCCTCTCTCCTTGTCTTCATCTTCTCTCCCCTACTCTGGTGCAGAAAGAGGCTGCACTTCCTTGTGACAGATGGTGTAAAAACACAGCTTATGTTATGCACTGCTCTTACCCCTGCTTTTTATCCAATATGAAGGGATTGGGGAGTAAATGTGGGTTTGTTTTGGTTTCTTTCCTGAGATACCGCCCACCTGCCCTGGCCCCGGTGATGGTATGGTTATTGTTTTCCCTTTTCCTTCCCTTCTGCTTGATGAAGTCTTGGCTATTGGGGTTTACTGGCTTAAGTTTGTCAGTGGGAAATTCTATAAAAAGCTTCCTTTATTTAGACGCCAACCCAGTAATGACATCATGTGGGCATGTCTTTCAAGTTCCTCCGGGCTGAGCGGATGGAGGGAGGTGGTGGCCGTGGAGCTGAGCCCTGCCTCTTTCCCAGTGCACCTCCGTGGTCCTGCTTGCTGGCTGTCCTTCAAAATAACCCCAGTCCTCCTCTGGGAGGAGCGCAGGGAGGTCCCCCATCAGACCGGTGCATCTGCTTTAGCAAACTTTGTAACAGTATAACATAGCTGTGGTTGTTTTCCTGCTCATCGCTTTCAGGTTAGTCCTTTGAAGTGCTTTTCGGTGGGTATTCACCCTGACTTCTCAGGGAAGCAGGAGGCTTCCACACTCATTATCTTCGATGCTACTAAATTTTGCATTGGGCCAGTTTCAGATAACTTTGACAGAGGAGCTGGTGGACTAAAGGTACTGCATGGACAGGCAGAGAGCAGGGGGAATGGGCACAGATGAGATGTGATGCCTGTTTTATGGTGGAGGGAAGGGGACAGCTGGGGAGGTCAGCAGGGCAAGAATTGGCCACTGAAGTAATGGACTGAAAAAAATACTTCTTTCTGTGTGGTTTGTTTTGGTGTTGTTTTTTTTTTTTTTTAATACTGCTTTGAGCATTTCTGAATGGGGGAGAGATGTATATTTGTTATGGGTTAGAAAGTAAATCTGGACTTGTGACATGGACAAAGTTTCTGGGCCTTCTGGAGAAGGTGTTCCTGGATTTCATTTACATCTTTGGAGGAAACAGCATGCTATGGTGCACTAACCTTCCCCTTGTAGATGCTCAGTTTGTTAAAACGTTAGCACAGGTGTTCCTTTAGCTGCCTGCGGTAATTCCTGGGTATTTTTCTATATGATCAATAGACCAGAGCTTGTTTAAGCAATGAAATAGTACAAAACTCTGCTGGGGAGCGTTTAGACTCCCTTCTGCTCACCCTACTGTTGAAGGAAGCCATCAAGTTGCTGTACATCATGGCTATTTTGCTGCCTGCTAAACATTGTTTACACCCTTTAGAACTGGGAGGATTTGGGGGAGCAGACTGACTAACCAATTCAGTTTGTCCATAATGCAAATTTTTTCAATCCTACCTAGAATTTGTGTCAGACGAAGGGTGGTTTCCAGCTCTGCACCAACATTTGCTCTGAACTGCTGCTCTGCTTGTTGACGTTACCTCCTTCGCACATTCTCCACCTCAATACTCTGAAGTATTAAAAAATAAAAATAAATTCATATTGCACAAACATTCTGTAACTCAGTATGGGTGGCTGAAATACTTTGTTCTCTTCAGAAGGTTGTTTTGCAAAGTTAGGTGGTGCTAGAAGAAATTAAAAGATTTGCAGGTGCCAGTTTCAGACTGTATCTTACCATCAGATGGCACAGAAAAGTGGGATCTTTGAGGAAGCAAAGACTTTTCCCAATATCTCTTGTGTTCCCTGGCAAGAAAATCCAGTGTTCAAACTACCACCTTAATTAAAAAACAAGCAAACATGTTTTTACCATTGGGAAGTGACATCTGATAATGTTTTGCCTAAAGAAGGGGTGTGGGGATTGGATATTTTTAGCTGCAGCTATTCTCAAGTTGTTCTTTTATGACCTTCTCTTAATAATGCATTTCTCTAACACTTTCTTTACAGTTTTTGTAGTTCCAGAAGCTTTTTTGGCCAAAGGTATGTTGCTGGGGGGAGGTGAAGAGGGAGGAGCAGCCTACAGGCAGAAGTATTGAAATCTGTTTTCCGGTGGATTGTGGTGTCTAGTAGGGCACAATGTTAGAGCTGGGTGCAGCCCCTGAGGGACCTTTCCCAGGTCAGAGGGGTGGCTTATGCTTCAGCTTTTCCCCCAGCTGCAACAACTGTAAGACTGCCACTACCTGCTTCTTAAAAGCAGTTGAGAACAGGATCAAAAACCTGAATTTGGACAAGTTTAAAAGGTTGGAAAAGGAAAGCATCAACAAATGAGTGTTGTTCTGATGGAGATGCTGTAGTGCAGGAGTCCCATGGGAGGCCAGGCATAAGGAATGGCAGCTTAAATTTCAGGTTTTTGTGTAGTGGTTTGGGCTGTGGCTAACTGGAGACACCTGGGATTTACCTTCAAATGTTGTTGTCTCTGAGATGAGAGAATCAACAAAGTCCTGTGTAAAACCTAAAGGTCATCTTCATCATCCTTGCCTGATGTCTACAGACTAAAAAGCCCTCACAGGGCTGGGGTTCATGTGAGTTGGTCCTGGGCCTTTACAAACATCAAAGTGGCCATGAAAAAAGCTTCTCAAAGGGAAGTGGTATAAAAAGCAGGAGAGCAGAAGCATTTTCAGGTTGGGTTGCTGATGCTCTGTCTCTTGGTACTTAGCAGCAGAGATGGTTGGGCTTTCCAAAGTGAACTGCACCGTTAGGTGTTTCTCTGTGCTTGCCTCTGATGACATTGGGTGAGGAAAGCAATTAAACTGAGTGTAAATAATAAGCACATGCCATGTGGCCGCGGGCAGGAGGAAGGACAGGCAAAAGGTGTCCATGCTGCATCCACAGTGTGCTGCTGCATCGTGGTGGGCATAGGGGGAGTTGAACCTGGCAATGGGGCTGGAGAGGTGTCTGGCTTAGGCTGAGCCTGGGAGAGGGACAAAGAAGGTATTTAAGTCGTTGTTTACTTGCTTATATGTATATAATTTTTTTTTTCTCAACACCCAAATCAGCTATGAGGAGCTTCTGCTAATTGGCAATAAATGAAATGAGACTGTTCAGCTTGCCAACGAGTCCTTTTATGCTGTGGTGGCTTTTTAACAACCACAAGCCCAGTCAGAAACAACAGCCCAACCTACTGAAAGTGTGAACACTGCACACAGTCACTGGTCCAGCCTTGAGTTAGATAAAAAACCCAGGATTGCTTCTCCCCAAAACACCAAGCCCACATCCTGTAGCTGCTGGCAGGGGAGAGTGGGACTGGGGGGGTGCGGGGCCCTGCGCTGCTCTGGGGCTGGGCAGGACTTGCCACAGTATAGAAGATCTTACTTGAAAGAGGTTATGGATCACTTAACACCAGAAACTTGCCAAAATGGTCTTTTTTTTTCTGGTGTTCTTTGACTGATTTAGTTTGAAGCTCATACTTTCAAAATCTGTTCAGTCTTTGGAAGAGCCTCATGCCAAAGTAGTTGCCAGAGTTAAGACCTGACATTTCTGCTTCTGCATGAAACCTCCTGGGAGCTTCCACCAGCAGATAGTACAGGGCTGGTGCTGAGCTTCTTCTGCAGGAGTGTTTGTGACTCCACGTTTTCCCTTGCATCAGTTTTGGTGTATAAAGTGGCTGTCTGGGTAATGCTTTCATTGTATGGAACCACTGTGTGTGTATGAAGACTCTTTGGGCTTGGCAACAGCCGTCGTGGGCAGATTTCAGTTAGGAATTTCCAAAGTGTCACCTTGGGTTGTGGTAGCTGAATATTTCGTATCCTGAATAATACTTGGACTTCTGGTGCTCTTCTTGGTTTTAGGACCTGACAGTTGATACTCTGGTTGCTTAAAAAAAATAAAAATAAAAAGTGACTGAGTGTGTGCATTCATTCAGTGCTTTTTTGGGAACTGCAAGCTTGCACCATATTTCCATGTGACACCTGTGTTTAATTCTGTATTGCTCACTGTCAGGAGTGCCACGGGCTTAGTGCCTGGTATCAGAGAGTTTCGTTTGGTCGCTGAATAAAAGAACAGCATCAGCAAGAATGGAAGTTTCATCCGGGTGGTTTTGGGGTGAAATGTGGTGATAAGAGATCTGGCAGGAAGGAAGCGCAGTGCATGGTGAGAGGAGAGAATCAGCAGATATTCAAGGTACGATACTTGGAGTATGATACAGCAGATAGAGTGGGCAGAGTATCTTCTGGAGACAGCCTGCAGATGCAAAACAAGGGCAGCCAGGTCAGTGGTGCAGAGTTGGCCCTGTCTCTTCAGGACACGCAGCTGGAGCGCTGTCTCCTCCGCAGGACCTGTAAGGTGCTGGCGGAGGTGCTGGAGCGTGCAGTCCCTGGTGCGGGAGGGAAGAGACTGGACTGTGCCCGGGTCTGTGCTGGGTTTGCTGGGCGGGCCCTGAAGGGCCTCTGTCCCAAACCGTCCCCTGCTGCTTTTCGTTGGGAGCCAGCCTGTTCTACTGAAAACCCTTCCGAAACAACGAGGGGAGAAACAGTCTGGGAAAGCAAATATTTTCTGATAACAGTGAGCAACAATACAAGCTTTTGTTTTCTGTCAATGGAAGGAAATGGGAGAAACACGTAGTAGCTTTAGCACAGCACAGGCTTTACTGCTGCAAAAGAGATGCAGTGCTCACCCTCCTGGAGTGCATCCCAGGAGAGGATGGTGGGGAGATATCCATAAGGAGAGGATAGGCTGTTTGGTGCCGGTGGGAAAGGCACTGCTTTTGTTTTGCTGCAGCCAAATAGCTGTCTGAAGCAGGTGCCAAAGGGAGGTCTGTGACCAGCGAGCCCAAATGGGAATCCAGGCCCAGGCTTGCATGGGAAATGGGAACTGGGGAGATGAATGCTTTTGTTTGTACTCAGCCAGGAGAAGACTGAAGTAACTGTGCTTTAAGTTAAAGGTGGGCTTACAAAGACTCATCTCTACTCAAATAACGGTGATGATAAAGAGTAAACCAGCTCTGATCTCTGCTCTCTGGAAAAATCCTTTTTGCTGAAAGACTTGATGTTTTATGAACAATAAAATGCAAAAAACTCCTGTGCAATTGCTGTTGTATTTTGAAGTGTTAGCTGAAGGCCTGCAGGCATGTTCTAATTTGAGTATGGATGATATTCTTTGTGTTGGCCCCACTCTGCTTTAGGGGTAAAAAAAGATATTTCTTTGTGCCTTTCCTATCAAAACACCCTCCACTGCGCTCAGATGCTTATTCATTGACAACCCTTTTCCAAGCCTTCTTGCATGGTGCTGAGTCCAGCTGCACTTCAGTAGGATGCATTCAGCTCTCCCTGAAGAGAGAAGGTTTTGCCTTTTAGAACAGAAAGATTCCCATTTCCCAAGCTGCCAAGGAAATCATCATCCTGCTTGCAAATGTCTTTTGTAGCAATTAACTGAAATTTTGTGTTTATAAGTGAACATGTTCTAAATGAACATGTTTTAAGTGAACTGTCTAGTTGTTGCTTTGTTGGGTGGTTGCTCACGCATTTTTAAGATAAAGGTGTCTTTCAAGTTATCTTTTGTTCTGTTTTCTTTAGCTGAGCATGTCTTCAGTTAAGTAAGACTGCATTTGAAACAGTTGTGTGTGTTTGTTTCCTGGGGAGAACAGCATCTGCTGCTGCTTTTATGAGCAGCCTTGCAAGGGTCTCCATTGTACCAAATGCTTGTCTTTTTATCACTGCCACAAGCTCTCATCTACTCAACTTCTTCCTCTGCTTTTTATCTTGTCCAAGAAGGGGGTTTGTAATTTTTTTAGTTCTTCCAAGCATACTGTCACCTTCCCCATGCAAGCTCCAGCTTTCACTGGAAAAACCCTTCTCAAACATTTTCATGAACAGACTTGAGTCTGCTGTGGTCCCCTTTGACTTGCTTTTATCTCACTTCCATTGCTGGCCTTTATGCACATCAGAAATGCTGAGGACATGGAAAACAGTAATTGTAGGTGGTAGGTCCATTGCAGTTTTGAGCACTGTTTTTTTTCTGAAGCATATTTGATCGAATGTGCTGCCTGAAAAACTAGAAATGGAAAGATGATGTCTGGTTTGATGTCTGCCCATGTCATCTGGCTCCCTTGGTTGTGTGTCCCCATGAGCACTGGGCTCCATGGTGGCACCTGCGGGTCTGGGTCTGTATCAGACCTTCTTGGGGCTCTCCATGCACCACATGGGGCTGGCTCAGGCTGTTCACTGGGCCACCCTTCCACCTCCAAGTCCCTCATGGGGTAAAATGAGGCATGAGCCAGGTAACATGCTCAGGCATCATGTTCTCCCAGTAGAAGCCAAGCCAAATTTGTGCCTCCTCCCGATGTTGTGATCCTTACAGGAGGTTTCCAAACCTCGGGTGGGGAAGACACTGAGTTGGCAAACCTGCATTTCTGGTTCACACACAGTGGTACATGCCACAAAGTGTGGCAGTGCTTCTCCTGGACAGAGGGCTGTGTGCTGGGGGCTCGGCCTTGCTGCCCCAGGGTGGGAGAAAGCACTGCCAGTGTGGTAAAGCCCATGAGATAGATGGCAGAGCAGTGGCATGAGCAATCCTTGCCGAGCCCTCCCAAGGCTGGTGTTTAGCTAATTAGGAAACACCCCAAGTGTTGAGGGTGTGCTTGCAAGGAAAAAAAGTGTTGTTGGGGGCTTTGGGGTAAGCGTGGGGCTGGTGGAGGAGTGGGAGGACTCATTTCGTCCCCCAAGCACATAGTCACCAGCTGTTTACACCCACTGCACCAGTGACTATGTAGCTTCGCTCGGGGACTGGGGACTCCCTGCTGCAGTGACGGGGAGATACGCTCCACGCTTGTCAGGGGTTGTGGTTGGCAGCATGGGCTCGAACCGCCGTGTCAGGAGCACTGGTTCAGCTGCTGTTGATGCCACTTGCCACTGGTCACTGCCCAGCGTGGCACTTCCCAGCTGCTCGCTGCCAGTGCTGGGGCTTTGCTGGTGACCAGCAGGTTTGTGTCCTCTTCCACACTTCGCTCTTACCACCAACACACCCATCTGCATTTCCACCGCTCCCCTGAGCATCATTTTATTGCAATATCTAAAGTACAGAAACAGTTATTGCAATAATATAGCTTACTCTACAATATCAGTACCATTTCATTTTCCCTGGCTGGAAAGTAGTGTGTCTGTCTTTCAACCCCAGCAGTCTCAATGGATCCATTTTTAGTATCAGGTTTAATTTTACATTGACCACGGTAGAGTAACAGCCAAATACATTGTGAATTGTAAGATGTATTTCAGAGCCCTGACCATATGACACAGATGTTGATTTCAACACTATCAAAAAAACCCAACAAAAAACCAACAGCCCTTGAGTTATTTTTATATTGACTCCTAAGCAGGTGAGCTGCTTTTAACAGGGTGTTCTACACAACCATTGCTGTTTCATAAGCTGAAGTGTTACGTCTGCCATAAGTCTTTGCCTCCAGTTGGATTTTATAAATGTGTTTTCCACAAAGGGAATAGGGGAGGACTTCTTGTGTGAACAATCTCCTCAAAGGGAAAGCAACCATTAAATTTTCTTGTTTATATGAAATGTTGCTTTTGCACAAAAAAAATAGCAAAAATTCCTGTGGCTGTTCATTTGGGGTAATTTTAGGAGCTATCAACATGAAAAAAAGGAAGGGAAAGGTCATGTTGTAATTAAAAAAGGATTGCTTTCATACTCTTTCAAAATTTTGTGTATCCTAATGCTGTCCTGCATATGGTTCAAGGCTGTAACAGAGCTTTGGGAAACATTTTTCCGGTGCTTTTCAGTGTCAGATCACATACTTCTTATTTCCCTGCAGTTTTCTCTTGGTGGACATGCTTGTGGGGGGCTTTGGTAGATGAAAAGAAGTTAATAACAGCTCTCCCGTTAGCGTTCAGAGATGCTGTTTGAAAATAATGCAAGTCCAAGGTACTGCCAGCAAAATGGTCAGGGAGTGTCCTTTGCAGAGGCTGCCAAATACAAGTGATTTACTGCATGGGGTTCTGTATTTGGAGGCAGTATGAGCTGATTAAACTCATTAAAGCGGTTGAAACAATAAGGGTGGTACTTGAAGAACCTCATTTAAAATACATGTTTTACTAAGGGATGGGCATTAGTCTGGGTCAGGGTCAGGCTAATGGCTCAAGCTGCCTCCACTGCTAAAAATGGCGTTCAGCCAGGGCTCTGGCAAGTGGTGCAAGACCCACACGGTCAGCATAGGTCTCACTTTAACTCAGCTTATAGATACACAACTTAGAAATCATTCACCTCAATTATTTTGGGCAAGTTTTCCACAGGCAAGCTGCATCTGGTTATTAGTGGATTTTTAGCTTCCTACACATTTTCATCAGTTGTCCCAGTGACTTTATATAACGGTGCATTTGTTATTTCCTTATTTGTGTTTTAAAAAAGATGCTGCCCCTCTGCGCCAAGGAGAGCACAGGCTGCTGGCAGCACAATAGCTTATTTTTTGCATCTTTGTTCCTTTGGTTTTGGCTCTTGACCATTGCTAGCTCCACAGTGTCCAGGGTGACATCCTAGGTATCAGCCAGGATGCATGTCCTCACCCCACTGCTTCAGGCACGTGTTAGGTGTGGGTGTCCTCTAGCTGGCTGTGGCTGCCAAGCTGAAAACCAAGAAAAGTTTAAAACTGCAAAAGGAGATGCAGTAAGAGCTTTTAGCTTACCCAAAATTGCCATGTGATGCTGGAGACAAGAATGACCATGGGGATGGTAAAAAGGAATAGTAGCGTGTCCCATGATGTTGCTACATGAATAAAAAAAAATAAAATACAGTATTTTGTGAGGAATGCATGTCCAAGTGGAGAACGACTGTCCTTGTCGGTTCCTTTAGTTTATGGTTAAAGAAATGTAAACTGCTCTTCCAGTCTTAAGGAAACAGAAACAGCTGGTTCCTATGCTCCGTGTTTATATAGTTCCTTTCCAGGTCAGTGCATCACCCGAAAGAAGGGGAGGTGTTTGTTTTTTTTCCCCCTTGATTTTTCTGGCCTTTTTATAGACACTGAAATGGAGGAAGAAGCGAATGCAAAGAGAAAATTAGTCTTCAATTCCCAAAGCAGCACATGGATTTTTGCATTCTTCAGTTTACTTCTCTTTGTTTAATGAGAAATCATTTAAATAACGATGCTTTAAAAAAATAAATCATTCTTCTTGGGGTTTTGTGCTGGTTTTTTTTTTGTTTGGTTGTTTTTTTGCTATTGTTGTTTGGAAAGGATGAGTTCCTGTCAAAAAGAGCTTAAAAAAAGTGTTTGGATGCTCTTTTATTCCCCATGAGGTCTAAAAATAGAAGCTGTTGAAGAATTGCTTGTAGATTTCTCTGTTCTGATCAGAGGGTTTAGCTTATGTCTAAAACAACGTCTTCTGACCTTGCAACAGCTGAACTTTGCAGAAGCACCAAGGCTAGGCTTACTGGGTGTAAGCAGGGAGGAGAGCAATTCTCTTTATCAGCCCTCTTGCTTCTCTTATCTCCATCTTTGGGCAGAAGACCTTAACCTGAGCACCAAGGCACAGCACAGAAAAAATGCATGTGAGAATGAGAGTGAGACGTAAGTGCTGGGAGCACAGGAAGGGTGGTGGGGAGAAGGTTGAGGTTTTATTTACTGGCAGCACTGCCGGGCACTCTGGTAGTGTTGAGGCAGGTGGATAGTATGTAAATGTAGCCTCACATATTTTTTACTTCTTTCTGTTACTAAAAGGCTTGGTGAATGTATCTTGGTTTCATGGTATTGCCCTAGTCTGGTGGCAAAGTATTATCATTGTCATGACCACAGTTTTCCATCATACTTTAAAAGCTTGGTGCAAATTGTGAGAACAGAGGGAAATGTGTGTAATCTGCATTATAATGCATGTAAGCCACGTTATAAACCACTCATTGATGATGTAGATATAATGTAATCTGTGTTATAGGTTACTTGATAGTAAAGGTGGCCGCCTCTGAAAGGGTGTGAAGCCTTCTGTGCTTTGGGGTCTCCATGTTGTTGTGTCTAGGTGCTGGAGGGGTGACAGCAGAGAAGTTCAGCACAGGACGGCCCAGGAACATGGGCAAAAGTCTATTCACTAATGCTTGTGAGGGGGATCGGAGGAGAGGTGGTGTTATTTAAAGGGGCTGCTCATCATGAGGGTGAGCTGGGCTTCCTCTCCCAGGCATCAGTGCACACTTCCCTCTCCCGGTGCCTACTGGCTTCAAACAGAAGCATTGCACTTCGGGTTGATGACTTGATTTCACACTTGTGAAACCAGTGAGTTGCTTCTCTGGTTGCTTAAGGTGGGAATTAAAAACTTGTTTAAAAAAAGTGATAGCTATTTGTTGAGCTTTGGTGTTCCTTGAGCTGTGTTAGCTGTTTGGATGTGTCGGGTAGGAACTGCAAGTGCTCGAAGGTGGCTCTGGCGGTGCTGCCGGTGCCAGCTCTTCTGCCCCGTGAGTCAGTGATACTGTGTTATTGGTCTTAATCTGATCAAAGTCCCATATGCTGCTTCTCCCTTTCCCACCAGCTTGTTCCTGGAGGAATGGCCTGGTTTCCCATTGCATCCCTTCTTGGTGGCAACATGCTTTTAGTTGGCTGAAGTTGGTTGTAATACTGTGCCCTTGGCTTGGGCAGGGGGAAGCTGAGTTGCTGGTAGCATGTGTCTGCAGATACAAAGGTGGGGTGGATTCTGAGATCTGTGTGGGAAGCCCACAACAGGGCCAGAAAATGGGCTAAAACACAGTCCCCTGGTACAAACTAGGTGCTGGGTTGTGTCTAAGCTGAGCATTCCTGGATAAACATGCTGGACAAGATGATGTTGTGCAGCTGCAGGCATGCAGGCTGGTTTTCTAGTACCTGGCATGTATGGCCAGATAGTTGTAAAATTCCTGCCCAGCTCCAAACAAAATCCCTATAACAAGTCCTCTGTGTTAGTGCAAGTCCGTGCTGGGCCAGGCTGATGCTGTGATCTGGGTGGGGAGGAAACTCATCCTGAAAAAGCCACCAAATCAACAAAATCTGAGCATAACCCACGCCAAGGGTTTTCTTGCAGTGCAGGCGAGCGTAGTTTACTTTTCTCGCTGGGTGCCCTCCTGTTACAGCCTGTTCCTTCCCCACCAGGCTGAGACACTGCCCTGCTGCCTGCTCCTGTGGGACCTGCCTTTCCTCTATGTGCAGAGACCCCCTGTGCCAGGAACGGACCGTGCTTCTGCTGTGCCAGAACTGGAAAACTTACCAACTTCTTCCTTCCTTTGCAGCGAGCCTGAGGGAAGAGACAGCCTGCGTGCTGATTGCCTCCTGCCTCGCCTTTTCTCCCAGCCGCTCCCAGGGAGCTCTCACGGGCCAGCGGAGCGGAGGGGAGAGCCGCCGCACTGAGGGCATTTGGCCAGTGGGCTGCGGTGGCCAGAGTCCTCGTCACCCCGCAGCAGAGACAACCAGCCCCTGCTGGGTAGATGCCCGCAGGGGAGAGGACGACTCCAGGTGAACTGATGCATCTCGGCACCTGGTACCAGGCTCAGGTAAGGGCATGTTGCTTGGAACCCGGTTTCATTTCCACGCTCCCTTCTCTGAACTCATAAACTGGCTTCAGAGCAGATGAGAATCGCTCTGAGAGCTGTCACGTTCTGTGGGTACACATGTAATAAATCGACAAGATATCATCTGTGATACTGCTGGATGCTTCGGCTTGTTGGGACGTTGCTGGTGGCATCAAAGTGAATTGCAGTGGAGGTTCTCACTTGGGTGTTCCCAGCACCTCTGCTAAGGGAGGTGAGCATGTTTTTATCCAGTGCAGTTTCAGTTGTAATATGCGTTTACTGGGACAGGAGCTTGTTTGAATTTTCTGTAACACATCTGTGATCGTATAAATGATCTATGGGCAGTCATTTTCAAGGAACCTAAGATAGTTAAAACACAAATCTTGCAATTCAGCTGGCTTAGTGCTCCTTAAAAAAAAAAAAAAAAAAAAAAAAAAAAACAGGATCTCCTGTATCTGGGTTCATCCTGCTTGATAGTAATTTCATTCCTGAAGTCATAATTCACTTTGCGAGTGCAAGCCTGGTTTCCTTTGTGGTAGCAGGGTTGTGAGTGCCGGATTTGGGCTAAAATTGGTGATGTGCTGTCCGGTGACGTGTTGTTTTGAAGCTGGTGCCTGATCAGGGTGTTTGCAGTCTGGGTTTGTTAATGAGGAGCTGTGGATGGGGATCAGCAGAAGTCCTCAATGCAAGTGCATTGGGCGTGTTGTCCATTTGGGGATTGAAATTTGGGTTTCTAGTGAAAAATCATTGTGCAGCTGTGCTGCTGGAGATGGGGACGCTGGCCGGTCTTGTACCCAGACCTCGGGAGCAGCTTGACTTCCGCGTGGAGAGACAGGTCTGGCACAGCAGAAGCCCCGGCACGTGGCCATCACTTCCTCCGGCAGGTTGTCCCCTCCCGGCCGCGCAGCCCTGCGTGCTGGCACCCGCCTGCCGCAGCCTGCAGCTCCTTCTGCATGTTGTGGAGGCTTGCAGGTTTCCTCGGGCCGCGGCGATGCCTTCGAAGCAGATGCAAAGCCACGCTTTTTTTGCCGGTGCTGGGTAGGTACATGGTGTAACCCTGCAACTTTGCTTTTGAAAGGCTTTAAACACAGGGGAGAATAGCCTCTGATATCAGCTTGGCCCCCCAGATTATACCAGGAAACCAGGATGGGGAGTTTGCTGCGAGCTGATAGCCTGCATGGTTTGAAGCATGTCAAGGTACCTGTTTCATGCACTTAAAATATCCCTGATAGGATTTATTCAACTTTTTGCAGCTTGCTTTAGCTGCTTTGTAAGCAGAGCGTGGCCAGCTTTATTCCAGGGCGTGCAAGCGCACAAGTCACTGTTACAACCAGTGGTAGCTTTACAAGTGAGAGCAGTGCTTTGCTGGGAAGTGGTGAGGGCTGCAGGTGCGCCTCATGCAAGGATCTCACCTCTTAGCAGATGTTGTATAAGCATTTCCACTTGCATAGATGCATAAGCATTTCCTTTAAGCCTGTACCCTAAAGGAAAAATCGCAGGTTTATGCCTTAGACAGCTAAAGGTATAAAACACTGTGTTAAGATGTGCTTTTAAAATAGAATGTGAAACAGGAACAGCGACTTGTTGAGTTTCAGCAGTGGTAGATGTGGTTGTAGTAAGTACGTACCTTTTTTGCTTTATTCCACAGCAGTAGTTTCAGTCTGATAGAGGCCAGCGTAGTGTTTAAGTATGGTGTGTCAAAATTTGCCTTTTTTTTTTTTTTCTTTTTTCTGAACAGCAGTCTCTATTAGTAGTTAATTGGGCACATTCAGGACTCCAACACACCTTCACCTAAACTTATTCCTCCTTTGTCAGTGACCTTCTGCTTGCAGTGGCATGCAGAAAAAAAATCATACACATTTCCATGGGCTTGGGTGCAGCTGGATGGGAGAAATGTACAGTGCTGTGAGATGTTGCTGAAGCAAAAATGCAAATTTTACAACTTTTGCCCTGGAGATGGAGCATGCTGAGGAGGGGAGCAGGTGGCTGAGATGACTGCTTCGGGGAAGTAACTTAAGATTCTGTAACTCAACTATATTTGATTGTACGCCTGCATCATGCTTGCCTTTAATTTGTTCTAACTGGTGGAAGCAGCAGGAACAGAGAAACATCCAAAACGTAGAGCCTATAATCTCAAGTGGCTTGAGTAGATACTTTTTGACAGCATAAAATGTTTTAAAATTGGGTTCCAGAGTATCCTCAATGCAGCCCAAGTCTGAGAACATGATGCTATGCTGTGCTTTCTAAAAAGAATAGATTTTTACTGATATATTTATTTTTCAGAAGCCCTTCTGCCAAGTGGCACTGGATCTACAGTTCACCTTGAAGCAAAATGGTGAATTTGAGCAATACAATCTGATGCTAGTGCACCCTGACAGTGTAAAACCTTTGTAAAACCAGCATAGAATAATGTAAAACTTTGCTATTTTCCTTGTAAGGAGGCAGAAAGGACTTGAAGAGACTGAAAATTTAGCCACTTTGGCTCATATGGGTTGCTTGGTAGCATCACCACAGCTGCTCCATTCAAAGGCTGGGAAACCACTTTCTGGCCAAGGTCCCAGCAGCAAAACCACTTTGCAAGGAGGGCTTGGAGGAGTCAGATCTGGAATCCCAGTTGTAGTGAATTTCTAGGAGGGCATCTCAAGACATGCTGATGTGCAACCACCTGCAACCCACTGCAGGACCCATCAGCTAAGCCTTTGATGTCTCGGCTCCAGTTCTTAGACCACATCCATTTGCATTTTTGATGTATTAAATTCTGCATGGAGGTCTCGTGTACTGGTGGAGTTTAATGAAGGTTTGTCCTTGTTTCGTATAGATTGAGCAGTGGGGAGAGGAGGACCTGGTGGTGAGCCGAGGGCTGTAGCTGTGGCATTGGCAAGTGCCCTCTGTGGAGAGAGGTGTCAGTGCCTCTGCCTTCTTCTGAGGGAGCGAGTGGGAGACGTCACGTCATGGTTGGGGGTGACAGGGGATGCGTGTGTGTGTGTGTGTCCCCAGGCCGTGGCGTGAGCAGCACTGCCGCTGAGCCGTGGGAAATGCTCAGTTCCTCTTCTGGGCAGCGAGCAGGGTTGCAACATGCAGGATGGTTGCCTGGTACCACTCCGTGCCAGGCAGCAGGAGCTCGGCAGATCGTACTGGAAAGGTACAGGGCTTCTGAGGGAGGGTTATAACTGTAAATCTGATTTATGGATAACAATTCTTGCATCGTCTTGGATTTGTGATGCAGACACCTTCTTTCTGCTGCCAATACTTGAGATCCCAGCTGGTGAATTAATTTCAGGAAAGTTGTCCTCATCCAAAATTTGGATATTTTATTTCAGGTTTGCTGATGGCTAGATAGTGTCCAATGCAGGTAGGCAGTAACATGCATTTTCATTAAGCATCTTTAGGCTTACTGTTGCGGGGATTAATTTTTACTTCCTTAAATTGTCGACTGCAAGTTTTAGTGTGAGATGACAGATTGTGACATTTTCAACTCATTCTTTTTAAAAGGAACTATTTGGTAACCTTGTTTCCCAGTTGAATTTAAGTGTACATGGCTTGGGGCTTTCTATTGCTTATGTCCTAGTAAATTTATCTAATACCATTCTTGCGTTGTTCACATCTCTTACCATTCCTGTTCATGGCTGCTTCAGCTTGTGTGTTTGTCATGGAAGAAAACCCCTATTTGCTGGGAAAATACAGTACTCACAGGAGAAAATTGTGTGATAGGCTTGAGAAAGTATTTAAGTGGTGTATTAGAAGAAAAAGGAAGTCTTCAGTCTTATATAGGTATATGGAGAAGTGCGGCAGGTACGGGCTGCACCTATTTATAGGTGGCTTATTTGTATCAGGGCAGAATTATGTATTTCATCAAACTCTCCAGAAAATAAATGTCTCAGAAGTTTTCATATACACAAGGTGTCATTTCCCTCAAGCATAACTTCATGGTGTCAAACTACTCTGGAGTTCGAGTATGCACAGAATTAAGTAATAAAAATATCCATGTTGGATATCTGTAGTCAACAGGGGCTGTTGCAGAGCTAAGCTATACTGTTCCCTCCCCAGAGAACTTTGAATATCAGGTAGTGAAGTGCAGCATTGCCTTCGTACTCCAAAAAGCAGCAATATTGTGGTCAGACGCTGAGGCCAGCACAGCCACTTGCCATCTCCATCCCTCCCACTGCCATTAACCATTTTCTCTGCTTTCAAGTTTTTTCCTAAATTTGGACTTTTGCACTGTTACAGTAGAAAGAGGAAACAAATGTGCACATTCCAGGTATGAGATGCAACGCTGGCTCCTTTGCACCAGCCTGGCCTTTGTGGCTGCAGAGAGGCTTTCACAGAGGCAGATGCCAAAATATATGTGGTCTAACTGCTGTCTTCTGCTGTGCAAACCCTCACATGTACCAAATCACTCTTCCTTTGGTTATTCTATTACAGAGTGTGGTCAGAAACATTCAGAATAACTTCCACTTTGTAAATTTCTTGAAAAATTTCCCATTTAATTTGACATACAGTTTATTTTTTCCCTCCAGCCTGTAGAATATTTGTATTTTTAGCAGCATGTAAAGGACCTAATTTGAATTCTTTAGCCCCATAACAACCAAAAACCAATGTCAGAAGTAGGGGAGTGAATTTGTCTTTGAGTTAAACTTTGCAGAAGAAAGATGTGAGAAGGAGAAGATGCAGATATGTTAGATGACTCCATGAGACAGATACTCAGACCTTGCTACTTTGAAGAATGAAACTACAATTAAAATGTATTGAGCAAAATTCATGGGAACATTTGAAGTACGAGCTGCAGCTTGGAAAAGTAAAAGAACAAAATACACTTTAATATTTATATTCTTGCTCTGTTTTTATTGTGGAGTCAATAAGGGGGAAAGATATACCCATTCCTGCCATGAATTTGGAGTTTGCTGTTTTCCAGTGTCTGTATAGAGGAGTGTAAAGCAGTGAAATTCCTGTGCCTTTGGCTGATGTCACAGAAGAGCTGCCCTGGTAGGCCTGATTATTGCATGTGGGTTAATAGTTCTATCACACCGCTGGCAACTGGGAGCGATGGCTGGTTTTGAAATGAAGAGTTAGGGAAAGATGGATCTCCTGGCTGTCTCCAGCTGTGTCTGAAAGACATGGTGGCAGTGAGCAGGTTGCAGTAAGGAGTTGGTAGGATGAGACACATAACGGCTTATGGGTGTCTGAAGGTGCAGAGAAATGGACTGAGCCTTGCAGTGCGTTTTTGCTTTTGCCCATCGTATCTCCCCCGGTTGTTTTTATTGTTATTTTTTTTTTCCCCTCAGTGAAAAACCACATTCATCAGATCATCCCAAGTGTAACGCCTTTGGCTGCCTAGGCTTGTCCAGTGTCAAGCACTGCTGCTTCACTCAGAACCTGGGGCAGCATGTCCTACAACATGAACCCTTCAGGTGCCTCCTGAAGGGAGGCCAGGATGGCTCCTGGTGCCCATTAGAGAGCTGCAATGGCAACTTGGAGGAAACTTGTTTTGAGCAGCTATTGAACAGTATTTTATCTGTGGGTTGCAATGCAGCTCTTCTCTGCAAGTAGGTGGTCACCAGCGCTTTGGGAAAGGACCAGAGCACAGCAACGCTGGATTTACTTTCCAGCTTTAGACCCAACACAGGAGTCAACCTGCTCTTGTTTATTTTCAAAAGGTTTTTCAAAATTTTGTAATTTCTTGTGGGAGGCTTTCAAGTGTGTTCTGCTAGATCCCAGATGCTCCAGGGAGCTCCTTTGAAGCCCTACACGAAACCTCTGGACT
The DNA here is from genome assembly GCF_003259725.1 of Athene cunicularia. Taxonomy (NCBI): domain Eukaryota; kingdom Metazoa; phylum Chordata; class Aves; order Strigiformes; family Strigidae; genus Athene; species Athene cunicularia. Next base: position 9,422,513 of record NW_020799102.1, on the reverse strand, counting down.
GTATTATTGAAGCTGTTTAGCTTTCAGCTTCTGGGTAAATCTCTGGATCATTTGTAATGTGGCAGTAGGGAATATATTTTAAGGCTGTGGTGCCTCTTAACAGTTTTTTCCCAATGCTGCTGAATCTTTTTATAGCAGGCAAAACCTCCTTAGAGCAGGCAAAATGCAATCTGCCTCTATAACAAGCTATTCTAAGAGACTTTATACTCTTAAGTGTTCAAAAACTTTTGAAATGCTAAGCCACTTGCAACTGTGGACTAAAACTATTTTACCTTGCTGTTCTTGAAATGCGTAGCATGTATCTGGGACCTGTGGCGAGTCAGCAGGGCTCTGAAAGACAGAGCCACATAGGTGATAACACATCATGACTTCCCAGTGCTTATCCTGTCTGCACTGAGTAGGGTTTATAATTCATAGCAGAAGCATGGGGAAAAACTTTACTTTAAAAAGCTTTCAAAAAAACTTCAAAAGAAAAGCACTGGGGAAGGGGAGCAAGGGAAAGATACTGGGAGGATGTATAGCTCTGGGTCTGGCTGGAGATTGTACAGAGCACTCGGGGATGTGGTCGGTGGGCTGGAGATGAGGCCATCCCCCTTGGCTGCCTGTCCCCACTGCAGTCCTTGGTGCCCAAGGACTGCCACGGCTGGCACTGCGCTACAGCAGCATCGCTCCCGTGGCCTGAGGATTCGGGTGACATGGCTTGTGGCAGCCTGGCTTTAGGTGGTGCTGTAGCTGATGTGCGGCCTGAGCTGGGCTGATTGTGGCTCCATAGAGTTTCAGGGGGGGAGGACTTGGTAGATCTTTCCTCTGCCTGTGGACTGTGGTTCCCTGGGGATTTTGTCTGCCTGTGTTTACTCCTCGGTGTGTTAGATCAACCTTTTTCTTAGGTGAAGAGACAGAAACTAGCTGTGGCTCGACAGGCAGGGTGCTCCCTTGAGCTCATACAACACAACACTCAAGTCACATTTGGCATGGAAAGTTACCCTGCTCGCACGTATGTGTGTGGGATGGATCAGAGCCGTGGGCAGACATCAGGGAGCTATACTGGGTCTTGTTTAGACCAAGACTGGACCATCTCAGAGTAGATGGAGACTCTGTGGTCGTCTTGCTGCTGTGCTGTTTTTCTTTCAGGGAGTATGTATAGGAGATAATAATACAGACGCCACTTCTTGTGTGCACGCTTCACTAGACAAAAATACCTCCTTTCAGTTTCTCCTTTGATGTCCAATCTGCCTTTGATCATTTTACAACTTCACCTCCACGGCTGAGGGCAGGAGCACGGTAGTTTGCTGTCATCCCCACGACCGCTGTGCTGTGCTGTGCGGTGCCCAGCTGGCGCGTGACCTGTGCGTTGCGAGGGCTCTGCGTCTGGTTTGATGTCTCGGTTTAAAAGCACCATGTCTTTCGTACAGGTCTGCGTGGGCCTAACAGCAAAAGCACGGTGTCTTGGCTTCCAGCAGACAAGACTTCCTCTTGCTCAAATTCAGTCGTGTCCCCATGCAGAGAGCGAGGAGCTGGCAGTCCTGTTGCATGCAGTCAAGCTCCATACACCCTTTGTACAGGGGCTTTTCAACCTCAGCCTGATTTTAGCTATGGGGTACAGCTGGAAGCTAAAGTTGTCAGCCAGGGTTTTTTCTATTAGCACTTTTCTAAAATATTTCCCATGCTGTCTATACATTTACTTATCTCATTTTCCTCACTTTTTTTTTTTTTTTTTTTTTTAAGAAAGATATAGATACTTTAATAGCCCAGGAAAAAGAGGAGATCATTGCCAAGTATGAGAAGGTACCGACCTTGTGTTTCTCCCTGACATGCCAGCTAAGGCTTGAAGCTATTTAATAGATTAGGAATGCTTCACATAAGAAGTTTTTGCCTCACTGCAGGCATCTCCCCAGTAACGATCATGCCATCAGGCTTTGTGCCAGCTCTCCCTACCTGCTTCTACCTGCACATCCTCTCTCACCACATCCCCAGAATTTCTTGTGGATCCCATGTATGCTCAGCACAGATACCAAAAGGTCCTGGGCTTCTAATGCTCTCTCAATACCAGCATGTCTTACACCAGATAGCACTGGTTTCTCTAATGTACAGCCAGCCCTTCCCAGCTCATAGCAGATGTACACCAGGGATGCTGGATAGGCTGAACTTGTGCATTTTTCTCTTGCCTGCATTATATTTGTCCCTCTAGAGCAGATTCTGGTCTCCTGGCTCTATGCCTTCTAGTGTGTGGGGAGGGAAGGAGAGATGTGGGCACTGGGGGCGGGGTGTGGGCACTGGGGCACTCCCAGTGCTGGGGCTGGCTCACAGGTGTCCTTTCTTCTTTCAGGGCAGGCAGGAAGGAGCTCAGATTGACCCATGGGAAGATGCTGATTTCACGCTGTATAAAGTTACAGATCGGTTTGGATTCCTGCAGTAAGTCATAGAATCATAGAATGGTTTGGGTTGGAAGGGACCTTAAAGATCACCCAATTCCAACCCCCCTGCCATGGGCAGGGACACCTTCCACCAGCCCAGGTTGCCCACAGCCCCGTCCAACCTGGCCTTGAACCCTTCCAGGGAGGGGGCAGCCACAGCTTCTCTGGGAAGCCTGTGCCAGGGCCTCACCACCCTCACAGGGAAGAATTTCTTCCTATTATTTAATCTAAATCTGCCCTCTTTCAAGTTTAAAACTGTTTCCGCTCATAACACTCCCTGATAAAGAATCCCTCCCTATGTTGCCCATAGGCCCACTATAAGGTCTTCCTGGAGCCTTCTCCAGGCTGAACCCTCCCAACTCTCTCAGCCTCTCTTCACAGGGGTGTGCTCCATCCCGCTAATTATTTTTGTGGCCTCCTCTGGCCCCACTCAAGCAGTTCCATGTCCTTCTGATGTTGGTGCCCCCAGAGCTGGACCCAGCACTGCAGGGGGGGTCTCATGAGAGCAGAATAGAGGGGAAGAATCCCCTCCCTCAATCTGTAGGCCACACTGCTCTTGATGCAGCCCAGGACACGGTTATGGGCTGTGAGTGCACATTACTGGCTCAGTTCTTCATCCACTAACACCCCCAAGTCCTCCTCTGCAGGGCTGTTCACCAGCCACTCATCACCTAGCCTGGATTTGTGCTGGGGATTGCCCTGACCCATGTGCAGGTCAGGCCTTGCACTTGGCCTTGTTGAACTCCATGATGTTTGCACGGTCCCAGCTCTCCAGCCTGTCCAGGTCCCTCTGGATGGCACAGCCCTTCCCTCCAGCATGTCACTGCACCACACAGCTTGGTGTTGTTGGCAAACTTGCTGAGGGTGCACTTAATCCCACTGTCCACAATGCCAACAAAGATTTTGCACAAGTCCAGGTAGATGACATCAGCTGCTCTTCCCTTATCCACCAGCACTGTAACCCCATCACAGAAGGCCACCAAATGTGTCAGGCAGTTTGCCCTTGGTGAAGCCATGTTGGCTGTCACCAATCACCTCCTTACTTCCCACGTGCCCTAGCACAGTTTCTAGCTCCATGATCTTGCCAGACTGAGTGGCCTGTAGTTCCCTGGGTCTTCTTTTTTTTCCTCCCTTCTTAAAAATGGGGGTTATGTTTCCCCTTTTCCAGTCCGTCGGAGCTTCACTGGACTGCCACGACTTCTCAAAGTCCTCCTACCCTCTCCTGTCCTCTCTGACCCATGTGTCTGTGTGGACCCTCTGTCTGTACCAAGCGTGGTAGACCCAGCATCTTTCCTATGAGCCACTCAGTGGCTTGGCTTGATCAATCCCAAATGCAGGAGGAAGGACTAGATGTACCTCCTCCCTCAACTACACATGTTCAAACACTGATGCTTTCAATCTGCTGCAAGGCAAGGCTCAGAAATGGTTTTGCATCACAAGCCTGACATCAGAAGGTGCAAGCTTGTGCTCCTGTGCCTCTGTGGAGGCCCACATTGTGCTGCAAATGGAGAGGCTCTTGCATTTGCACCTGATGATTCAAGGAGGTGTACGAAGAGACGAAACAAGATATCTGATAGTTCTCGGTTCCCTTAGGAAATCCCCATCCTAAGAGAGGTGCAGATGAGTTAGATGCACACCCTGTACTTGGGGGGAATGATTAAAATAACTACTTTTATTCCAAATCTGAACAAGGAGTTATAATAATAGGTGTTTTGTGTGCAGGAGGGGGGTTTGAAGAAATTGCTGTCCAGAATCCCACCCCCCACACCCCTTTTGCTCATCATGTGTGGATTGAAGAGGAGCTTTATGCCCAGGATTTCCAGCAGTGTCCAGAGCTTGATTATCCCCCAGCAGCTCCCGTACAGTGGTGGGGTTTTGGCTGGTGCTTTCTCTGCCTCTTCCTTGTTGGGGACAGCCATAGGAAAGGCACAAAGACCCCTAGCTGTATCTCCTCCGGTGCCCGAGGTGGTCCCCAAGCTGCAGCACCCCACATTCCTCCACACCCTTTCTTGCCCATAAGAGTAACCAGTGACCCATTGTTTTTCCAGCGAGCAGGAGCTGCCAAACCGCACTGCCTTGGAGGAGAAGGTGAGAGCTGTCAGCTCTATCATCGTGGGTATCAGATCCTTATCACACTAGCTGGGGAGGGGACAGTTTTTGAGGAAATGAATGTGCAAGCAAGACTGAAGCAGACAGCCAGCGCCCGCTGGTCACAGCTGCTCACACAGAGGTGGGAACTCCACAACGCCCAGCTGTTGGAGTTTTTATTTTGCTGGGTCAGGCATCTCCACTCCACACTGCACTGAAATAGCACCTTTTAAAGGAATTTTGGACTTTTCCCTCTGCTTTGGCACAATACTCAGCAGCTGCAGCTTGAAAAGGGGTTTGCATATGCGGGGGAAAGTGGTGGAGGTTGTAGGTAACCATCATCTCCATCCTCATCTCCCCTGAGCTGGGAGCATGTCCTCTGTTAGGATCCTGCTAACTGGGACCAAATTGCATCTTGTTTCTACAGTCTGATACCTTCAATCTTGGAAACTGTTTCTCTATTAAGCCTGTGTGTCTCATCGTTTTTACCAGTGCTGCTTTAATTGCCACGGGTTGAAATTACCAGTTCCTGCAAGCACCTGTGGATTATTTCCATCCTCAATGCAGGATGGAAAATAATTTTGCACTGAAGTTTAAAGAGCATGAAGTTTTGTGTTTTCAGGAGGTATTTTCTTGGGGCTATTTTCTTAAATTTGTCTTGTCTTCTTCCCCCTTGCACCAGCAAAAACAGCAGGAAATTGAACGTGTTGACAAGTGGCTAAAGATGCTGAAGAAATGGAGCAAGTACAGAAACAGCGATAAGGTAAGGAGGAAAAGAAAGAGCATGTGTCTGGAGGGACAGGAATGGTGCATCCTTCCAGTGAGTCAGGCTTTCAAGAAGTTGATAGAGAAACCAGAGATCACTGGAAAATATTACTTAATTCTACCCATTAGTCTTTAGTATTTTAAATCTTTCCTTGAAGGTGCTGGGTTACCAATTGAGGTAAAAGTCCTGTTCTGACTAGCATGGTTTTAAAAATGGTTTCCTAAATGCTGCTGGTGTGTTTGCACTTCTGCTTCCCTGTGCAAGCAGGAGCATAGCAGAGATGTTCGTGTTCCCAGCTGGGCCCCTGCCCCGAGAGCAGGGGCCACAATGCCTCAGGGTCACTTCTGTGCCTCCACCACCTGGGAATGGCGTGGGAGATGTGACTGATACAGTCCAGCTGATGTTCCTCATAATTCTCCCTGGAGGAAGAATTAATTACTTAGGACACCACCTAGGTGTTGTATTTTGCTCCTAGCTTTGCCTGAGAGAAGCCCCTTAGGTGCTTGGGATTGTGTGCACCCAGCTTTGGCAATCAGGGATGGAGACACCGACCTTGTGTCTGGGCTTTGGTGTTCAAAATAAACTCTGCACCAACTGCCACTGCAACATTGAGTTGTTTTTAATAAATATTTGTAATGTGTTCCTACTACAAACCTCTTGAAACAACAAACCCCTGAACCTAATGACATGGCTCTCGCTGGGTAGGGAGAGGAGCCTGACCTGCTCTGCTACAGCACTCTGCACAGGAGAGGGCTGAAGCCCAGTGCCACCTTCTCACCGTGACCTCTGCAGCCTTCTTTCTGGGCAGGAGGAGTGGGGTGTTTGGCTGTATTGCTTCCAGCTCTTGCCAAGAGTCCTCAGGAGAAACTTGAGCTCAGTTAAAATGCTGTGCAGAGGATCTCTGCAGGGCTGTAGGGGGGGCATCAAGCAGAGCATCCCCCTTGCCCAGCCCTCCAGAGTGGTACCAGGTTCACCCAGCCAAAGACCAGCTGTACTCTTGTCATTTTTTTAAAAAGCCCAAACAAATCCTATCTTTGTTAGAGCAGGGATGCACTGGAGATGGGCTTGGGGTTTTATAATCCTTCTGTTCTCTTCAGAGTGGTTCTGATTATTTTGTTCATTGCTGTTGCTCCATGGGCAAAAACGGAGGCTCTCCTGTGGCTTTGGTTTTTATAATTAGAAGTTAGCACTAATTGGTTAGTGACCTTGTGGGTAAAACACGAAATTCCAGCTGAGTACAGGGAATTCCTTCAGGTCCTGGAGGATGTTTGGGTTGGGTAATGATGAGTGTTCTTAGCATGCCTTGGCTTCCCTGGGCCAGCCAGTGGGGACAGACAGGATCCAGGGTGAGGGGTGTATGGAGCAGAAGCAATCCCCATCTGTCTTTTGGATTTACCCCGATCATTAGTGTGTGTGCTCAGCACACTGCAGCCAGTGTCACTCAGGTCTGCTGGATGGCGAGGGTCTAGACTGGCAAGCACATTTTGAGGGTCTTTGGGTCAGAAAATCACAGAGTTCTTGTAATGGAATAAATGATGTTATTTATAACAGCCTGTGAAGGACTCCTGGGCACAGACGTGGCATTGTCCTCATGCTGGGGACTGGAAATGGCTGTCCCTGCTCCCAGCAAACCGAGGAGTAGCGCTTGGCCCCAAGCAGGGAAGGAGCAGTCTGGTGACCCCAGGGAGTAGAAAGGAGCTTTAGTCTCAGTCCCATTCAGCCTGACACCCCGCTGCCTTGCACCAGGGCAAGTGTGGGCAGAAAGGTCTGTGCATCAGAGCAGCCATGCAGTGTTAAGTGCAAAGACCCCGAGAGGCACAAAACTAGTATTAAAAAAAACCCCCACAAAACTAGGCTGTATCCTTCACCTGGATGTGCAACCCCATGCTCTTGTGTCAGGAGCATGGAAGCTGCGCAGAGATTTCTGCTGCCACAGCTGGGTGCAGCTCTGGTGTTTCAAGGACCTTATGCTGGGATCACAATCGTGCCCTTCAGATGGTTATGATTTTTTTCTAGCTAAAGTAAATGTGACAAGCCCTTGATCTGATTTTTCTGAAGTGGAGTGGGTTCGTTTTGTTCCCTCTCTGAGCACTCAGGCTGTCACATCTGCATTGCACATTTCCTTCAGGTTTGTTTTCGCCACTTCACTGATGTGATGGAAGCCAGAGTGTCACAAGACAGCAGCTCTGTGTTATTTTAATAAAGACTAGGATGTCATCTTAGAAAAAAACTTCTTACTGAAGTCAGGAGCCTTCCCTCTGATGTTCATTTTGATAGACAGGGCTTTATTAGAAGGAAGAAAATCTTGTTGCAGGAACTGCAGACAGTTTCACAGGGAAGCTGCCCTGACTTTGGCTCTGCTCAAGTGATGTAGAAACCTGTCTTCTTTTCCAGGCTTAGAGTTTCTGGACTTCAGGGCCAACATTTTGAGTCCCAGTTCATGGGCTGGAGCTGGCAGACAGCTGACCATATCGAGTGCTTGAAGAGGGACTCTTGGCTTATCAAATAGGCTGTCGTGTTTTGCAGCATTGTAGTACCTGCTCAGGGCTTAGGTCATTGTCTCAGCTTCAGCGTTGTGAAATGTCAAGAGGAGGAGGGAGGCTGTGCGATCGTCCAGGGCACTGACCCCAAAGCCACCACCCATCATCAGCAGGTGAGAAAGCAGCTTTTTCAGACCCCTGGAGTGAGCCATCACCAGTGAGCAGCAGGTTTTGCTTTCTGTTCCCCCACCTGCTGCCAGTGTGCATTCCTGCATTCTGCTGGTTGCAGTCTGGGTGTTGTGGCTGTCACAGATTATAGGAAATAAGGCTGAAAAAAACCCTCAAGAGAAGGGCCTTTTACAGTCCCTACCCTAGGATGGCCTGACTATGCCTAGAATAATTCCTGGCATAACCTGTTTCAGGATGAGCAACAACTAGGATTATCTTAATTAGAGTGATGCTCTGGGGTTCCTTGTGTTCATCACCATATCAGATCTGTCTCTATCTCTGTTCTAGACACATTTCACAGCAATCTGATTTAATTTCAGTAGCAACATCAACAAAAAGTGACACCAAAACAATTGCAAGGATGAGGTTAGACTGATGCAGTGATGCCTTTTCCCGGCTGTACTTCCACAAGGGAAAGGGTACAGAAATAAAGCAGTCCATGCAAGGACCACACTGCTTTGCAAAGTTAAGGTATATCAAGCATGCAAAGAAGTGCTAAATTGTGTAATACAGGTTTCAGCACAGGGAGGCCCTGTCCCATCTTTACTGCTGTTTTAAACTTGAGTTTAAATCCCAACCTGACTGCCTGGGAAGGTTAGGAAATGGTTGGTGCCATGTAAGAATGTACACAATTAATGCGGCACGGTTTTGCAGAGGAAAAGAGGCTATACTGCATTCGCTCCAATAGCAGGATAATTTATTCATCATAGCCCTGAAATAAGTGGATTTCAGCCAGAAGTACCAGTCCTAGGAAAAGGATATGACCTCTGCATCATTTGCAAGCTGCTTCTTGCTGCTGGCCATGTGGGTGGGACCTTTAGAGAGGGATGTCTTTGGCCAGAAACGTCTGGGTTTTAGGCAAAGCCTGTCTTTGTGTACTGGGGTAGCCTTGTCTCTGCTAAGGTCACGGGAGTGCAGAGTGCTTAATCTGAGGCATGCCAGCAAAGCGGTTTACGATGAATCAGGGATCTGTATGGACTGACATGGACCTCCAAGAGTGAATAATCTGCTAACACTGGGGAGAACCAGCAGACATTTGTCACAGCAGGGTTGGCTGAAGTCAGGTCTCCTGCGCTCAAATGCCATGGGAAAGAAAAAGAGTTGTGCCTGGGCAGGGTGACTTCTGCTGCTGGTTTTTGCCATTTTGGAAAGGCAGGTAGCATTTTCCTCTCCCCCAGAGGTAGCCCTGGTAATAAATGTAAATGCCCACCCGTAACACATCAGTTTAGGAGATTTAAATTTGCCCCTGTTTCACTGCCAAAACCGCTGCAGACCTGCTGGAATCCCATCCAGCATAGCCAGGGCTCCAGCTGCAGGGACAAGAGCTGAGTTGGGAGTAGCCATTATCCATACAGAAGGAAAACCACACGCAGCAAAGTCCAGGCTGCTAAGTGTCTTGCGTGGCCACATTATCAATAAGCTGGCTTTGTGGTGCCAAAGAAGAAGTCCTCTTCAGGGTGGGGGTGGTGGAAGCTTCACCCACCGCTCAGGGTGAAGATTTTCATAGCTCAGCTTCCCTGGGGCATCACTGGTGGAAAAAGTGAAAGAGTCCTTCCTGTCCAGAAGGATCATTCTTTGAGCCCTAAAGAAACTGAGGAAGGGGGGCTGCTCCCTACTTCAGGGTGTTGAAGGCGTGTGGTGGCTATATGGAGAGGCTCAAAAGTGAAATTGCCATGCATACCCCAAATTTGCGCATTACTGCTGCAGTCTCTTCTTGGTGGGCCGTGTCCATGGCTGAGAAGCTAACAGTGACAGGCTCCAAAATGTGAAAGTGAGCTGAAATATGTATATTCTGCTTTAAAAAAACAATCCACCCCTCCCAAACAGTTTTTAACTTCAGTGGTTAACTGTCTTAACTACTGCAAAAAAATGTCCTGTGTTTAAAGGCAATGACTCCACCCCTCTAATTAAAGACCTGAAGTACTTGGTTGGGTACTTCTGAGAGATGATCTCTGATGCAGGAGGATGGAGCTCAGGTCAGCACTTCTGTAGTCTTCCCCATCCCATCTGCTGGAAAGAAAGTACATGGGGAGGGGATGAATGGGGATGGGGTGACGATAGGCTCTGTGCCATGAGCTTTGTATATTAAAGCCTAGAGAGGGAAGATGATGCTATGGCAAAACCCAGAGCAAGTTTTAAACACTGGGGGTTCAGTCCTTGGCTCTTACAGCACCCTGAGCCATCATCTTTCCATTTGTGAAACAGGATGATGTCCATTCCTCATGCCATGTGGCGGTCTGTCTGTAAGCCTGCATGGCCCATGGTCTAGGTGCTCTCTTCCCACCTGTAAGGGCTGAGCGGTTTATAAGAGACAGAAGATTGTGACGTCAGGGGTTATTTTTAATTCTCACATAGAGCAGGAGTTGCCATCACCTGCTGCCTTCTCTCTGTCCATTCATCCCAGTGTAAATGCTCCTTTTAATGATAACTTCCCTGTTTTCCGTCAAGTTCCACAATGAAGGAAAATTGCTCATTTTTCCTCCGCGTGACTCACAGCTCTGAGGTTTTATCACTTTCACGTCTGGAGGCGGTGGGAGGAGGAAGGCCCTTGGATAAATAACAGGGAGGCATTTCAGTTCAGCTCCGTCTCAGCATGTTTTGTAACTCCCCTGTTCCTGCCACACTCTCATGTGGAGAAAATCATTAGAGCTATTTACTATATGCCAGTGAGGGTTGCACTCATTAAAGTACAACAATACCAGCTCAGGGAATTCAAAACAAAATCATTTTCTTCCCACAGAGCTAAGCATCATCTTCTACCTCAGCATCTGTCAGTCACTCTCCTATTCCGTTGGAAATAAATAATTTTATCTGAATTGGTACATACTGCAGTTTCTTGATCCCATCTCAGCTTTTGCTTCATGAAGTCAGGAGCACTTGTGGGAGCCAGGTTTTTGTGGGCCTTACCAGTACCACTGTGGGGAGGTGCTTCATCTAACCCCATCACTTTGTGTCTCCTGATGTATTGCACATCATCCTGATTTTATTCCTCTCTTGGGGAACGGCAATCTCTTGTTCGTCTCCTTGGTCTTTGGGCTGTGGGGCTGCAGCTGTTCGGCATGGCATGCAGGTTGACTGTCCTCCAGAAACACCTCCTCCTGAGTTTGGACAAGCAGGAGTCACTCCCCTGGGTGTGCAGATGGTAAATTAGTGATGTCCTGCTTAAAATGCAGGATGCTGTTGAATTGGATGATGGATTTCTGTGGGCATGATGTCTTGGTAGGAAGATGCTTTTGAGGGGCCAGCTCTCATTTGGTGTGTACAGAGGGGAGAGTGGGATCTTCCAAAGGATTTCTGTAGGGTATGGTCCTGGTCATGAATTGGACCTTCAGAGCTGGTGCTAAGCAACACCTGGGGCAGAGCAGGCATTTGGCAAGTGCTGACAATGAGGTTTTACATGTAGAATGTCCATTACACTTACAGGATCGGGATCACTGACACTTTCTGTGTTGGCAGAAATACCAAAATATTTACCACAATGGGGTGGAAGTGTTCTAACACACATCTGGCTCTCTTAGTACCACATAGGAGTCTTGGCATTTATTACATAGATTTTATATACTTATTTTGACTGGGATAGTGGTGTTGTTTCTCTGCTGTCCCCTAGCCTGTCTGCTTGAACCCCACCTCCTGTCTCATCTCGTACTAGCTCTTTGAGACAAGAGCCATTGTTGCTGTGTTTTGCACTTGGTGCAAAGGTGGTAATGAAACAAGGAGCATGGGTCTGTGCTCTCGGACGCTGTGAGCCCAGGTGGGTTGACAGTGCAGTGCCATGGTTATGGCCTTTATAACCTTGTGCATAGGCTGGCATTAAAAAGTCAAGCTAGAAATGGAAAAGCTGATGATGCGAGATGGGTCAGAAAGGAAAGGTTACAGGAGCTGCTGTTACAGGTCAGCTTGGTGTAAGAGATGCAAAGGCCACACAGCAGGACCATGTCTAGAAAACCTTCTGCTAGGATCCTGATGCTTCCCTGTGAATGGCAGCCCTTCTTCTGCATTAGCTTGGAGTGAGTGAAGCAGAACACCCTGTGGAAAAAGGAAGAGGGATTTTGAAGGAGGTTGGATGCATCTGTACCAGGTGATGCCAGTAGTTGGTTGCCTGGTTGGGTGCTGCCCTACTCAGCCCTGAGCTCATTCTCATGATTGGAAATATGGCACCTCTGTCCTTCCCAAGGGGTTGCCATATCACAACATAAATCTCCTGCACAGCTGGAGCTTGGACATGTGCAGCAGGTCTTTCAGCATACTCATGGTCCTCAGGAACATGGAATAGTGCTGCAGTTGGCTTTGTAGTGCAGCTGCAAGGCATTTCATGGGTGGGATGAATGAAAGGGTGGAAAATATTCAGGAATTAGGCTTTTTTTGTTTTTATGAAACTTTTTGTTTTAATGGGAGAAGTCAGAGATGGAACAAAAGCTGTTTTCCATTGAAATTTAATGGTCTATTTAGAGAGAGGGGGATTTATGACAAGAAAAAAAGGAAAATGCATCTGTGAGACAAAGTGAACATGTGGAGGCAGGAGGGACAGATGCGTCCCCAGTCCCCTTTTCTGCCTGAGAGATACCCTACAAGTTCAGGGGAGAGCCCTTTGTGTAGATTACGGTCTCCTTTGCTACTTGTCAAGCCGTGAGAGTTGCTGTGGAAACATCCCTGTGGCTCTCAGGATAAGGGTTCTCCTCTCCAAGGGGGAATGTATTGTTCTCCTGATCCCTGAGGATCCAGGTGAGAACAAACCATGCCGGGTCAGATCAAAGGCTTCAAGAGCCAAATGTGCTGCTTCTGGTCCTTGGAGAGGAGTCCAGGGGTAGGCTGGTGTGCACGGAATGGGACTGCTGTGAAGTACCTGAGGTGTCCCCACGTATAAAGTCTGTGTCCAGCTCTTCCAGTAAGGTTAAAACCATGAGATGTGGCGTGATTTTGGATTGGCTCTGAGGAAGGATTTCTTTGCAGAAGGGGCTGTTGGGCGTTGGAATGGGCTGCCCAGGGCAGGGGGGGAGTCCCCGGGATCCCTGGAGGGGTTGAAGAGTCGGGCTGAGCCAGCGCTGAGGGATCTGGTGGAGTTGGGAACGGTCAGGGTGAGGTTCATGTTTGGGCTGGAGGAGCTTCAAGGGCTTTTCCAACCCAGGTGATTCTGTGATTTTGACTGAATAAGTGTCTTTGCTGGATGCAGGTGCTCAGTTCATCCATCAGATTGGAGATGCCCTCTGTGCCAGCACAGGTAGAGGAAGTGATCGGTTGGGGTGTCTGCTTGGGTGGCTGGTGGTCGGCAGCAGCAAATGACAGAGCAGATCTGTTCTGCCACAGGACCAGCTAACCTTGCATGTGTTTCCCTCCCCACAGATGTGCCGGCGAGTGTACAAAGGGATCCCGCTTCAGGTGCGAGGGCAGGTCTGGTCACTTCTGCTGGACGTCGAGAAGATGAAGAAGGAGAATGAAGGAAAATATGAGGTACAGGCAAAGACAATGGGAGCAGGGTGGTGGGGAGGCTGGTCTCGTGGGGCTCCACAGCTGGGGCAAGTCGGACCCATGGGGGTTCCTACAAGGGTGCTTTAAGGGGCAGGGGGACACCCAGCCCTTGCATCCTCCCTCGCAAGGTAGCAGTGTCCCAAGTGCCCTACAGCATGCACTGATGGTGGGGCCTGATTCTGTCTGTGAACTGCTGTGACCTCTGAGAAGGCCTAAAATTAATGAGGACTGAAAATGTAAAGGGTATAAACATTTTATCTGTGTTTGTATATTAGGCTGAGGTCTTTTAGTACATCAGCCAGCTGCTTTCCCTAATATTTATTCCATTTATTCTGCTGGAAGCCGCAAGCAGAGGCGCTGTTGGTGTTACTGCATCTTTAGGAAAGGATGCAGGGAAGCTTGGCTTAGCAAAGGCGCTGCTCACAGTTCCCCAGGCTTCCTGGAGTGCTGCATGGTAGCCATGAGTACCCTGAAGCAGTAAGTGCTGGATGCAGGTACCCCAAACCTCTCTGTGTGCTTGAAAGTTTCCCTTGGGGTGTTTTGAAATATGCAGCAAGGTCAGAAGCTTTAAACCAGCTGGCACTGTGTCAAGAAACCCAATTAAGGGGGGGGTGAGTGCAGGTCTTGCAAGCTTGGGGCAGGTTTCTGAGCACAGGGTCCTGGCTTACAACTTAGAGGTGCAGCTGGAAGTTGACTGGCAGTGTTGGAAGAGTGTGGATTGAAGTGGCTTCTTTTATCTTCCATCTTCTATCTGTTTATAAATGTCGTGAAAGTTTCTATTAAAAAATCACTATTAAGAATCAAATAAAAATAATTTTTCTATTAAAAATAACTTATTTCCTCTGCAGATAGAAGAAAAGCCTGCCTTGCATTGCTTCCTACCAGAGCACTGTGTGCTACAGGCTTGGAGTCCTTGCTATAAAATAAGTAATTTCTGTAGCGTGCGTTGAACAAGAACCCGAGTGTCAGAGCTTGCTGTATTTGGTTATTTTTTATTTCAGGCATCTCAGCTCCTTTAGGCTGCCCCTTTCCATAGGCAGGGTCTGGAAGCCCTTGGCTGATAATTAACTTATTTTCCAAACTTATGTTATGGTTTAGCTTGTATCAGGTACCTGGGTGAGGATCAGAGTGCTGTGGAGAGTTACATTTCAGAGGCAGGAGGTGGAGTGCTGCTACCAGCAGGTGGTTTTAAAAATCCCTGTCTATTAAGCAGGATGATGTTAACGCTCATTATATTTAGTCAAGCGTAGATGTTAATAGCAAGATGCTGCTGGGATGGAGTCACGTGCAAGGACTTGGGGAAGGTGGGCAGGGCTCATGGCAATAAGCAGAGATAACAAAGCTCTCCCAGCTCACAGATTCTTCTCGTGCTCCCTCCCTTGGAGCTGTGCTGTGCAGGCAGGGAAGTGATCCAAACAAATGAAAGTCACAAGGAGTTTATCTGGGCTCCAGAGGGGTCTGCGATAAACAGGAGCTTCAGGGCTAATAGGCTTTGCTGGATGCAAAACCCCTCTAAGCTCATCTTAATATACTTCTTCTTTGGTGCCACCTGCTGCCAATAATTAGCTCTCCCCTAATTTCCTCCAGAAGAGCCTTAGTGCAGGTTCTGGATGAGGGTTTTTGCTTTCAAGAAGAGACTAAGCCTCAGTCCTGGCGCTGTGTCATGGAGGTACCAAGGCCACCCCATCTCACTGTGGGACATGAGCTGTGACACAAAAGCCTGGCTTTTGCATGTGCCTTGAGATTTAAGTGTGCCACCTGGCACGTGCCAGGGGATTTATCTTTTTTTATACCCACTGCTCCCTTTGTAGAGATGTAGCCTGTGCTCGGGCTGGCAGAGGAGCTACTTTTCCAGTCACAGGGGATACCTTGCTCCCAATGTTTGCGTTGTCTCTGGAGTGATGCAATTAGAGAGTCTGATCCAGTTGCTTCTGTAGTGTTTTATCCCAGCTGTCCTCCAAGTCCTCTCCTTGCAAATCTCTGAGTCGTCCTCAAGGCCGTGGCAGCTCTCTTGTCCCTGACACTGCAGGAGCCTGGAGGCTACTATGGGACGTGCCACACTTGGTTTCCGCGTGGGTGTGATGCTCTGCCTCCCTGGGGTTTTACAGCCGCAACCGAGAGGGCTTGAGGAGAGCTGAAGAGGCAGCAGGAGAAACGCACTGGCCGTGGGGCAGAGCAGGGGTGTGCTGGCTTTTCCCCGCTGCTTTGTAAAAGGCTTCTGGGACAGGACCTCTAGCTTCCCAGCCTCTGCCCTGCTGCCAGCTTGCAGGGCTTGCAGCAGTAATGAGCTTGGCAGAGCATCTGTGGAACCCCCAGGTTACTTAAACAAGGGAAAAAAAGGAGAACAGCCTGGGCTTTTTGTTTACCATCTGCAGAAGTAATAAAGCCTCCTGGATGCATGGAGGTGACAAAGTACTCTGCAAGCTACCTGCTGTTCAGGTGCAGTGATTTTAAAACCCCTCAAAGTAGGGGTTTTTACAGTGTTTGGGAGATTTCTGTGTTGTTCTGGCAGGGAAAACAAGAGGTCCTTGAGCAGGGAAGTTTGAACTGAAGTAACCCGGTGCATATGAGTAGTCGTCTCAGTCTGACTGCTTTATAGAGGGCAAGGAGCCATAAGATGCAGAAAGCACAGTATTTACAGCAGGGAAATGATGTTTGTTCATCAGATCTTCATTACACCGTCACTTATTCTGCCTTGCCTTGTGCAAGCAATAATTCAAAATGGCCCCTGAACCGTTGCTCCTCCTACAGCTACTTTCAAGGTTGGCGTTAATAATCCCTAGATGCTGTGACTGCACTGACCGTTGGCTGTGCGGGACACATCTGGGTGCTAATGACCTTTTGATATTCCCCAGAGCTGGTGTGGCCACCTCGGGAGGTCAGCTGCAGCCTGGAGGCACCTTGTGTGCTCTGGCTGACAAGCATTCGTAGAATAGCAGCTGCTGGCGCAGATGTTTAAGTATTTGTGCAGATGTGCTGTTTTCTGTCTCCTGTGTGAGCAAGAGAGGTCCTGACCCTGGGCTCCAGGCAAGCTGGGCTTGCTGCTCATCTCCACTGCCCCTAACCTGCCAGTGGAACTCAGGCTGCCTGAAGACAGTCACAAAATGTATTTTATTAATGCAGTTAACCCTCGAGATATTAAAGGCGGGCATGATCACCGGTGGTATCAAAGGGCTGTGAGATGAGATGCTTGGCCACAGCATACTGGTCCTTGCCTGCATGCACAGGGATGAGCAGTGGGTTACAAATGGGATTGCAGTGGGATTCATCCATGGAGCATCCTCAGCTTCAGACTCTGAGGGCATAATTGGTTGAGGTAGGTGCAGCTTTGGTTTGAATTTTCTTTTTTTTTGCAGTGGTCTTCAGTCCTCTATCTGTGTCATGCTGCCTTAAATGATGAGCCAGCACACGGGGAATGTGGAAATTCTTGGCTTTGAGTTTTGCTTTTGTTCTGGGCTCTGCCGATTCCTTAAAATTTGCACCAGTCCAAGGGAATACCCCAGAACTGCTTTTCTAGTGGAAACTCATTAAACTGAAGATGATTCTCTCTGCAGGGGAAGTAGTAGAGATCACTTCACAGAGTCTGTCATAACAGTTTGGACTTCATTATGAATGAGCTTCTGAAAAGCTTGGGGCCTTGGTGTGTATGTCTGCGTGTTAGTTATAGAAGTGTATTATTCCTTGATCACCAACAGAGATCTCGATGCTTTATGACAGCCAGACTGGGTACTGCAAAGAAATCAAAAGAAACCAGAGTGAAATTTAATTATAAAAGTTTTAGATTCGGAAAACTTGGTATCTGCATTGGAAGATGGGCAGAGGCTGGGTTGGCAGCTGCTGCTGTTGTATCATGTATGCATGGGGCCATCCCCTTCTCCCCAGGCCAGCTGCACAGCTGAGGGGCCAGGATGCACCTCCAGTCTGCAGGTCATTGCTGCCAGCAGTGTCTCTGAGTCGCTCCTCAATAGCTCTGTGCAGCTCACAAGCTGCCCCTCCTGTGGTAGGAAGCACGCTTCTGGCTGAGATGGCATCTCATTTGTCCTCCTGTCTGTCCCTCTTCCTTCCAGCAAATGAAAGAACAAGCAAAGAGCTTTTCCTCAGAAATCAAGCAGATCGATTTGGATGTTAACCGCACCTTCCGAAACCACATCATGTTCCGAGATCGCTACGGAGTGAAGTGAGTACAGGAGGCTTGGTGTGGCTGTATGGGCTTCAAAGCTGGTGGGTGTGCATGGGGTGAGCTGGATGGGGTGGCCACTAGCCCCCTGGCTCCAAACGGCTCACAGGAGAGCAAAGCCATCTCTGCTCCACAAACCATCAACAAATGCTATGGCCCACAGATGTTGGGCTGTTGATCCTCTCTTTGGACAGGTTCAGCCCCAGTTCTTGAGCCAAGCATCAGGATGTTGCGGTGCCTTGTCCCCCAGGGTGCTGGGGTTGCAGAGGGCTTGGTTTGGGATGACTGGGATGATGGGGTGGGTCCGTCGGGAGCTGGGTGGGATGGGGTGGACGTGGCCAGCGGGTGGGGTTGGAGAGGTTTGACAAAGTGGCTTTGTCACTTGGATGAGTCACACCTGGCTGCCCTACATAAGTGTGCAGTTTGCGAGGAAGCCTGCACTGTGTGGGCATGACTCCTTTAAGAAGGAGGGAAGGGAGAAAGGAGCCTACTAATAAAATGGTGGCAGTGCTTTCCTCCAGGATGTGTAACATTTGATGCCTGGGTGGTTGCAAGTCTGTGAAAAACCCGCCACCACTCCAGACCCTGAGGAGCAGGTGTGTTGAACGCAGTGCGTGTAGGTATGTGCATGTCTCTCCAGGAGACCTGCTGAGGGAGCAGGCTGGTTCAGCACTGCTCCGCAGGGCCACTGGTGACTCCCCCTGGAAGGAAGAGCTCCAATCCCACATGCCCATCAAGATGCTTTCTGGTTCTGTGATCCTGGCTCCTTGCAGAAGGCATAAGTACCAGTTGGCTGGGTGTTCTCAGAGCCTTTGCGCTCTGCGTACGCGTTGGTGTGCACGTGAGGCTGGAGACCTCATGCTCAGGTGTGTTAATATCCTTCTTTCTCCCCAGGCAACAGGCACTCTTCCATGTCCTATCAGCATACTCAGTTTATAACACCGTAAGTAGTAAGTTAGTCCAGTTAAAGTGAATAGTATTGTGCTTTATATATATATATAAAAAGATATTTTTAAAAGCTTTATATACATTTGTATATGTGTATACATGTATGTTTGTGTGTACATATATATATATACACACCCCCACATTTAGTCAGTAGCAATTAATTTTAAGTCCTAATGCTGGTTTATACACGGCTGCAAGACTGGCAGGCAGCACAAGACTCTTGGCACAGTTGTTTTATTCCCTTGCTTATTTTTGTCACCTGGTAAATGACATCTGGCAGATGCGGTTTGGGCGAGTGTCAGCAAAGAACAAGGGATTGCCCTTTGGCTCTGCAGCAAGACTAGCCTCCTGGCTGAAGATCTGTCATGCTTCTGACTTCTTGTCATACAATGAATGGCATCCTTGTTGAAAACGTTGATTTATTACAGCAAACCAGGCATTTTTAGCTGAAGGGCATGGGCAAAATAAGCCTAAATTAGCAGCCGAAGGGGGGGACAGTTACCCCAGAAAGCACAGGAGATGCTCAGGGGGGTAGTCAAGGAAACAAAGACCTTGCCTTCCCTCATACCAGATAAATGCTTGCCAGATTTATTTATTTTTTAGTTACTTCAGTGCTCATGTGGCTGAAAGAATCCAAAACAGTGTTGGAGCCACATGCTGTTTGTCATCCCATCCCCTATTCCTTGAAGTAGCTGCAGGCACCTCTTATGTTGAGGTTTCTGTCCCCTACCTTCCACGCTGGAGCACAGATGGTGGGGGGGCTGGTGTGGTGAGGGGTATTGTCTGCAAGCCCCTCACCTCCCACTGGACAACCTACTAGAGTGGGTCCAGAGGAGGCCATGAAAATAGTCAGAGGGTTGGAACAGCTCCCCCATGAAGAAAGGCTGAGAGCTGGGGCTGTTCAGCCTGGAGAAGAGAAGGCTTGTTGGGACCTTTCAATATGTAAAAGGGGCTTATAAGAAAGGCAGAGAGACTTTTTTACCGGGACCTGTAGTGACAGAACAAGGGGTAACAGTTTTAAACTGAAAGAGGGTAGGTTTAGATTGGACATAAGGAAGAAATTCTCCCCTGTGAGGGTGGTGAGGCCCTGGCACAGGCTGCCCAGAGAAGCTGTGGCTGCCCCCTCCCTGGAAGGGTTCAAGGCCAGGTTGGACGGGGCTGTGGGCAACCTGGGCTGGTGGAAGGTGTTCCTGCCCAGGGTAGGGAGGGTGGATGGATTGATCTTCAAAAGTCCCTTCCAACCCAAATTACTGTGTGAGTCAGTGGCATAGTAGCTGCTGTAGACGTATGGGAGCTGTGAATTTTGGCATACAAGATAAAGACCTTGAAACAGGACAGGCCTTGAAAGAGGGGAGGGAAACACAGGCGGCTTAGGCAGCTTTAGCATCCTGGTGGGGTCTGATGACATGGCAGCATGTGTGCCCCTCTTGGCTCTTGCAGGAAGTGAGCTACTGCCAAGGGATGAGCCAGATCGCAGCCATCCTCCTGATGTACCTGAACGAAGAGGATGCGTTTTGGGCCCTGGCGCAGCTGCTGACCAACCAGCGGCATGCCATGCACGGTAAGGCCGAGACAGGATGGGATGGGGGCTTTTGGCAGGGGAGGCAAGGCTGTTTCGGTTGGTCGACAGACCTCGTTTCTCCTTACATAGTTGTTTAAAGTGAGTAAGGCTTGAGGTAACTGGGCGTGCTGTGAAGTCCAGCCAACTTGAACAGGCAACGCCCCTGTAAGTGCTGCAGAGCTTTTCTGATTATTTTTTTATTTCTCTCATTTTTTCTCATTAAGGTTTTTTCATTCCTGGGTTCCCGAAGCTGCAGAGATTTCAAGCTCATCACGAGCAGATTTTAAGCAAACTGTTTCCCAAACTGAAGAAGCACATGGTATCTCTTTGCTCTCAGTCTCCCCGTACTCACAGCACGTTTTAATGCTAAGGCAATTAGTGTAATGTTCTGCCAAATAGATGCACAACTGAATGCATTTCTAACCAGGTAGGACTGCTTCAGCCACAAAGAGGCAAGCCTTTATTAAATGGGGTGCCTGAATCTTGCTGAAGCAAATGGTTATTATTTGCTTGCTGGTCATCATTATGTAGGGACTGCTAAAATCTAAAGGCTCCCTTCGGAAAGGCAGGCAGGAAGGCTCACAGCCTGCAGCAAAAGGAGCTGTTGCATACAGCAGAAAGGCTGCACTGTGTTCTTACACCAGCTGCAAAGCCCGAAGGATGATGCTGGACTGTCTGGAGTCTTAATTCAATAATTATTATCCCCAAGTGCTTACATTTAACAGCTTTGCTGTTGCTTAAAGACAGGAGGTATGTCAGATTTGCTGTGTGTTTTGTCACTTGGGCATATCCAGTTGTTTTTCTCTCTAGCAGATGGTATAGGCCCATTTGGTGGCTGGATGAGCATCTGCAGGACACCTCGACTGCAGTCTTAACGTCTAGGCAACTATTTTGCAACACCTGCTCCCTTCTTTTTATCTCTTGTCCCCCCTTGCATTTGCTGTAGACAGTTGGTATTGGTATTCAGTGGTCAGACTCCTGAAGGTTTCTTATGCTCCCAAGGGGCTCACTGGCCTGGCTCCAGGAAAAGCTGTTTATATTGCCATCATCTGCAACAGCTCTTGCTTCATGCTGCAAATGAGCCAGCCCTGGCCGTAAAAGTGAAACAGAGTCAGAACAGATTTTCACTTAATTAAAGCTGGGGGAGGGCACAGGTGGTGGTGGCAGACCTGGGCAGAGAGAATGGGAATAACTTCTGAAAGCTGCTTGTATCTCCTGGCTCCTGAAGTCTCCAGGCTTGCAGGTGCCCAGCACCAACTGAAAGCAAAGATTGGAGCCAGCTGTTATTCCTGTGGGCTTCTTTCTCTTCCCATCCCCACGGTGACGTTGGCTTTGTGTGTGTGTGTGCAGGACACTGTGCAGCACCGGCCGTGCCACACCATCAGCAGGGCCAGGAAGGCAGAGCTGTGCCAGATGCCAGAGAGGGATGGAAAAGTGATAGAGCAGGCTGATGCTGGGGTTAAACCCTGCTGTTTAAGAGTTTTCCTTAGCCTGTCAGCAGCCATGCCTTGCAAATTAGGTGTTTACAGACAAAGTGCTAGCAAAGCTGGCTTGGCTGTGCAGGTCTGGATTTACCTGTGGGATAGTTGGGGTTAATCATTTTGGTGGTGCTCAGAGAGGCTGGCATGGGAATTGCTATGGAAACAAAAACGGTAGTCTGCAAGGAGTGTGTGTGGTTTGGGTTCCTGGAAGATTTTTGTTAATGCCTGGTGTAGATATTAGGCCAAAAAAGCATCTCCTAGAAATCCCTCTCCAAAGTTGTGACTGAAGTCTGGCCACATTGAGGATCAGGTTCAATAAATATCTTGGACAAAGCACCAAAGCCCTTGGTATTTAAGGCAGGCGCTTTGTTGGGAGAAAAACTGCAGCCAGATCCTGCACCCAGACACCAGCATTAATAAACCAACCAACCAGCCAACCTCCCCAAAGCACTGTGAGTTGCTTGAACCTCCAGCAGCCAGCCTGGTGAAACACCAGTCTCTCTTTGCTGTCTCCTCCTAGGACAAGGAACAGATGACTACAGGGATTTACACAACCAAGTGGTTCCTGCAGTGTTTCATTGACCGGGTGAGGATGCTCTGCGGGTTGTTTGCTGCTCTGCCGGTTGCATGCATGGTTAACCCACCTCTTTTCTTTTTAAAAAAGTATCGTAATTTGAGGAAGGTGTTAATATTTTATAAGGTGGGATATTATGCACACTCTCATAAGGCAAAAATTAATAAGGGAGAAGCTAAAAATAACTGCATGTCAGTGAAGACAAGCCAATTCCTGCTGCCTCATCACAAGCGGTCGCTGGGAGATGGCTCAGCAGCAGCAGTGTGAGCTTCAAAGTCTGGAGAGATCTTTCCCTTGCCCACTGGCACTGCTGCAAAGGCAATTAACCTCACTTTAGCTTTGGAAACAACATAGGGAGAAGAGGAGCTGGAGGCACAAGCCTTGACAAATAAGCAAAGGAGCCAGCTGGGCACTAGAGACACATGAAAGGATGAGAAAATTACCCTGATTTGTCCAGAGCAAATTTGCCAGGCCCCAGCAAACTTTTAAGGGCAGCATTGTGCTTGCACACTTGAATACAAGATCCATACTTGCCAAAGTTTAGGACATCTGTGTATGCCCAGTCTCTATTTTCTGCTGCCCGGTCTCCTCTAAAACAGCAGATGATCCCTTCCCCTTGAGAGAGAACTCACTGCTCTGCAGTCTGTCTTTAAAAGCTGCATAAATGCAAAATCCCTTTAACTGCAGTAACATGGTAAAAGAGCTGCAATGGCCAGTCATGCCAAACTCTGGAGAGTAAGCACAGCATCCTAAATTTGAATTTAAGTGTCACGGTAGGACTAGTATTAATTTGTGTGTTGGTGAGGTACCTTAAATCTTTGCTCAGAGATGGTGGGCTGCTCCATCATTTTGGATATCACTTCACTCCTTTTTGTCAGATCAGGTCCAGGTGCAAATGAACCTCTTGCAGGAGTTTTTCTAGCAGGCAGAAATAAGCCTGTGCCTAAGGAAGACCACTTTTCTGGACAGCAAAGGAGTGATTTTTTTTTTAAAAAAAGCTTAATGAAGCACCATTGGGCCTTCAGACCTATCCCATAAATAGCCCTTTGTCTGTCTCTGCAATTTGAGTGGGTACAGGAGTGGCTTTGTGTGCTCAAAAGGCTGAAAGATGATGGTGCTCCCTCCAGGGTAGGGGAATCCATGTGCTAGTGTGCCTGTGCAGAAAGTTTCTCCTTTTTCTTCATTTTCTCCCATTCATGGCTGGGTTTTAAGTACTTTCCTGGCCACCTGAGGTTGTTAGCTTTAAGGCAAAACCATAGAAGATAAAACAGGTTTTTGTGTTAAAGTTGAATCTTTGACATCCAGTGCCTTGCTGTGTTGTGTGTTTTGGTATGAGGGGATATAGTGATGCCACTAACCTCTGTATCATCATCCCATCAGTCAGTGCTAGCAAGCATGGTGCTAACAGGCTGTTTTTTTTCGTTTGTGCCTTTGAAACAGACGCCCTTCACCCTCACCTTGCGGCTGTGGGATATCTACGTCCTGGAAGGAGAACGGGTGCTGACAGCCATGGCTTACACCATCCTCAAACTGCACAAAAGTAAGGTCCCAGCAGAGCACATCCCCTGTGGCAGCACTGTGCTGGGCCACCCTTGTGCTGCCCACTCCGGAAGCCTTGCTGGCCGCTGCCAGCCTGCTCAGTGCCCTGCGCTGGCCCCAAAAGGCACAGTCCTGTGCCGGTGCTCCGGGGAGGGGATGAGATGCTGCAAGGGTTGAAATGCTGTGCTCAGCACACAGCAAATCCCGCCTGAAATGCTCCCAGCTGCCTCCTCCTGCATGCTGCACCCCACATCTTTTACAACACGCTGTTAGGGGCAATACAGACAGCAACCCATCTGTCTGCAAAGCTCTATGTGGCTGTTCAGCTGAAAAAGGCTGTAGAGGGAGAAATAAATACATTCATATACTTCTAAAATGATCAAAACCTGATTTTCTTACATAACATTAAGGCAGTGATGTTTCTACCATGAGATTTTTGAACCTCTGTGCTCCCATAAACCAGCAGCCTTACTTTGTCACCCAGTTAGGTCTTTAATCTGAGACAGGAGCGATGCTGTTAGTGCATGTTGGTCACCTTTGGGCCAGTGGTATTTATGGGACTGCATGTGTTGGGTTCTACAAACAGCCACCCTGCTCTCCTTCACCAGAGTGAAGGATAGGCTATCCAGAGTTACATCTTCACGTATCCTTTTGTTTGCAAAGGCTGGGAAACTGGCAGGCAGGCAGAAGTCTCAGCCTGGCCATGAAATCATCTCTCCTCCCTGAGGAGTGTGGGGTGTGGATCAGCATCCCTGCCCGCAGCCTGTTGCTGCCTGCCTGCCTGGCCTGGGTCAGCATCGCTGCCTGCATCCCTGCCTGCCTGGCCTGGGTCAGCATCGCTGCCTGCGTCCCTGCCTGCCTGGCCTGGGTCAGCATCGCTGCCTGCGTCCCGGCCTGCTGACTGTGCAGGTTGGCATCCCTGGCTGGCCGTGGCGGCTGCCATTCAGTCTGATGCTCAGGGTCTATCTCATGGAGCTTTTCCTCCTCCTAGAGGTATTGGTGAGAACTTCCAGAAATGGCCCAAAATGTTCATCCTGGTCAGCGTAGGCCCCAGCCCTACCACTGTCCTGCCATTGTTGAGCTGCTGCCCAGAGGTGGTGGCATGAATACATCCATGTATCAACAACCCCAAGCAACAGTGGGAAGGTGGGGAAGAGGCAAAATCCCTCGGGCTGTCCCACCCCAGAGTGGGAACAGCAGCACAGTCCCAGAGAAAACCAAAGCAATGCCACCCATACTTGTGCTACCCTGCAATTTGGCCATGCCACTGCCATTACTCCTTTCTGCTGTCCCCCAGAGCGCTTGCTGAAGATGGCATTGGAAGATTTACGGGAGTTCCTGCAGGAGAAAATTGCTGCTTCCTTGCAGTATGAGGATGATGCCGTCATCGAGCAACTGCAGGTGTCGATGACTGAACTGCGCAAGATGAAATTTGACCTCCCCCCGCCAGGTGGGTAGGGGGGGGGGGGCAGAGAGTAGTACCCATGTCCCCTGGGGAACAGAGCATCCCTCTGGCATGGCAGGGAGCTGGGGCAGCCCAGAAAGGCTGGCACCCAGTGGGTGCAGCATCTGCCTTCCCCGCAGTCGGGGCATGCTGGGTGCAAAAATGAACCAATGTGTAGTTTGGTTTGATTTTGTTTTCTCTGCTTCCAATGCAGCAAAGCCTGAGGAGTTCCCACGGAAACCCTTGGGCCTGGAGCTCTCCCTTAACCCAGTAACCGTGAAGAGCAACATGGCAGCCAACAGCCAGAATGGCCAGGTGGGCGAGCACCCCCCGGACAGGGAGCCCCATCCCCACAGAGCCCCTGGAGCACCGGGAGGAACACCTGCGGTGGAGGCAAGGACTCCCACCCCCCAGGGCAGCAAAGCAGCTGAAGCGACAGACACACACCTGCATCCTCCTGCCGAGGGGCCGCCCGGAGAGGAGGCTCAGGCAGTGCCCCCCAGGGATGGGCAGCCACCATCTCTTCCGAAGGGAAGCAAGACGCAGACCCACCACCACCTCCTGCCCCCAGCCCTGCCTCCGGAGGAGCCTCTTCTTGCTCCTGGCCACACCACGATGGACCACGAGCCTGTCTCCCTCCCCGCCCCGGCCGAGCATGGCTCCTCAGACTCCTCCCTCCAAAATACACCAGGTCCTCCCGACTCGAGCACTGTCGAGCTTTCCACTACGGACCACGTGGTATGGCAGCCAAATCCCACTGCCCTGCCGGCAGGAGACCAAGCATCTTCCCTCTGCAAAGAGAAAAGGCTTGATGCAGCCCCTCATCCTCTGCCGGGCAGCTGGCAGCAGCTCTGTGGTGCGGCGCAGCGCGACGGTCCCCCCAGGAGCGGGCAGGGGGAGGGCACGGCCGAGGCGCGCTGCAGAGCGGCACTGCCGGACAAAACAGATTTGAAGCGCTTGGCATCCAAAGCTGCCTCCACAGGGGAGCTCGCCAGCATGCAGCAGAACGGGCCAGGGAGTGCCACCAGCACTGCACGCTGGCCCGAGGGCTTGGGCACGCTGCCTGGGCACGGGCTGGTGGGCAGCAGCGTGCCCATCCTGTCCAGCAGCGAGTTGGAGGCAGGGCAGCTGGGTGAGGGACACCGGGGGGAACCGTCCCCTGCAGCCAAGGGGAACAGCCCCTACACCGTTATCAAAACCACCACTCCTCTCCACCTTGCCCACGCCACAGAGCAGGACTTGTGGAACAGAAAGCAGGTGGCACTGCCTCTGCCGGAGAGCAGACGTCCCCTGCCTGCCACCTCCACGCCACCACCTCTTGTGCTGGACCAAGAGGAGGGAGATGCCCAAAAAAGCCTCCAAAAACCATTAAATGCACTGAAAGCCCCACGACCACCCCTCAGCCCCAAACCAAAATTACCACCGCAGGTTGCCAAATCCCCCTCAGAGAACAGTTTCCTTTCAGGCTCTCCTCCCCTGGCACAGCTGCCCAAGTCAGTGACGTTCTAGTGGGGATGGGAGGAGGCAAGGGAGAGGAAGCGGGTGCTGGAGCAGCACCCTTGCCCCGTTTTCGGGCCCCCCCCACCTTCAGCAGGGCTGTGTCGGGGTGACAGCACAGCAGCCATCGCCTGTCAGGCTGTGCTTTGGTACGAGCGCCCGGTGAGGAGATGGAGCGGTGGCCACCGGCACCAGGAGGCACCAGCAAATTGGGTTTGCATCTTTCCTACGGACAAATCGGAAACTGCTTTCATTTTTGTGTTCCTTGAAGCTCCCCGAGCCTCACTGCGTGCAGGGGGAGGAGGCAGAGCTGGTGAATGTGTTGCGTGTTTTCTCCTGCTCCTGCCTGCCGTGGGTACCCACAGCTGTGGAAGTGGGTACAAGGCGTAAGAGTCCGAAATGCTTTCTTTAAAATGCCCGATCGGTGCCCCCAACAGCATTGCTTGCAAAGGCTTTTGTAGCAATAGATCTTTTATTTCTTTTCCCAGAGCCGTGGTTATAGGCAGCAGCATTTTCGGGCAGGGCCGTGGCACGGGCAGCCCTCTGCCTGCTCTGTGCAATTCCAGAGGGCAGCACCCGGGCTGTACACGGGCTGTGCCCAGCTCCTGCCACCCGCCATGGTGGGTGGGCACCCGGAGGGGAGGTTTAACAGCTTGGTGTGACCCAGGGGAGGACCAGCAGCAGGGTGATTGTTCCCCAAGTTCTCAAGGTGACAAGGACCGCGCTGAAGGTTGAGCCTGGTCTCTGCTGGCAAATTTTTCCCTCAGCGGCGAGTGGGACAGGCGCTGCCTTTCCCTTGGCTGGGCAGGAAAGGGGGCTGCAGCCTTGGGAAACCTCCTGCCTTCACTAGCGAGCTGCTGGAGGTGTGCTGGTGTTTAATCACGGTTCCCAAGCTGAAGCCCAAGTGACATGTCAGGGTGGGGACAGTGTAGGCACTGGGGAAGGGGAGCACATTGCCCAGAACCTCATCTCAGCCCTTCTGGTTTAGCCCACCCAGAAATCGCCAGCGAAGGAAGGAAACCCGGGCAGAGATGTTCAAAGATGATGCTGTAGCAGAGCATCAAGGTCACCACAGCCCACTGCTGAGGAGGAGATAATGTGCTGGCTGCCTGCTTGTCCTTCGTGCACCAAGTCCTAGGGGCCTGTCCAGCTCCTCCCCATCCCAGGAGGTGGCTGCTGCACAGCCCAAACCTGAGAGCTGGGCCAAACTCCTGTGCCCAGGAGAGGGGACTTCATCAGGAAGATTGATGGAAGCAGCAGGAAAGAAACTAGACCAGATGTGCTGTATTTGCCTGCTCTCCAGAGGGGTGACTGCAGCTGCCACCTGAGGTGGAGACCATAAGCAAAAGCTCCTTTATGTTCTAAGGAGACTTTGAAAACTGTTTTTTATCTGCCTGCTTCAGTAACATAACCTGAGCTGAAGCCTACCTGGAAGCCCAGCAGAAAACTGCCGTGAAATTACTTTGTGGGGTTTATCAGGTGGTGTTTGTTGTTTGGGTTTGGTTTTTGTTTTTGTTTTTTTTTTAATTTGTGTGCATGTGGTGGTTTGTATTGCAGCAGGGAGAGCACCACAGGGAGCACCCCATCTGTTTAGATGTAGCCACACCACAGCACCCTCAGCTTCTGTGGCAGCCCCTGCTCTGTCAGAGACCCCATCTTCTGCTGAGCCTCCCCCCTTGCCCCTCGCTCTCTCCCTCTGCAAAGCAGGGATAACCCTATTAGCTACCTCGCAGGGGTGGTGTGAGGAGTCAAGAATTGCTCTTTGAGAAGTGCTGTATGAAATGTTCAGTATTTGTGTTTTGAGACACCATGGGTCCTTTCTGGAACAATGGTGCTTGAATTGGGTTTAATTTAGAGTATGTTTTTCAGTAACTGTGCAGTAGTTAAACCCATTTGTGTGTTAAAATACCTGGGCAGTATTTCAGGACAGGTATCAGTTGTCTTTTGCTAGCAGCCCACTGGCCTCTGGAGCTCACTAGGAAGCAGCAGGAAGCATCTGAGGGCTGGTGGTCACCTCTTGGCCTGTTTGCTGTAGCTTGGTGGTCTGTCCTCTCCTTGAAGCACACACAGGCCTCCTGCTAACACATCCAAGTGGTTGGCTCATGCATGCAAGAGCTCTTTCCCCTCATTTCGGGCACGCGGCCCTTGCACATCACGTTGCATGTGCACTCAGGCTCCTCACCCAGTCTGCGTCTGGGATGTTTTGCAGTATTCACGTTCTAAAAAGGTGGTTTGCTCTAATTTTGGGGAGCTGTTGGATGCACACTACCCCTTGCATGGCATCTGGTGCATGGTGTACCTAACAGGACCAAGCAGCAAGGTCCTTGGTCGTCTCCAAGCCTACGGGCAGGCAGCAGCTGGTGTTCCTACCCGTGTGTGCTTGCTGGGAAGGTCTCTGAGCACCTCCCTGTGCTACCTAAGCTCTTCTCCAGCCTGCAGCCCCTCAGCTTCCAGGTTTGAGAAGAGCTCTGGAGGGTAGAGTGGCCCAAGGCAGCTGGGAGCCAGCACCCTGCCTGGCTTCCCTTGGAGTGATGCCTTCAGCACATCAAAGCATCATCCAAGAGATGAGCCATCCTCTCTCCTCCTCTGCCTCTTGCTGCAGCTGAAGGAGCGGCCAGGGCAGGCCCGTGGCAGCAGGGGTGGGCAGGATATGGCCCAGCCTCAGCTCTTTCACTGGGGAGAGGCAAGGAAGAAGGGCCAGGGTGGCAGCTCAGCAGGACAAATAACCAGCCCCAGCCCCACGCAGCCCTGCCCCAGCCTCCAGCAGCCTCAGCCCCTCCGGCCACGAGTGAACTCAGGAAAGCAGCTCCCGCCATCCTTGCCCTCGCACGACTTTCACCTTGCTACCCTCCGTGTAGTTTGAAAGACCAATGTTGCAGGTTTGGGGTTTTTTTTTTTTTTGGTTTGTAATTGAGCACTTTGAGTGGCTCTGGTGCCAGCGGGCAGCAGGAGTCACGGGCCAGGTGCTGGGGCCCAGCCCCAGCCTGGGATGGCAGTTGAGGTGCACTTTGAGAGCCCAGCTACCATCTGCTTTTCTTTTTAATTGCTATTCTTGTTTACAGCGTGGAACGCTTCCTCCGTGACTCTTTCTAATGTATTATAATTATTACTTAAAAATACCCATTTTTATGTCTGTGCTTTTTTTGTTTTTCTGTGGGTTTTTTTGTAAGTTTTTTTGGGGGAGAGGGAAAATCATTCCTTTTTATGCTGATCCAAGCAGACTGTCCAGAGTATTTGATGCTGTGTTTTACATGGTTGTAATGATAACAGTTAAAGAAGTTTAGCATAAAATCAGGCTCCATGAGGTTTCTTATGGCAACAGGCACAGCAGCAAGACCAGTTGCCTTCTCATGCTGGCTTTTAGGTCGGTTCACCAGGTGTGTTCCAGCTGTGGCAGGTCCAGTCCACTCCATCTCTGCCTTCCTTCCTGCTTTTCTGCCATGGCTAAATCCAGGCATCTCCCAGCAGCAGTGGAAAGAAAACTGCTCCTCTCCCTGTACCACCGTCCTCTCCAGGCTCATGGAGCGTGGGCAGCCCCCAGCCCCTGCACATCCCTTCCAACACATGGCCAGCAGCCCTGCTGCAGCTTTCTTTGGCCGAGATCTCAGGTTTGGAATTTGTTTTCCTGCCCAGGGGCAGCGCTGGGAGGGTCGGAGGGGCCAGGGAGCGGGTGGACACAGCTCCTCGCAGGGCGAGCGGGTGCGACTCGCATGATGCTACATGAGTCAGGGCTGAGTCACACTTATGCCAGGCACTGGGAATGTGAGGTGGTGCTGCTCACAGCTGAGCATGGATTTTAAAAAGCCGTGTGTGAGCAGCACCTCTGACACACCCTAAATTTCCTGCACTTAAATGACCACTGTACTATTGGATTTGAGTGTTAAATTTGGGCAGCATTCTGGTTTCCCCTAAGAGAAAGCTGCTATTTGTTACTTCAGCAACATGGTTAATAGCAGATGCAGGGCCATGTGTCTAGCAGAGCAGCACAGGGGGCACAAAGACTGACAGCAAAAGGGATTTAGGATTTAAGGGCAGTGCAGGAGATGTGTCGTCCCCCTGCGTTCACCTGTAGGTGCTGTAGGCTGGTATTCCTGCCCTGAGCAGGGATCTGCCTCACCTAAGAGGTCAAAGAGGACCAAAAAAAAGCTCCTACCTTGTTCTCCAGTGTCCCTAAGTTAGTGCATTTATATTAACTCATTAAAATTTGCAACCCTATGGGAAATAACAAAAAAAGCCAGCACCGGTGAGTACCACAGTGGAGCAGCAGTGCAGCAAGGATGCGGCTGGGCACATCTCTGTCCTGTCACGCTGGCTGCCAGCCCAGGGACACACCACCACGAGCATGAGTGGGACATCCCTGGGCTGGAGTGAAGCCAACCTCAGCCCTCCCGTGTTTCCAGGTGCCCCTAAGCTGCTCTGTGGCACCGCCTGGCCAGCAGCCCCAGTGAACCTATTGGCTTTCGGGTGGCCGGGGGCAAGCAGCCCACCGGGGCTGGGTTTGGACACCTGCAGCAGATCCCTCCAGCACAGGCACCGCGGGGTTTGGGACAGGCCATTTATCCCACTGCTGGGACAGCTTCAGCCCCACGCTGCCAAGGAGGGAGCAGAAGTGTCCGGAAGAGCTGGGTTTCCCCCGGGGAAGGTGAGTCACGCTAGGTTTGAGGGCTGTGGCAGGCAGTCTTGTTCCTCTCTGAAACTGCCTCGGTTCACTTGGTCAGCAAAAAAAACCTGGAATATAACACAGCTTACTGGCATCTGTGGTCCCCACAGCTCATGGTTGTGCACAGTCGTGACCTCCTGGCTGCGGCAGGGTGCTCTCACCCTGCCCGAGGGGGCCAGGGACAGGCAGGGCTCCACCACACCCCCAGCAGCATCCTTCTGCCTAATGCAGGAGGCACAGTGGTACTCGGCCTTGAACAGGCGCTGAAGGGGGGTCCCAGGTGGGGTTCTGGGGCTCAGCTCACAGAGGACATACCAAGCACCCACTGCAGAGTCCTCCCCAGGGGGAGGCCACCCTTGGGACTTGCCCACCAGCCAAGCCCAGGACCTCTGTCCCTTACCAGAGAAGTGGAAGACCGCGGGGTAGGTCTTGGGGCAGCCACAAGCCATGCCTGGTGTCCAGCCTTGGCTAATGCCCGGCCTGCGGCTGGCCTGGGAGCAGCAGGTCAGCAGCACATGCTGTGCTGCGGGAGGGTGCCAGCACGGGAGATGTCACTGTCCCCAAGGGGACAGGAGTGCAGACAGCCCCTGCCCCCACCTCTGCCCCCCAGGGCCTGGGTGCTGCTCCCAGGGGACCAAGAGCAGGTCAGCTGTGCAGTCCTGAGGCCAAGCGCACCCATAACCCATTTGCCACACAGCACAGGGACTGGTGGCCAGTCAACTCTGCAGAACGTTCCAAGGCTGCTGCGTAAATCCTAACAACAGCCTTGTCAGCCAGGGACCAGCCCTCCCACTGCCTCTCCCACCGCGTCTGGCATTTGCCAGTATTCCCATTAAACCCCCCACACCTTTCCCCGGCGGAGCCACTGTTCTCATCACGGCTTTCAGAGAACTCAACACCAGTTCTCCACCTCCCAGGGCTGGTCCCTGCGCAGGATCACCCCAGCACAGACCCACAAGCCCCCAACAAGCTGCACTTCGGCTCCTGTGCCCTGGCAGCCCTACAGCTCCTGTCCTTCCCGGCTCATCAGCAGCCCAAGCAGCAGCGGCAGGAGCTGGGACAGGCAGGCGGCTGCTCTCACCTGTCACTGGCTCTCTGCTGAGCTCCTCATCCTCCCTGCCCACCCCCCCACAACCTCCCAGAGCTCCGCAACCCTGCTGCCTGCCTCCACCATACCTCAGCGGCTCAGCACTGAATAATTGATGCTAAGTGGAGCCTGGAGCAGGGCCAAGCCGAGGGAGGGAGCAAGGCTTTGGGCTGGTTTAGGCTCTGGTCCCAGGACACAGGGCAGGGAGGGGAGAGGGATGGGTGTGCTGTGTCTGGGAGCTGTTTGGCAGAGGCCGCGCCTGGGAGCCCTCCTCCTCCTCCTCCTGCCGTGCCGTTCGCCTGGGGCTCCCGTGCTGGGGGGTAGCTGCTGCTGAGCTGGGAAGGGGCAGTGGCAGCGGTGGCTGGGAGCTGGGGAGCAGAGCGAGGGCCTGCGCAGCCCAGGGCCTGAGCCCCAGCCTGGGCCCGGGCTCTGCTAAATCACAGAGCCTGTACTCAACCCCCAGAGACAGCAAAACCTCCCTGCCCCGGGGCAGTGAAGCTGCGCAGGGATCAGCCCCATCTGCCTGTCACAGTTCCCACCAGTTGCTGGCGGCCAGGATGTTTGTTGTCACAGCATCCTCTGAGCAAACGCCACCCCCTTCCTCTAGAGCATCAGCGGGTATAAACCAGAACACGGAGAAAATAACAGCCTGGCAGCTGGAAGAGGCAGGTCTGACACCTTCCCAAACCACCTCCAAATCCTATCTCGGTGGCCAAGGAAGCCCACAGGGCCTAAAACCAGCACCCTCCCTGGAGCAGAGCAATCACACCCGCCTAACGACAGCGCCGGAGACAAGCAAACCAGGGCTGAAAGGACACGGCCAACATCTCACCAGGAGACACAGCAGCTGGTCCCAGGCCATAAGCACCCCTACTCGCTTGCGGCACTTGCAAAAGTGCCCAAGATGGAGTGGAGATGGCTCTGAAGGCACATGCAAAGGCACCAGTCCGAGGGATTGGAGTCACTAAAGATTGGTTTGTTTAGCCCTATTCATCCACACAGTGAAAAAGGCTTTTCCTCAGAGGGAAGGGTTAACTGTAAGAAACTTCCATCCTTGCTGCAAAACTGGTACAAGGTCCCTACAGGTACCTGTGGATAGATGGATGCAATACCACAAGGCCTTGCTTCCAGTCACCCCATTAAGAGCCGCCGGGCCTGGCCGCACACCAGAGCCCTGCTCCTGGGGTGTCTAAGCCTGCAGCTCACTCAGGCAAGCAGTTGCTTGGGGAAGCTGGTTCTTGGGTGGCTTTGCTTACCTTTGTGGCTCCTGGAGGAGCCAAGAAGTGATACAGAAGTACTGCCCAGGCTGGAAACGTCTGCAGCAGGGCACTGGACTCCAGTCCAGAAGGGAAACCTGGTCTGCTCCTCCTTACCCAACCACGCTGCAAGTGAGGAGGATGAGGCATTTAGGAAGGGCTGCTCTGTAAAACTCAGCCTTTCATTCAGCTACCCCTCACCTCGCCTCTCAGGTCTCTCTCCAGCAATGAGTCATTGCTGCCAGCTCCTGCAGACTCAACCCAGGTGCTTGCCAAAGCCTTCAGCAAGCACCATGCGCTCATCCCTTTTGGAGTCACCATCTCTGCTGGCTTAGGAAAATGCTTCTGTGGAGGCCCTCACAGACCAAAAGGCATGAGATCTGATCCAGCACTTCATCAGCATCTTTAAGGACTTGTAAGCAATTTCACCAGTTGACTCAGCTGTGATGTCTCTGGAGCCCCAACCCCTCTGTAACAGGGTGTGGGGCACTTGAATGTGGGGGAACAAAAGCTTATACGTCAGTCCTGAGAC
>NW_020799102.1:9383299-9385938 GCF_003259725.1 Athene cunicularia | reverse complement strand
TCAGATCCCTTCCCTGTCCCTGCTGGCCACGCCAGTGCTGACACAAGCCAGGATGCCATTGGCCTTCTTGGCACCCTGGGCACACTGCTGGCTCATTCTCACCCCCCAGTCCCTCTCTGACTGGCAGCTCTCCAGCCTCTCCTCCACAAGCCTGTAGCCCTGCTGGGGGTTGTTGTGGCCCAAGGGCAGTCCCCGGCATTTGCCCTCAGTGAAACTCCCCCAGTTGGCCGCAGCCCATGGCTCCAGCCTGGCCAGGTCTCTCTGCAGAGCCTCCCTACTCTCGAGCAGATCAACTCCCAACTGGGTGTCATCTGCAAACTGACTGAGGGTGCCCTCGATCCCCTCATCTAGACCAGACCCAGAGCTGTCCTGAGCAAGCTGGAAAACCTCGCCCTGAAGGGTGCAGAAACCTCTCTGAAAGGGAAATGCTCATGCTTTGGCTTTCTGCTCCTGATCGAACTGCTGAAGGACTTTGTATTCTGGTCAGTTGCTCCTGCAACTGCAGCTGGTGGCTGCCCTGTGAAGACACCTTGCCCCTGGTGCTCCCTGGAGCTCCTCAGCTTGCTTGACCATGGCTCCTGGTCCTTCACTGCAGCTTCTGGCATCTAACCAGAAATGAGAGGATACTCACAGTAGCTGAGAGTCATCCAGAGTCCAGACCTTGAGAAAGCCCCAAATACTGAGTGTTAGAGCCTCAAACACAGCATTACTTCTCACCTGAAGGCCTCCAGATAGAGCTATCCCATCCTTCACCAAGGGCCTCGTGAAGGATAAGCTCTACTGCAGAAAAAGAGCACCAGACTCCTAGTGCAGTACCACCACCAAGCAAGAGCCCCCACACCAACCCACACACTAACTTAAGGCTTGTTGTCATCTTCTGGAAGGATGAATTAGCCCTGCCCTCTGCCCTGCCTGCAGTTACGCACATGCTGCCAATTTAGGACCAAAACCCCCAGTTCCATGCTTCACACTAGAAATAACTTCATTTGGGAGGTTTTCTGGGAGCATCTGGTCCAGCCCCACCAACTAACACCAGACGCAGCATCTTCAGCACTCCCCCACCATGGGGCCGGGTGCTGCTGTGAACAGGCAACTCCTCCCATTCCAGCTGGGATCAGCCCTTCTCCTGCAGGAACTGGGTGCCAGGCAGCTGCAGCCAGGGTGGGGACTGTGTCCTGCAGCAGTCGGGAGCAGGCAGCTACAAAAAGCAAGCTGTTAGCACAAGTCCTCTCTTGCCCAGGCCAAAAGCAAAGGCAGCAACTCCAAGCAGCGTTGGAGTTTAGTTCTGCTGCTGCCTGCTATGCTGGAGGATGAGGAGCAGAACAGGAGCTGCCCGCACGGGTGCTGGGAACCCCCGGGTGGGCTGTGGCTTCGTGCTGGGGGCACCAGGGTTTCTGTCCTGGTTTTGTCATGCGAGGCATGTGACTCACACACTGCCCTCGCCACTCCCAACCCCTGCCAGCCCCAGCGGCTGAACCCGGCGCCTCTTCAGGCCTGGGCTAGCCCCGTGCAGCACAGCTCCCCGCTGCGCTCAGCTGGATCAGCTCCTCCCTTTGATGCTCTTAATTCTGGATGCCAGCTAAATTAGCCCGTGCAATAGCATGGGAGAGGGAAAGGCAGCAAGCAGTGAGCCACCGGCTGCAGCAAGCACAACGCCTCATCCAGCTCTGCAAGTGAAAGGCATGTGGGAGGCACCTGGGTCAGACTCCAGGCAAAAATCCCAAGGGAGCAGGGCTGAGCAAAGACAGACTTGCCAACAAATTAGCCCTTACCCAACATACTCCTACCCACTTTAAACCCAAGGACTGGAAGTCTGAATCCTTTAGTCTTCACTGTTGAGCAGCCAGACTGCAGTGCAGGAGGGCTCTTCTGCTGTGTGCTCACCAGTAATTAAGCCCTGGATGGGGCAAACAGGGATTTGCATACTATTATACAGACTGACAAACTGGAGCAGCCCAAGGTGTATGTGCTATGCAGGTGTTGGCATTAGCTAGGTTCTGGAGGGGAGCAGAAAGGCCTAAATGTACCTCTGGAGCACATGAAGATTTGGGACGTGCTGTGCCAGGAATTGCTGCCTAGAAAAAAAAAGAACAAGGAAGGAACAAACTGGCACCAGCTGAGGTGAACTCAGCTCTCAGATGTCCTCCCTGATGCTTCTTCCCTTCCATCTGAGACCATAAAAGAAAACCCACAAGGCCTAGGTCGAAGGCATCAGGGGTGCACCGAGGACAGGCTTGGACTCATGTTCTTTCACCCCACCAAAACTTGGGGCAGCCAGCACAGTGTTTCAGGTGGGCTGGGGAGAGATGGGGACATGACGACAACTTGCTGCAAAGACAGCTCTTTCCCCAAAGAATACCCCACCCCGATCACCTTCATGGCCTACAGCAGGACCTCAGTCTGTGGAGTGCAAAATCTCAGCATCCTTCCCTCCCCACCATCCCACCAGCGATCCTCCCAGAGCACCAGCAACAGCACCTCTGGAAGGAGGACACAGCCATCAAGACGGTTTGTCGAGACCATCAAATAATAATTTACTGTGATTCAATCTGTGGCTTTGTACAGTTGCCGGGGTGGGAGGAGGCCAAAGGAGGAGGGGATGGGGAAAGGAAAAAAAAAAAAAAAAAAAAAAAAAAAAA
>NW_020799102.1:9341133-9383249 GCF_003259725.1 Athene cunicularia | reverse complement strand
CGGGGACTCCCCCCCTGCCCTGGGCAGCCCATTCCAACGCCCAACAGCCCCTTCTGCACAGAAATCCTTCCTCAGAGCCAGCCTGACCCTGCCCTGGGCAGCTTGAGGCCATTCCCTCGGGGCCTGGCGCTTGTTAAATTTTGGGATGACCCTGCTCGTGCCCACAGAGGGAAAGCAAAGGCCTACACAGGCTGTGGAGATCTGGACCTGGCTCAAAGCATCTGCACGAGTGCTGAAGGAAACAAGCAGATGGTCTTGGAGTGATGGGCAAGCCTCAGGCATCTCACCAGAGTGCCTGCCTCTGCCCAGACCTCACTGTGAGCAGGGCCATAGCCTGGTGAGTCTTTCTTCAGGGATGATGGGAACCACAAAGTAAGTCCAGGGCAAATCTCCCTGGCCACACATCCACCCTTCTCCTCCCCAAAACCCAGCATGCCCTTGTCAGGCTCCTCCTTCTGAACCCTGATGTTCCTCCCTCTCTGCTCTCGGCCACTGCAGCTAAGAGAAGCTGGGATGTCTTGTTTCCAGTTTCTGCCTGAGCAGAAAAAGATTTTGGCAACAAACAGGACAGGCTCTCTGAACAGAGTCCAAGAGACTCCTTCCCACCCCTTGTGGCCCCCCTTCCTGAAGGCACTGCCCATGCCGGGCTGCCACGGGGACGGGGCTCGCAGCAGCGAGGGCCGTCAGCTGCGAGCCAGAGCAGGAAATGAGCCCCGAGCTCACGTCCCCATCTGGAGGAAACATTCCTGAACATCTGGAGGACCTGAACATCTGGAAAACCTCCCTTAGCAGTGATAAGTGTGCTGGGCACAGCATTCTGCTCGGCCCCCAGGAGACCTCGCATGCCTCAGCTACGAGCAGAGGGGTGGGGTGCTCGGGTGGGTTTTATTTTTTTGCTCATAGGAAACAAATGCTGCCCGTGTTTTTTGTGGTGACATTTTTTTTGTTTGGGGGGATGGTGTTTGTTTGTTTGGGGTTTGTTGATTGGGGGTTTTTTCTTCTTTTCAGGGAGGAGCCCTGCTGCACTCACAGCCTTTGGCTCAAAAAGCAACATCAGAAAACCAGCTGCCCACCTTCACCTTCAGTGAGACCCTCTAAGCACCATCTCTGCATACAGTGTGCTTCTCTATAGGACTCCAGTAGTTGTGTAAAGGGGTGAAGGACCAGTCTGGGTGCTTGGGAGACTCCCCAAAAGACATTAAGGGCAATGTTCGTGCAGGCTTTTCTCCCACACCCCAGTCCCAGATGTCTGTACACGTACATCTCCCCTGTGTGCTCATCCCCAGCTGCCTCTCTCCCCACTTCTGCCACGGAAGGAGATTACACAGCCAGAAGTTCCCAGGCCACCCAGCTCATGCAGGGACACCAGCAAGAGCTCTCCCTCACTGCTATCCAGCAGGATTGCAATGATTTACATAAATTCATAATAAAAAAAAAAAATAACAACTACATAAAGAAAAAGAAGAAAAACAAGCAAGTGAACAGAGACAATCTGAAAAACACTGTTTCTGGCTCCAACAATTTATAAAAGCAAAACAGCCCCCTTATGGCTAATTCTCAATACTGCATCAGTTCCAAATATCTCAGGGGATATATCTAATGGGAAAAATTCTTCCGAGGAACACAGAATGGGATGGCTCTGCCCTGAAGCTTTAGGACAAGGCAGTTTACACGAGTGCTTTAGGAGGCACCACACTCACCCAGTTCTTCATCTGAACTCTTCTAGGACCAGGGTGGTGAACGCACAGCCAGACACACACCTTCAACACCAGCTTAAATGCTCTTTTGGAAGGGCAGCACAGGAAGGAGCTTTCCCAGGGAAAGCATGACAAAAACCATACTTTTTTGTTCAGTTATGCAGAATTTTGTTCCACAAGATGAGGGGGGAAAAAGAAACAACCCTTTCCTCCTACACACTTCCTCAGGAAAGTGAGAATTTTGACCTACCAGAAAAATGCTATTTCAGTCAAAAAGGTGTTTCATTAAAAAATTCCCATTGCTAAAATTGTTTCTGCTGCATTTGTTTGCAGACGAGCGCATCTGCAGTCACCTCTGCACCCCATCTCCTGCTTCAAATACAACCCCTCTGCACGCCATCCCCTGCTTCCAGCACTCACCGGAGTCACGATATCACACATTTACAGTTCATGCAGCCGGGGCCGCTCTCATCTGGGGGATTCAGCTTGCGCAGCTTGTGCTGACGGATCTCCCGCACCAAGGTGTAGAAGGCATCTTCAACACCCTGGAAGAAAAGCAGCACTCGAAGCAGTTGCCCACTTCAAGAGGGGACAGTGGAGAGAAGGGAGGGCTCTGCTCCCCAGCTATGTCCCTAGGGCTGTCTTCCAGCAGTGCAAAGTGCAGAGTTAAAGGCAAGAAACCAAGCTGGGAAGGCTAACAGGGATCGTAGTGTGGTCCCCAAACAGGGAGCAAGATTGAATGAGCAACCATGAGGCCAAGGTGCTCTTAAGTCCTTGAGATTTGTTGAGATCCATCCACCACTCAAGATAAAATCCACCACCAGACCCCTGAAGGTATCAGCTGCTCCATTTCCACCTCTGTGCTCTGGGAGCTCCACATGGTCCTTCCAGCACTGGTATTTCTGCCTGTCGGTCTGCCAAAATCGACCATGGATGAGGCTGAGCTTAGCTGACCTGCAGTGACTATGGGGGTTATTCCAGAGCCTTGGAGAAAGCCCTAAGAAGGCATTTTCCCCTCACTGCTGCCAGAGCATCTATTACACACTTCTCCAGATTGGAGGCTCAAGCCCAGACAGGGGAGAAAATGTCCTGATGGAGCATTTAGCCTTGAGGAAGCAACTAACCCCGGCTCTTACACCCATCTGTCTGCAAGGTGGTGTCTGCCCATTCCTGCCTCTCCAGGACAGCACTGGAAAAAAGAGAAAAGAAATAGGATTTTGTTCAAAACCCTCCTCCTACCTGTCTGGTTTTGGCAGACGTTTCTATGTAGGGGATCCCGTAACTCCGGGCCAGGTCCTGCGCTTGCCGGGTCTCCACTGTCCGGGCTGGCAGGTCACACTTATTTCCCACCAGCACCATGGGAACATCATCTGAGTCTTTCACCCTCTTGATCTGCTCCCTGCAACAGTAAGAGGTGCCAAAGTCAAGGGAGAAGAGGAATTAGGGGCAGCTCCAGGACACTCCCCACCAGCTGCTTCCTGCCAAGCTCCTCGTGTTGGGCTTTCAGGAGAACGTACACGACCGGGTCACATAAAGGAATAAACAGCAAAATAGCTAGGGCACTTTTGGAAACGAAAACTAAACATACTTCTGCTCTTTAAATGCAACTGTTTACAAAACACAACTTGAAATTTTGACAATCTGTATTAAGACATGAGCTTAAGACAGTTTAAGATAAATAAAAATGAATAAGCAGTTACCTGCGTTATTTCCAGTATTTCAGATCAAGTAATCCCCCGTAATGGGGATTAAAAGAAATAAAATTAAAAAGTCACCTGCAACCAGAATTTGCTGAGCTGATAAACCAGCTTTTGGCAGCCGTAGCCTTTTCTACAGATGCACAGGCAGTATTTGCTTCCTTTCAGTTTAGCTCAGGTCACTCAAAGTTGAGTTGACCAACTGGGAAGCAGAAAAGCTGTAACGCTCTCTTCTTCATTCCAACCTCAGATTTAAAACTAGGTGGGCGAGGATGAGATCTATCACTTCTAAAAATCTTAAAGGCCATTATGACCACAAAAAAATCCATTCAATTCCCTCCTGATAGATAATAACTTCCTTTGCTTAATAAATCATTTAACTTCAGATGCAAACCCGCTTTTTTTTTCTTGCGCATGCATCCAGAACATTTAACATGGTTTTATTTAATGGATAAAAGCATTATTTCAAATGCTGATTTCTACATTTTAATTAAATTCAAATTTTTATCCAAAAGCAGCTGGACATGTATCACACACACACACAGACACACACACAAAAAAAAAAATCAATCATCTTTTTTTAATGTAGTAGAACACAGAAATGAAGTCTGACCATATGTATGATATGCCATAAAGCCA
This sequence comes from Athene cunicularia, assembly GCF_003259725.1. Lineage (NCBI taxonomy): Eukaryota > Metazoa > Chordata > Aves > Strigiformes > Strigidae > Athene > Athene cunicularia. The sequence continues at coordinate 9,379,216 of NW_020799102.1, read as the reverse complement.
CTTAAATGTTCCATGTAACATCCTGATCAGCAAATGCAAGTACTAAATTTAGTGCACAGGCTACACTTAGCTGAAAAGAGATACCTCCTAATGGTTACTAACCAGGGAGAGCCAGCATTTCTCTGGGGAATATTCTTTTAAAAGTGCAAACACAAAGAGCACAGGCGAAACAAGATGAAAGCCAGTGATTTACATCATGATTAAAACCGGGGCTTGAAATCAAGCCATCCTGCGAGTGATTCACAGGCACCAGCCCCAGCACAAGGATGAATGCTGCTGAATCCCTCAGGTGCTTTAGGAAAATCCCATCCTTTGTCCTCCCGTTCAGCTAAAACAAGCCAAATTAGTCCAACCATATAGTTATTACACTGAACACGCCTGCTAGCCAACAACTGAGACATCCCAACAGCTCAGAGCAGAGCCTCTTGCCTACGGAGCAAGGAAGGGCTGTGCCTGCGCTCGGAGCTACAGGATTATCTGGGACGTGGGTCTGTGATGCGGGACAGGGGTACACGGTCGCTTGGTGGGCAGTGGACAGGGCAGGGACAGGCAGAGTCATCTCCTGCATCCTCTGCAAGTGCCTCCCATCACAGCCAAGCCTCAAAGACAGACACAAAGCAGAGATCCCTCCCTAAGCCAACATCAGGGTAAACAGGGAAGACTCCCGCTGCATTTCAACCATCTCCTTGGCTCTCCAGCTCTGCAGGGTGATGGCAGCAGGGGGGAGAAGGGCAGTGGGTAACCTGGGTGCAGCCAAAGCAGGACCATGTCAGGACAGTGTCCCTGCTCTGCCACTGGACAGGGTCCCTGCTCTCCCCCAGTACATCCCCCTAGGCAGGTCACCTCCCCGGGGCTCTGACTCTCCTCCTGATCCAACTCTGCCCCTGTGGAAAGCAAGCTCCGAGGGCCAGAACTGCCTCTCTGCCTGGCAGACAGCAGCCTCGCCGCAGTGGTTGCCAGTGGGGAAAGCAGCCCTCCCTGCCCTTCCCAGCCTCCTCAGTCCCAGCTCCCAGGCCCAGCAGAAGTCACCAAGATCGATTGCACTAACAAAACAATTCCATTAATTAGGGAGGGAAGGGAGAGAGTCATAGAGGATCAGCTCTCTTTAGTCACCATAAACACTTAAACATTACATTACCAAGTCCCCAAAGGCCACAAGCAATCCCTTTGGATGGGTTTTATTGGAGTCACTGACATTAGCTGTCTGCTCTGTCTCTTCCCTGGGGAATGGCCACTTGAGCTAATTGTCTTTGCTGACAGCCAGCACTTCTACCGTGGGGCCTGATGTAAAAGGGAGGGCAGGAGGGTGCACTGAGCAAGAGGGAACGGGCCCTTCCTGGGATACCAACCTGTACTGGTGAATATCTTCAAAGGACTTGGTGTTGTTGATGGCAAAGACACAGAGGAATCCTTCCCCCGTTCTCATGTACTGGTCTCTCATGGCACTGTACTCCTCTTGCCCTGCCGTATCCAAGATGTCTAACAAGCAGGTCTCTCCATCAATGACAACTTGCTTTCTGTAGGAATCCTGCAGGCCAGAAGAGGGAGAGAAAGGGAGGAGGATGCATTAAGGGAGGGCTCAGGTCTGGCCAAGCAAAGGGATGCAGCGAGTGCATCCCCAGGAAGATGCCAGGTCACGCTCTGCCTGGGTTTAGCTCCCATTAAATAGACGACTCAATTTCTTTCAAAAATGGGAGGGAAAGGAGAACGAAGAAAAAAAAAAAAAAAAGGAGCAGCTGAGCAAGTTTTCCCTTCTCTGGGAAAGCCACAGAGAAGACAGCCCCTGGCTTGCTCTCCCCATTCCAAGCCCTGCCTCTGGCAGACCAGGGGCAGCTTTGACTCTACCGCACCACAAGGTCCTCAACAACTATTTTTCTAAGCTTTTAGTCCTGGCTAATCCCTTCTGCTGCTGCCCTGCCTGGGTGCTGGAAGGCAAAACCCAGGAAAGGCAGCTCCAGCCAGCCAGGGCTTCCAGCCACTGTCTGTGATCTGCAGGGCTGGGAGGTGTTTAAGATCACCTGGAAACCCAGCACCTCCAACCCATCTCAGAGCAGGCACCAGAGGCGACATGCCACCAGTAAGGCTGCAAACTGGGCTTCATGATAAACCTCTTCAACCTCTTCTTCAAACATGAGAAAAGAGGAAAAAAAAAACAAACAAAACCAAACCCCACACTGAGGAGGGTGTTTCCCACAACCAGTCTGTGCCCAGAGGGCTCCAGGACTATCCAGGCAAGTCCTTTGAAGTTGGGGGTTTTCCCTGCAGCACAGGCAATCACAGCTTATAGCAGGTGTGAGAAGGCCTGGAAATCACCCAGGGCACCCCTCAAAAGGTTTCATTTTCAAGGCAGGCTCTCAAAGCACTGCTCCTCCTCACCATGTCTCTCCCTCATGCCCAGTTTCATCGGCAGGGATGCTGCTGGGGCAGCCCCTGCACGGAGGAACAGCCTCATGTCTCTGATAGCTGGTACCCTGCAGCATCTTCAACTCTCAGCAAGAGAAGGAAGCCAAAACCAAAGGTATGAAAAAGGTGCGAGTCAGCACTATGGCCATGACAGCGCTCTGCAGCCACTGGCAGAGGCTATGGCTGCAGTTTAAAATGAATTCAAATGTCTGCTGCTCTTCCAACGACCACAACAATGTTATCAGATGAGCTTTGCAGGTCTGCAGACAAACAGCCGACACAGCAAAGGTCACTGACGGGACCAGCAGCGGCAGGGAAAGGGAACGGGGACAATGTGGCCTCCGCCCTTTGGTACATTACTACAACGTCATCTACTGGGGCTAATTAAAATCTTTCCTCACCTTGTAGAGAACACTATGAAATCAGAGGAGATGAGATCTGCTCTGCCATGACTTTCTTGGCTGTGCCTTCCCAAAAAGGGAACTGCTGACCCACTGGGAATAAGCATGGAGTGATGGGCTGGCTTCCAGGCTCTGAAGGCAACTGGCAGGCTGCCCTGCAGGGATGTGCTCCCACTTCTAATCAATAAGGTATCTGGAGCCTCCTTGATGCAAGGTAGAAGAGCACCGGTTCTACCTCTGGGGTCCCAGGGACTGGCAGCACTGACCCCAGTGCCCACTCTGCCCAGCAGAGCATCCTCCCACCCCTACGCCCTGGCTCATGCCCAGAGAACCAGCCTCTCAGCACACATTTGCAATTAATTGCCAAGTCCCCCATTATAGGAGGTCTCACCAGCAGAAAGCACACCTCCAGAGAAGCGATCCCACACCTTGGCTCAGGTCACCAACAGGCTGCCTGTAAGGCCAGCCAGCTCACTGACAGAGCACAGGCATTAACAGTCTTGCAGAGGATGCTTTGCAGCCCACCCCCCCACAAAGGAAGGGGACAAGCTCTCCCCAGCCTTGCTTTGTGTCCAGCTTCATCCAAACCTCCCCGGGACGGTTGGGATGGCAGCTCAGCCACCCCTGTCACACTGCAGGTGGGCAGCTGCCACCAGCAAACATGTCCAGGCACCGGCACCCTGTGGCCTCGGTGCTCCTCTGCAGCCCCCATGTCCCACCCCACCTTCTTGCACAGGGAAGTGCCTGGGCCCAGCTGTGAAGTGCCAGGTGGCAGAAACAGTATCTGCTTGGGGTTCAGACTCAGGATCCCAGAAAGATGCTGGGAGGACTCCAGCTGTGCTGGGGGACCTGGCCAAGAGGCCCATTTGTTAAATGCTACAGTCAGGATAGGACCAGAGGCTTGGAAGCCCATTATTAGCTGACTGCTAAAAGCTAGAAGACAAAAAGAAGGATTTCTCAACACAGCCTGACTCTTTACTCCATCCCCACTCATTCACCACTGACACTGACAGCAGCACACGTTTTCTTGGTGCCTTGGCCCTCCTGTTCCCAAAATAAAGATCATCAAGCTCCTGGGCAGCCCAAGGGCAGGCATGCAAGCGCACGCTGTAGCGGGTCAGCCAGCTTTGAGTTACAAAGCCAGACATTTGCACTAGTGAAATCAGGAGGGCAGGAGGGAAGCAGGCACTCAGTTGTGGTCTCTGCCCCAGATACGGGACAAACTCACTTCTCCATCCCTCCTGCCCTGGGGAGCATCTTCTCAGTGCACACCAACCTGCTTGCACCCCCCTTCGCAGCACTGCCCATCCTCAATTCATTTAAGTGACAGGTAAAGCCTTTGTTCCATGCACGTATACTCTTTTTTTTTTTCCTTCCCTTTTATCCTGCTCATTTCAGCATTGCTGTGCTGTTTAGCTGACTGAATAGTCAGAGTCAGCTCCTGGGCATGATCCAAAGCAGCTTAGTCACAGAAGGGTTTGCTGGTCACATTCAGATGGCTGGCAGGTAAACTCTGTGCTTCCTGAATCCTCATAAAATGAAGCAAAATTAAAAGGAGTCACCCTGGAATGAGTGAGAAGATGGTCAGGGCAGGGGGATGCAGGGCACAACCAAAGGAGCTACAAAAGGCATAAGGGCTGGTGAGACCTGCAGAGGGAAAAGCACTGGGGGGAGAAAGGGGTGAAGAGCAGCTCATGGCTGTTTTCATAAAGGGAGGAGAACAGCAGAGTGGGGCTGGGGGAACAGGGGAGGAGATCAGGCATCTCCCAGGGCATAGCAGAAGCGGACAGGGTGAGGAGGGTGTGCTGCAAAATGCCATGCAAGGTTTACATTCCCGGCTGCTTGTTTACATGGAGAAAATTCCCTGCAGGGTACATACAGGGGGCAGGCGGCTGGAGGGGGGGAAAAAAAAAAAAAGCCAAAACTTAATACATCACTGGGTCAGAGTTGCCTCTGCCCACCCTAAGGTCCAAGAGAGAGGACCCATCCATGCAAACGTCTCCCCAGGGAGGTTTCTCTCAATCAGCAGTTCTTTTGCCAAAAACAACCTGGAATGGGTTTCTAAGAAAAGCATATGATGTTACTGGTGATGAGCATGAGGGGAGAGGAGCTGAGGAAGAAGGCAACTGCATCCACAAGCAAGGTGCAGCATCGAGACTCGGGAGCCCTTAAATTAAACTCAAGCCTCTGCCATGGACTTTCTAGGTGACCTTGGCCAAATGACGTAATAGCACGTGCTTTTAAGTGCCTTCTCTCCTTCCCGTCTGTAGGACTTTAAGACTATTTCTGCCTTTCTACCAAGCCTTGTCTTGCTTATTTAAGTTGTAAGCTCTTCAGGGTGGGGACTACACATAACACCTACCAGAATAGCTTTCTGATCCCAGCTGGGGCATTTTAGCCATTATGATAATAATAAGTGCAGCAACCACAGCTGCATTTACACACATCTGGTAGAGAATCCTTTAGGACTGCAGACAAGGAGGTTATTGTCCAAGAGGCATGACAGAGCTGTAATTTGCCTTCCCAGGGTGAACTTCTCATGCAGAGCAGTGGCTGCTGCCCACATCTCCCCTGAATGAAGGTGTAAGTCATGCAGGGGGTAATTAGCATCTTGCTAGCAACGGTGAAAACAGCTGGAGAACAGAATATGTTTTTAAAAAGTAAAAAAAAAAAAAAAAGAAAAATTGTGTAATGGATATTGAAGACCAGACCTCCCTTCTGCACAGCCTGGAGGAGCACAGGGTCCCTGCCCACTTCCCAGGCAGGGTGTTGAGCTAGGCAGGCCAGCAGACAGGCATCCAGACCGACCACGAGACTCTACATCAACTTTTAACTCCTCGTGATGGAGCAGAGGCAGCAGTCTGGGAACCACAACAGTTCAGCTGCTCAGCATGTCTCATTCAAACTGCAGTACATATATAACACAACCAAGCTCTGATAAAATCCATTACATCAGGAAATCTCAAAACATCCTGCACAAGAAGTCGGTATCTTTCCTCTGATTTCACAGGAGAAGAAATGGAAGCACAGGCACAAAATGGCTCTTCAATCCCAAACCTTTAACCCCTCTCTACGCCGTCATCTCATCAGAAAGGAGGGCTTCTGTGCTGCCTCAGTGCCTGCATGGCTCTGCCCACTGCTGCCACCTCCCCCTCTACCTGCTTTTGCTGCCTCCCTTGCTGTCCCCTCTTCAGGAGGGGACATTACAGGTCCCATCGCTGTCCTGCTGCAAGAGGCACAAGTCAGCCCCTGCCACCTCTGAACACACACACAGTGACTCAGAACAGCTCTGAGAAGCAGAAGAACACCCCTGCTCAAGTTCAGATTTCAGACTAAGCCAAGCACATTCTGGGTTGGGGACAAGGTGGAGAAGAGCACAAGGAAAACACACAGACAGACCCCACACCCGGAGCTGCTTACCTCTATCGTGGGGTCATACTCATCAACGAAATGGTTCTGAATGAGCTGTATTGTCAAAGCACTCTTCCCAACACCACCAGCTCCCACCACCACTAGCTTATATTCGGTCATCTTCCAGCTGACCCCAGCTCAGGACTTCAAGGAGCACCACCACCTACAAGGAGAAACACAGCCACTGCGTTAGGAAAGAGGGGCCCTCTCTGTAGCCATCTAAGTGGTGAGCCCCCCCCTTTTCTGCCAGGAAAGGCAGATATCTGCAAAGTACAGCCTCATTCCTGGGGTACTGAGCATTCCCACTGTCTCCTGCACATCCCAGGAGCACCCAAATGCTGCGAGGTAGAGACAGAGGTCTGGGATCCAGCACGCTGTAACACAGAGACACCTAATGCTGCAAGGCAGAGGTGAAGGGATGCACCCCTTAAGGTTTTAACGGTCTTTTAAGTTGCTTGACTTCAGTAACGATGGAGAATGGGACAAGGTAAACCCACCTCACTGCTATTCTGGATGGCAAAGAGCCACCCTTCACTCCTTGGGGTAAAAACCGGCAAGTCACCACCAGCAATGCAACGTCCTTTTAATGTAGCTTTACGAAATTGTCCATGAAATTGCCATCACAGGGTATTCTGCTCCAGGACTACCCTGGTCTCTCATCTCAAGCTCGCAGACATACCACACTGGCAAGCCTGGCCTGGGAACAGGGAGGTGGCGGGATGGCCCATGCGCCCCAAGGGTCAAGGGCTTTCTTACCCTCTTCCCACCCAGCACAATAACTACTCTGGGAATCTCGCCAGAGAAAATTACATTTATTTCAGTCTGTCACCCTGTACTGTGCCTCCAGGATTCACTGTCTTTCTTTTGCTTTTATGGTCCGATGTGTTAGGGTCTGAAATGTGAGATAGTCTCACCTAAAAGCATGAAACTTATTCTAAACACACAGCCTTGAGAGCTATTTAACCTACTACTCTCCGCTAGTAATGGAAGTTACTTTAAAATGGGCAAAATAATCCATCAAACTGAATACAAAACTATGTTTATCCTGTGATATGCAGCAACCCTTCAGTCTGGATGCAAACTTCACACATTCCCCAAACAAGCTTCAAGATGTAAGGGAGCATTACTGATAAGAAAACAGATCTATAGGCTCTGTAAATCAAAAGTAAACCCTAAAGTAACCAATTTAAGGGGTCTGGTTTTCCAGAAGTGCTCAGCACTATCTCTGATTTGCCTTATCTCAAGCTGACAATCCAAAATCGTTAGATAGATTTGAAAGCCTTGGCTGATGCAGTTTGGATGTCAGTGCCTGTGGGAGCAGGGAAGAAGTCCCAGCTTGCCCCACATATGCCATTAGCTCCATGTCTTCACCCTTAAGGCTGCATTAAACCTCAGGCCACAGGGCAGGTTTGAGATGGTGGCAAGTCCACACCCTCTGCCCATCCTGCTGCTGTGCTGAGCTTCGCAATAGGGAGGAGGACTGCGAAAGGGGCACCCCTGCTCCCAAGAGATGAAGCTGGCATGCCCCACAGGGGAGCAAGAGATGCTATCAGGAAAGGCACTAATTGGGAATGATGATTAGGGTCAGGATGAGCAAACCACGCTTCAGCAGCACCGTGTACTTGCCATGGCCCTTCAGCAGGAGAAAATTCACACACCCTACACATCTCTCCCCCTTAAATTTTTGCTCCAGCTCCACTGAGAAAGAGGAACTTTAACTCAGGAAGATTACAAAACCCCAAAGGTTTAAATAGAAATCCACCCTCACTGGACTGCAACCCCTGCCCACTGAAAGTCACCCCAGGGTCAGACACTCATCCACAACCGTCATCTGCGAGCTCTGGGGAAGCACCCGAAACACAGCAGGTTGCAGGAAGACGAGCTCACGGTTCCCCTGGCCAGTCGCCATTTGACACAGCCTGCAACACCACTGCACGGGGATTAGACACACACATACCCCTCCTCCCCGTCCCTGACAGTTCAATCACTCCACCCTCCTCCCTGGGCTCACCAGCCCCACTCCCAAAACCCTGGAAGCTGGTACAAACTGTGCTGGCAAATGCCACTCTAGACCCAGTCTGCATCTTGATGCATTTGCTAATGCAGCAAAGATCAGATGGAAAGGAGGCCAGAACTTTCTGCCTCCAATCCCCACCTGACTGCAACCTTAAACCACTCAGACAGTTCAATCACCCACTCGAGCTGGGAGCAGTCACACACAGGCGCCTCTTGCCAAAGCCCTCTTCTGATCTGCTGCCTCGGCAGCAGGAAGGCAAACAAAGCTCATCCCCTTCTCAGCATCCAGGATCCTGAAGAAGGGCAGGGAGGGGGTGCAGAAGAGCAACCAGAGCACAAACACCATGTCGAGCAGGACCTCTGGTTGCTGTGCTGGTCTTCACTGCTGGAGAAGCTGAGGGTTGTGAAACACAGTGATACTGGTGGGGAAAATGAGAGGCAAATAATGTGATACCCTAGGTCCATACCCAAAAGTGTCACCGCTTCCCAGAAAAGTCCAACATGCCTCTGTTCTGGTGGCCAAGGAAGAGATGTGGGCTGAAAGCAAGGCTACAGGAGACACCTAAGCATCACACTAATTGACCATGGGCACGTTGTTCTGCTCCATTAAAGCACACCCTCATATTAGACTGAGGAGGAGAAGGCCGAGGGGAGACCTCATTCCTCTCCGCAGCTCCCTGAAAGGAAATTGCAGAGGTTGGTGCTGGTCTCTTCTCACAAGGCACTGGTGACAGAACAAGAGGGAATGGCTTTAAACTGCAACAGGGGAGGGTCAGGCTGGACATGAGGAAAAAATGTTTCACCAAAAGAGTGGTCAGAGAGAGGAATAGGCTGCCCAGGGAGGGGGGGAGTCCCCATCCCTAGGTGTGTTTAAGGGTCGTTTGGATGAGCTGTGGGGGGATGTGGGGTAGGGGAGAACTTTGTAGAGTCGGGCTGAGGGTTGGACTCGACGATCCCAAGAGGCTTTTCCAACCTGAATGATTCTGTGATTCTCACATACACTATTTCTCAGGGATGAGAGAGATCCCCACCCCAGGCTTCTCACCTCTCTCAGATGGGAAGAGTCAATTACCATGAGGGACAGCGACAGGCTGAAATGGGGATTGAGGAGCAAATGCTGACTGACTGTCCCCACCAACAGTACTGGCCAGGAGGGGATTGCTCCTGCAGCAGAACAGCTTCACAGCTGAACACAGAAGGGTCCCAAGGGTCTGAAGAAACTCTGCAGTCAGCTCCCATCTTTCATACAGAGCAGGGAGACTTGCGACCCCTAGCAAAGCACAGTGGCTGCGAATAAAGGCTTGAAGCAGCAGCGATGGACCCTCCTCTGCATCTGGTGGTAATGATGGACCAGCTGCCATGGTGATGTGACAGGAAGCTGCACAACCACCCAGGTCTACGGGACTTGCTAATGCAGTGAGAAAAGCCTAGACTTGATATGGAGAGAAGACAACATGAGTCCTTGAGAAGGTCCTCCCTTGAGACCACCAGTGAAAGGCACTGTCCCTTCAGAAGACCCCCAGCCCACACAGCCACACCAGCATTCTGGTCCACACTGCCACAGGAGGTGGAGGCCAGGGAGGTCACCCACAGCAGACTAAGGGTCTTCCCCTGCTCCAGACCCCCACTGAGCCCCACTGCTCAGCAGAGGGGTAACACCACCACCCCAGTCCAGAGCCTTGAGCTCTGACTCCTCCAGAGAAACACAGACTCACATCTCCACACCCACCCAGGAGGCGGGGGAAATGAAGGAGTCAAAAAGCTATTGCTCCCCATCACTCATGGCCAGCGCATGGGCAATTTACATACAAGAAGTCTGCAATGTTGGTGTTTGCTTACTCATACCATACCTCAAAGGTGCTGGCACCTCAGCTAACTCTGTTGTTCTACACGCCATCCTCGCCCCAGCAACGGCAGGAGAGATTCTGCAGCTTACAGAGGAAGGCGAGTCCAGCCCACCCAACCATTTCATACCATCTCTGCAAACCACGTCCTAATGTAGAGTAAGAGTGTGGGGACTGCTGAAGAGCTCTGGGCATGAGAGCTGCCTCAATTAATGGGTGCTAAAATCAATGTTCAGATGAGCTCGCTTCCTCTCCCAGAGGATCCACAATGCAAGCTCTTCACAGGGGGAGACTCAACCACTCATCAGAGCACATGCAAACGCCATGGGAGAGGGAGCCTGGCCAAAGGCTGCAGGGAAAGCAGGGATTTCCATACGGCCAAGCTTTTTTAGAGTTGGCCAGCTGGCCAAGTTGACCTTAATCCCTAAATTGACCTTACCAACACCATCTCATAGCTCCCTGTCATGCTCTTTGCTTCTGAACATGGGAAGAGCATGGCTGCTCATCAATGCACACAGAGGTTTCGACACAGGGATGGCTGTTCCTCAATGCCACATGGACATCACCACCACTGCATGGGCTGGTTCAAGGAACAGCCATCCCAAAGACAAGGTTTCTGGCTCTCCTAAAAAACAGGCAGGGAAGAGAGAATGAGGCTCCTGCCAGAGAGATGGTAACAGACACCCCAAGTTTTGACGCTCAGTATGGGGACACACCAGATGGAGACTTGCAGCCTGTTGGTTGTTCTAAAAGCTTCCCCTGATGTGAGGATTTTCAGGAGGATAAACAAGAGTTTCTATGTCTCAGCAGCTAACAGCAGACATAGCTGACCACAAAATAACAGAGGGAAAGACAAAAGCAGAGCCTCCCAGTCCCATGCTGGGCAGGAAGAGTGCTTCTTCCATACTCTGCAAGCTCTTCAAGATCTGAAAGTCTGACCCAGGCCACTGTCTGGTGTTTTCCATGACTATTCAAATTCATCACTTCTGCGACCACTCAACCGTTGCACCCTCCGAAAGCCATGCAGTGCTGTCGAACAAATCACTGAGCAAGACAGCAAGGAGGACAGCCATTCAGCAGCACTGCCGGGGAAGAGGAGGGCTGGGATCCATGTGCCAAGCCGACAGCCCCAGCATGGAGCCGGAGCTGCCGCTGCTTTATTTCCTGACCTCATGGATTTTCTCCCGTAGCAAGAGGGCTCCTGGCTCCCATTCAAAGCTGTCTAGGAAAGCCTTGCCGAGCGCTTCCGCCTGGCAGCAGCAGCTGCTCCCAGCCCGGTAGCTGGAGCCACGCAGCTCCAGCAAACAAGAAACATCTGCCAGCCTTCTGCAGGAAGCCGGGAGACCAAGCGCCCAGCCCCGGGTGTGGAGGTGAGGGCAGAAGGCACATCTCCTCCTCTTCTCCCCTTTCTGCGCAATGCTGGGCAGCACGGAGGCTTTGCCTGGAGAAGTGAGGACAAGATGCTTGGTGCAAGCTTTCATGGGGCATCAAGGTTACAGGTGCTACCCAGAGACCAGGCTGTGTCCTGTGACCTGATGTTCTTCACGGTCCCTCGTCTCCAGCACAAAGCTTCTTCATCTGCAGGGGGAGAGGTGGTTTGGGGAACTGACTGTGAAGCCTCCAGATCACTCAGCAACGGCAGAACTGAGGAACTCAAGGGGCTCGGCCCCATCAGTACGTCCTATCACACCACCACATTTCAAGAAAAGCTCAGGTGTCAAGTGAAAGGGGTTTTCAGTGGGTTTCCAACACATTTCACCATGAGGAAGGCACTGACACTGTTCCAACAGGATCACTGAAGGAGCTTTCTCTGTGACCTCCCTTTCCTCCTGTCACCTAGTTTCTCCCCAGGATGGACACCAAGCCAACTAAACAAGCCAAGAGACAGATTTTTTGCGCAGCACTGCCATACTGAGGCCAGCCATGACAGAAGTTTTGCAACTGTCCATTATTGTACCTTTACCTGTTTATTGTGCGTCTCTGCATTTAAAGGTATCAGAAGTTAGTTTACCCCTGCAAATCTCTTTGGACACATCTCAGATTTGGAGGAAAGGGTGCCCAAAGCTCTATCCACAGGAACTGAGAAGCCCTTAGATCACAAGATCCACAGTGTTTGATTTTATTTCCCTTCAACTGAGACACCTTGCCGGTAGAAGTGGGCTGCAGGCCCCCAGGAGAACAACGCTCCTCTCAGCCTTTTACCAGCAGTCCACCACGCCTGCACACCAGGAATGCTACTCGGTGATTTTAGAACCTTGACAAGGCAAACCTTGCTGGCTCACCCTGGTCCAGGCTCCTCCATTTGCTTATGCACAAGGCTGTCACCAGCATCACAAAATACAGGCTCTGGAGGGACCAAAGGAACTTCCCCAGTGGTGTGACACGTCACCTATTGTTTACACTCAAAGGTCAAATTGCTGATGTTCTACACAGCCTGCCCAGCCTGAAAGAGATTAGGGAAACGTGGCTGACAAGCTGATGCTCTGTTACAAGTCACAGCCTATCCAATGCTTCATTTTAATTTACTTGTTGCTTTTTAAATTAACAAGTGGGCTGCAAATCTAACCGAACGTGCTTGTTGTTGGCTTGATGGCTGCATACCCACAAACTCAAACAATGCAGACCACAGATGAAAAAAGAGAGGGACACCAAAGATGGAATAAAAGTTGCAAATGGTGACCCTGCTTTGGAGATAATAAATGTCTTCTAATAGGGAAAAAAAGGAAAAAGCCTAAGAGGAACAGAATGACTTCTTCCATCCCCTGCAAGCTCTTCAAGATCTGAAGGAAGAGGCAGCCTGTCCCAAGAGCACAAAAATATTGCTCCAGAGGGGGAAAAAAAAAAAAAAAAAAGAAAAGGGGGGTAAGGAAAGACATCATGTAGGAGGCTCAAAACACAGACACACATTCAAGGAGAAAACTGTGAGGAAGAACAGCAGAAGGCTGCAGGCAGGTTCAAGGCACAGGCAGGTCTGGAAGAGAGTGATTGCCTCTGCACAGCAGCCACAAACATGCCTCAGCAGCAAGGTGCACGCCATGGCTTTGCACAAGGTCTTGAGCAGGCATGGACAGGTCCTTGCACCAGGCCCAGCCCTTGTACAGCTTCCAGCTGAAGCATCTCTGGCAACCAAACCCCTCTGCCAGAGACCAACCAGCCACAAAGGGCTTGGGAAGTCCCTGCTCATCTTCCCTCTCCAGAAGAGATGGAAGGAGAAAGGAAAACAAGATAGTACCATCCTCACCAAAGCTGCTGCCTGTTTTCTGTTCCCTAGTTTCTACTTCAGCTATCTGGTAGCTGAGTAAAAGACAAATCTGCACCATCACCAGCTGTTAGAAGTAAGTGGGTCTGACTATACTGTTCTTGCTTTCCCTCTCAAATAATAAATACTCTTTACTACAGTTCTTTGTTGCCAGTTTACTCCAAGTGAAACAACTGGTAGGCAGCTATACCTAAACCACCCAAAACAGCAAACAACCTACACAAGCCAGTAATGAAATAAACTCAGAGAACAAACCAACTACCCAAGAGCTTTCCCTCTGAATGAATTGTCCCCCCCGACAATACAACCACCAAAATAACTAGACTCCAAAGAGAGATTAGCAGACCCCTTATCTCAAGGGCTTATAAACCAGGACTGCTCATGCCCATGTCTCCAGCACCATGAACGTGGCACAGGGAGCAGCATGCCCTCAGGAAACTCTGGCAGGTGCTGGGACGTGCTTGCAAAACGCTGCAGGATCTTCACCTCCCACCATCACCCCTCTGCCCTTCTTCCTGAAAGCAAGGAGCCCGTGCCACCACAGTCTCTGCAGAGGAACCAATCTTCTGAGCTAACTTCCAGAGAGAAATCATGCTGCTCTGCAGGCTACCTGCTGTCAGTGCATGGAGAGGTCTGAAGGAAATAGGCAAGCAAATGACACATCCCACTCCACAGCTGAACACAGACCCTTAAAAAAAACAATCACAAGAAGATGGGAGAGACCACCTGGGCTAGCACCCAAGTCATTAGCTGAAATACCAGTTGTCTGCATCTGGCAGGGCCAGCAATTTGAAGAAATCAAAGACAGTTTGTAAATTATGCCCGTGATTTATGGTTAACACTTAATTGCTGTTTGAGACTTCAGATGAGTAAGAGTGACCTGCATTAAGGAAAGAGACTGGAGTTTTGTCTGAAAGCCTGGTAAAGGTAGATGAATGAAGGCACAAACATGCAGGCTGGGACAACAGGGAAGAATTAAATAAAAACTGAGCTCTTATCTTGCAGTCAGGACTTAGGACCTAGTGTTGACTCTGCCAACGCATATGGGAAAGCTGTGTGGGGGAGGAAAAGCTCTCACTGCCGAGATGCAGAAGACTGCAGACTGCCAGGGCTCCTCCGCTTTCATCTCCTCTCCAGCCTCCCAGGGCCAAGCAGGTGGTTCAGAGGCAGACGCTTCCCCGCCTGGGCTGGCAGCTCTCCACTTTGCCCTGGAAAAGAGACTTCTCCAAGCCTCCCAGTCTTTTTCAGAAAAACAAATGAAGAACATACTCTGTGCAACTGAGAAGACAGAGCTCAAAAGAAGCAGCAGCTTTTAACCCTCTTTTGTGTTAAAATCCCATCTATAAACATAAATGGGATGGGTGAAAGGCAGCATGATGTACCCTGAGCATATGAAGAGATGGACAGGTGTCCAGGAAAGTTTAAAACAAGACCCACATTATAGATGATAAGAACTATAACTGCTAAAATGTGTAGTAGACAACCATGAACCCAGACTCTGAGCAATCTCTTTGACTTGCCAGACTCGGTACCAAATTGTATTGATTTTCCCACCAAGGCACAATGAAGTTGAAACTTAGACCAAGTGAGTACATAGCACCATGTTATATGGATTTCTGTAACTGCAGCTACTAACAGGGACAGAGAACATCAGGCTTTGGGGCAAGTGATGCCCAGTAATGGGGTAGGATTACAAGAGATGCTGTCTCCAGGCTAGTTTCCTAAGGTACCTGATGTCTTCTGCCTGGTCCTCTTGGTGACAAGAGGAGCAGCCACAGGCAAGCTGCCAGGGAAAGGCTCTGAGAGCTACCTCTCCCAGTCCTACCATCATGCTACGGCAGCTAGCAGCCACCTGCCTCTGCTGCCACAGCATAAGAAGGGACAAATTCAGATCTTGCCACTGAGCTGCAAGAGATGGAGCACCCAGTGCTAGAGCTGGGGGTGGTGGCCATGCATGAACAGAAACACCATCCTCCTCACTGTACAGACTGGCAAGGGGATACAGACAAGCCAAGGGACTGGCCCAAAGACATCAGTGGGTGGTAAAGCTGGGAACTAAATTCAGGCAACGTGACTTCCCATCCAGGGTCTTCATATGAGACAAAAAGCTCCCAGTAGAGGTTTTGGATGGGAAGGCCGTTGGTCTCCTGCTGGGTCTTTGTGTTGGACTGTCAGAGCTGGCAGCTCCCCTCCAGCTCAGCTTCCCTGGGCAGAGATGATTGGGGAGGCAGGGTACATCAAGCAGGAAAGCCCAGAGTGCTGTAAGAGGTGCCCTGTTCTCCAATTATCCTAATGAAATCACAACTGGGTCACAGGCACAGGCAGCTGGCAGAGACACACATGCTCTGATGCACAGATAAGCAATGGGAGATGCAGGTAAGGCTGGGAGCAGAGGGGCAGGCTGAGCACCGCTGCTGTTTTCCCCACACAAAGCCTGGCTAGAAGGGGGATGCCACTGGTATAAGGTGGTCTTGTATGTCACTTAAGAAAAGGGTCAGTCCCCAACCTGAGCACCACTGATGCATATCAGGCCAAAAAAACCCGTACCTCAGTCAAGAAATGCATTCCCTCATGAGATTTCCGTTCTCCTCTCCTTCCCCATCCTTCCCTGTTCCTCACAAACAACTGCTGACAGGGAAAAATTAGGAAGCTGGTTTCAGGAAACACATCCAAGCACTTTTCACTGAAGAATTTGCAATGGAAATAGATCTGGCTGTTCAGCTTCCTGCTTGCTTTAAATCCTAACACATATGTATTTTTACAGCAAATAAATGAGTAACAAACTGAGGTATTTTCAGCTGGGAAGTTTCAAGAATAATTTTGATAATGCTTTTAGTTTTTAAATTATTTTCTTTTAACATTTCATAGATAATAGAACTTTTAAAAGGCCATGTTTTGGAGCAAAATAATATTACAAGAGTGTTGGTGAGCTCCGGGATTGAAACAGTGCATGCAGCATGTGTCCTGTTGCACTACAGCTCCTGCAGCAGAAGGATCCAAACAGTGAGCCAGCAGCATTGGGACTGGGTGGAAAGAGGTGGACGCTGTTGGCCAGCAGCAGAAAAGCAAACAAATTAGTATCTTGGGACAGCAGGAGCCCCATCTGCTCCTGCCCATGCAGCACTCACCCTCTGGATGGCTAACCAGCCCCGCTGAGAAATAGGGTCCTCCCGTCTGGGGATGGCTCAAGTCTCCCTAGAAGGAGAAGAAACACAGAGGAGGAGTGAGAGGGATCTCTCTCTGCAGGGGAAGCCAGCTTCAGCTGGGTTGGACTTGGAGAGGCTTATCTTGGAGTACCCTTTGGTTAGTACCCAACTTGGCGGCCCCAGCTTCCCTGGACAGCACCTAAGATCTTGTACAGGAACAGGAAAAGTAGAGTCAACCCCCATCCATCCCTCTCTCACACGTGGCATATCACAGGCCACTAATCATATCTTCCCAAGTTTTATCTTTCCCAAGGGAAAGGAGGTACAGCATCATTTTTCAAGGCAGAGCAGCACAAGTGCAATGGCTAGTTGTGAGCGAGGGACAGTCCATCTTGGGATGAGTGAAGATGACTGAGTTTCCTTCTTGCCTTTTCATTCTCAATGGGACACCGATAAAAAGCTGTTCATACAGTTCATTCAAAGGCAGAGCTCAAAGGAACATCTTGAGTGACCCCAAAGAGCCAGAATCAGATACTTCCTGAGTGTCTCCTTTATTAGTGAGACATTTAATTTATGTGATCAAATATAACGATCATCCTTCTGCATTCATTTAGCCCTTGCAGTGCCTTCGCAGGCACACAGCCTTATTTATTAGCAGAGCAGGGATGAAGAGGAAGAAGGCACCACAGCAAAAAGCAAACCTGTGTGGCTCACTTTAGCAGATGTGAGAGAAGGAGCTGGGGAAAACATGTTATAAAAACAATGATAGGGCATTCGTAGAGAGCCCATGGCAAGGGGGCAGTGGGGAGATAAAAGGAAGCGAGCAGGCACCTGCTGCTGGGACCCCATCCCTGCTCTCCTTCCCACCAGGACACATTATTAGCAGGGTGACACAATGCTGCTGTAAGCATGAATATGCATCAGTCATTATGCAGCAGATATTCAGGGGCATGCCGCTGATGTATGGACCCAGCAGCTGCAGCACCAGCCAGCTGCAACCTAGAGGGATGGGGACACGGAGTATGGCTGGCAGAGAGGTCTGGAGAAGACATCCAAACCCATCCCTTTAAGAGCCAAGGCGAATGAATTCAGCACACCCAGGTCTGAAGCCACGCAGAGCCAACAAACGCACTGTGTGTGCAACACTGAGCAACCATCACCCAACACTGACAGGAAGAGAGAGGTCCAAAAGCACAAGATTTAAGTTTGGATCAGCAGATTTTAACGTTTGGGTCCTGGATTATCCAAGCCTCACTTTGCTGCTCATGGTAAATCTCAGCCACAATAGACTTGTTAACGTGATGCTTGTGCTTCTCTCTGCAGCAGTCTGGGTTTTAAAAAAATCCAAGCAGTGTTGCTGTGGGTGAGTTATTTAAGTGCATCACTGTCACAGCACAGACCTGCTGCGAATAAGACTGAAGATGTACGGATTACAGCTCTCCATACCACAAAGCAATGAATGTCCTTCTTTTGGCTCTGAAGTGACAAAGGGACACTGCACAGGGACCCATCCTGCCTGTCTTTTAAGTGCCACAGCATCAATGCAGAAGACATGCTCCTTCAACTCCGAGTAGGCTCCACTCAGATCCATATATCCCCAGCCCCCAGCAACACACAGTGTAGCAGATTACGGAAATAGTAACTCCACCCTGCAACGAGGAATCCACAGCAATTAAGTGACTCTCTGATGGTCACACAGGAAACTTATGGTAAAGCTTGGGATTTCTGCTCCCCCAAGTTCAAGCTTTTGCCACAAGACTGTGCTTCTCATCCATGACTGCAGTTGATTATGCAGGGGACAGGAGCACAACACCTACTCCATCACTTCTGTCACAGCCTCCAGCATCTGCTGGCAGACCTGCACAATCAGCAGAAGCAGGGGGGTTTCCTTCCAGAGCTTCCTTGGGAGCCCACAGCAACGACGACATGCAGGATTTGGGTGGGCTCTCAGCCAGCATCCACAGGCACACTAGGGCTGGAAAGAAACCACAGAAAAGCAAGACACTGAGCCTGTGTGAGATGTGGCTCCACCTCAACACTGAAGCCTGATGAGCTGATTAACAAATAAGCAAAGCCTCTGAGAACAGCAGAGTGGTTGAGGTCCCTCTGATAACACCCAAGGGTTAAGTTGACTGATCCCCAGTCCCTCAGGACACCCCTGGTAGAGGCAATGAGTAGATCCAGATGTGGCCTTGGCACTGCACTTGACGTGGCTGTCAAGTTCTGGAGTCCCTGCCCTACCTCTTTGATGTAATTTAGGTGTTCCTCTACACAGATCAACAATTGATGGAGAAAAGGGAAATGCAGGGCTCTCATCCCCACTTTAACCAGCATGACAGCACCAGCAAGTGCTCCCTCCAGTCACATTAACCAGATTTCCTTGTTTAAAAGAGGTATGGATAGGAAACACGCCATGCCCGGAGTTTCAGGGATGACAACCTGCTGTGGAAAAGAGAGTCAGAGTGTTTGTGAAGTGAATGGACAAAAAGATGCAAGGAGGTTGGACACAAGCTCCCAACTGCAAACAGAAAGAAGAAAAGCTTCAAGTCTTCAGAGAGAAAATCTCTTTAGTAGGAGAAGTCAGCCAGAGACCCACACGTAGCTGGTAGCACCCTGGCAGGTACCTGGTGACCAGACACAACAGTTCCCACAGACAGGATTTGACCCTGTTCTTCAGCACCTGGTTTCTCCTGAGAGTACACAAAGAAAGAGACCATGCCAAGTACAGCCCAAAACACCTGTGGCACAAGCTGGAAGAGTCTCAGCTTGGGGAAAGTAAAGTGGGGCAACATGAGCCCACAGGTGCCCTTCTAGATGAGGCATCATCCTTTTGTCAGGCACAGCAACACACCTCTATGGCAGATCAATCTCTGCACAGCAAACTCCCCAGGCAAACCCCACACAGCATCAAGAAAAGGTCATGCACATTTAAAAAAAAAAAAAAAAAAAAAGAGACCTTTGAACTTTGCACTGTAATTACTGTAATGCAACTTTATTAGGGCAGTGTAAGAGACAGCCAGGCATGAAAGATGGAGGGGATTCTTGCATAGCCCAAAAACCTTCTTTTACTCTTTCCAGTGGAAACCATCTTTGGTTCCTGTGAGGGTCTCATCCAGCCAGATGATCCGCAAACACAAAAGGCAGATCCTACGCCAAAGTTTCCACTTCAGGGAATTTCTTTCTTTTCAACTCTAAATGTCCCTGATGTCCATAAAACACTCATACAACAATCTTTATCTTCTGAAGCCACTGACTTCCCTAACACCTTGCAGCAATGAGGTTGTCAAGCTGTAAGCATCACTTCTGTTTACCAGGCTTGTATATACAGCTTCCCGTTTTCTTTCCCAGTGTCCAGCCATTTCCCACTAGCCTCTCAGACTTTCTTATCCTGCTGCCCAAGCACAACTCCGCAGCTCTGGGGAGGGAAGCACACATTGAAGAGACATTTAAAAAAGAAACACAGCAGTGTTCATTGGATTTATTCTTGGACTTTATAGGGCTCATGCAAACAGTTCTGTATTTGGCCTGAAAAAAACATAACCACAAAAGGCAAACTTAGAACTTCAAAGCTGACTTCTCCTGACAGCCCTAAGCCACTGTGCATGTGCAGTATGGATAAGGTATAAGATTTTTTACTTTCCCAAAGGAATGGAGAAGACAGCCCAAGCAGAGGAGTCAGAACCAAACACAAGTCCCAAAACTCAGATCTGACCTCGAAGGATCATCTTAACGAAAGGGTAGAATGTAGCATCCCTGCAATAAAGCCACTACAGCCAAGACAGTCAACACTTGTTTAGGATCTCACTTGGTCTATTTTAATTTTCAACCTTAGTGCACTGGGAGCACTTATCCCTCTCAGCATCTTGAGACAGTAGCAAGGTAGACTGGCATTTCCTGGGAAAGGAAGGGTTAAAAATACACCTTCATTCAGCCAGGGAGGCACAGAGAGTGCCTACAGAGCAGCTATAAGTCAGCAATCAAAGCAGAAGGAGGAAGGAGGTGATTGAGTTGCTTCCTCCTCCCTGGAGAGATCTCTGCCATAAGGAATTGCACACAGTGCCGGTGGGCACTGGCACAGGGAACTTGCTCCTGGGACGTGCAGCTCAGTGTCTTCCCAGGACCCTCTGCTAAGAGGCACAAAGCATGCCCTCCCACCAGCTCCTAAGAACACACAGAGCCTCCCTAAGGAGTTTCTGTAAGGGGGGGGTGACAAAAATAAGCCTGCACATGTTACGTAGCAGTCTCTGGGTTCATCCTTGCTAGTAGAGTGCAGGCGTCTGTTCCACAATGCCTGGGGACCACAGCAGAACTGCTGCAGTAAAGATCAAGCTGACTCATGGTTCTTTGGCTTTGGTTTAAAATAAAATAAATAAACAAAACAAAACCTGAACCTCCCTCCAGCCCACTGGGAAAAATGCAAGCATCTGCCTTCAATCCCCCAGCGTATAATAATACAACTTCATTATTATAAGTAAAATGTATTATATTTTCTATATGCCATTAGATTGAGGGGGTTGGGAAGATCTGTTACATGACCTACATCACACTGCAAATCACCGATTCCTGGGAGCATTTCATGCTATCACCCTTTGCCATCAGCCCCCAGCAAACCAGCCCTGACCTTTTATTCTATTGGTTACCGCTGTGCTCAGCATCTGCCCTCGCAAACACCAGCAAACACACAAGAACTGAAGTTCTGATACTTAAACCATGCTGTCTAGAAAGGGGGTTAAAAACTGGAACTTGGGGCACCAAAAACTTTATACAGCCATCTCTTGGGCAAATACCAGACTAAAGGGACTCCAGTAGGACATAGAGATGGATGTGCACCAGAAGACCACAGTCTACATGCTTGCTCAGGCTAGTGCTTGCATCCCTTCTCACACCTTCAGGCTTTTTTTGGTCTGCTACTATGAATATGAATTATAACAGCTATGAAGACACTGTTCAAGTAGTAGGAGCCTGGTCCTATATATGGCCTGGGGTTTTCCTCTCCAATTCTGCTCACCCACAAAATTTGTCCATGGTGCCTTTGCTGACCATTCAAGACTGCAAGAGTGTTTGAGTAATGCTAAACACCAGGAGGCTGTTTGGGGTTTTCTTCTTCCCCTCAGTGGTTAAGAAAAAGCAAGCAAGAAAACGGACAGGAGACGTGAACGAGCACTGTTAAAGATGACCCAGTCTAATCAGATGATGCAAACCTCCTAACTCTTGTCATGACATGATCTCTCTTGTGAGCTTTGAGTTGGACTCAGAAATTACTCATAAGATATGGAAATTATCACCCTGAGGAAACAGTCACTAGGAACAACTAGAGAAAGTTCTCAATTTTGAACAAGCAGCTCTTTCAGAGCTGTGTTGTTTGGGTGTTTTGGTTTTTTTCCTTGAAGGGAACAGAGAATCATCAAAGTATCTGCAGTCAGAGGTGCTCTACTTTATGGGTCCACTTCTCCTCAAATCCTCAGTAGGACAAAATTCACCTTGCTTGGAAGAATAAATTCAGAGATTAAGTTTAAACTCTGAATTTTTACAGACTTGACAATACTGCGAGATCTCAAACATGACCACATGCTTTCACAGGAGCCTGGAAGGGAGACAAGTCACCAGTGGTGAGATTTTGGAAAGGGATGATGTGCTGCTAAAGCCTCACTGCTTCATCTGACAGCAGCAGAGCTCACCAGTGATGTTTCTCAGGGCTCCTAAGGCACACACTGCAGTTTCTCACTCTTGGACATCATTCACACCTAACTGTATTTAAACTGCCACTTGATTTCCCCATTAAAATCCTCTTCTCCCTGAGGACCACGTGCATCCCTACAATGAACCTTTAAGGCCACAGCATGATGTAGTGGGTATAGTTGCTACACTGCTCTGATTGTTCCCACACAGGAACTTCCAACTGAAAAAATAAATTTAAAAAAAAAAAATAATCCAATGTTTGCAAAAAGCTTTTTAAAAACAGAAAAAGCCCATGGAAAACCACCAGCTTGCATGTCAAACCAGCCAACTTTAACCTGAAACACTACTTAAGCAGAAAGAGATGCTGCGGGGTTTTGTAGAGAGTAAGTATATTAACACAAGAGGAAAATTCATACTCGAACAGCAAAGAAAGCATTGAGCTCTGAAAGCCAGAATTTGTCAGCTTACCCTCACATCCATCTTTAAAAGCTTGGGGTAAAGGTCATCTAAATTAATTCCATCCACCAGAAGTTGATCAGGGTCTAGAATCTACACTCGAACCCCTACTAAATCACAAATATTTCATCACCTCATAACAATTTTTGCCTTTCACCTGCACACCTAAGATAGGGTGTAAGACCTGCACTGAAGAAAAGTGTATCTGAAGCTAGTATTTCTTATCCAGAGATCCACCACAAAGCTCTTCCATGTGGTGGTTGCCATTCCACAGGCTTCACTTGCCTTTACTTCCATGTATTTTTGATCAAAGTCAGGACATACTATCTCAACTCAAACAGGAAATCTGACTTAGATAACAGTCAGACCCCTAATCAGATATGAAAATTCATGAAGTTTGCTTTTTTGGTCCCCTAAGAGATTTCCCCATGGCTGCAATTTCTGAAGACAACACTAATGATTGGCCAAGATCACTGTGAAACACATAGCTAATGGCCCAGGTTAAGTTTTATAGGATGACAACCCTTCCACCATTCCACCACACTTTAAGCAAGTGTTTCTTTTATTCTACAACACCAAAGGAATCCTACTCTTGAAGAGCACAAAAAAAAAAAAAAGGGAATACACTCTGGAAAACACAGTGACCCACAGACTTCATGAGGTTTACTCCAAGTTTTGCCGCTGTACCTAAAGATGAAGCGTGCTCTCCAGGTCTAAACTAGACACTTTTTTTTTGAACCTGTATTAAAATAGAGGGGATTTACCCTCTTAAAAGGAACCAATTTTCATGCAGTAGCTCAGGAAAGAACGTGCATGAATATCTGTGAGCTGTGCTGGTGCCTGGCAGAGCTGTGACGAGCACAATTCATACAGCCCTCTTGAGATAACAGTGCCTTAGCTGAACGAGGCAGAGAAAAAAAATATTTATTTGAAGTGCTCCAGGTTCGGATTCCTTCGACAACATCCCATAGCATGAACTTTGGTACTCTTGCACGATCTGGACAATAGGAAGAAGTGAGGCAGGTCGAGCACCTGCCAGCTGCGCCGAGCAAGTGTGGGAAGGCAGCAGGGCAGGAGGGCAGTGCGTTCGGCTGGGCTGGCACCTGCTGCCACCAGAGCCAGCTCGCAGGCTGGGTACCCACAGCACTGCATACTGTCTGGGCCTTGCCTGCAGCACCCAGAACGCCACAGGACAAAAGCTCCCACAGCCTCTCCGAAGCTGAATTTGCAGCAACAAGTTGTTTCTTAAGGGAAAAAAAAAAAACCACAAAATGCTCCTTTCAAAGTAGCCAGCTGGGGAGGAACAGCAGCAGCAGCAGGAGAAAAAGAAAAACCCACATACCTAACACCACTTCCCCTTCTTTCTCTCACACAGAGCTGAGAAGCTTGTATTAATTGCAAGCTTATATTAATTGCAAAGCATGAGAATCTGAACAAATACCCTCCTTGGGCAATCAGGGCCAACCCCAGGAAAATATTTGCATCTATGGGATGCACCAGTTGTGCAACCAGCAAAATAGCAAGCCAGATAAGGCAGGGACCTTTCACTAGGCTCTACAGAGACATGCTCGCAAACTCCACGATGCTGACTCAGGCTAAGACAAGTTGCTTTAATTTTCTCTCCTTCACTCTAGCCTTCACAGGGGAAATAATAGCAGCCAACTTCACATCCAGTTTGAAACCACTAGACAGTATTTGAATCTGAAACCGAAGCAGCCTTTGGCGGAGTGCAGGAGGGTACCGGGGTTCTCTGCAATGGGTGTCACCTTTCTACCCTAAAGATAAAATCTGAAGGAAGTTCTTGATGCAACAAGGTTAGCTCTGCCCTGGACACAATACGCAACTTTATCATATTACATGATTTCCCACGCCTAAGGCTTGATACAGCCTTGCCTGCCTAGATTTAGTTACACAAATATGTTATTAGGGAATTAGGGAAATTAGTTAGGAAGGTCATATAGTTACAAAACCTTCATGAAAGAGACTGATGGATCCTGGTTTCTTCCACCAGCTTTCAAAGACCCATACACGTGCCTGTTCAACCAGGAGAGCAAATGCTGCTGCACATCTCCCAGAGACCTATGAACCACCTCCTGTTGACAAGGCAGTGAGTGCACCGTCAGTGACAAAAACTGACAAGTAAAAAGCATTGTTTAGCCAAAGCACATCCAACCATCAGCAGGCTGATGGCAGCAAAAAGCCAGTACTAGCACAATACTGCTCCTGCCATAGGGCTCAGGGTTCTGCACATGAATAAGAGCGCAGCAAGACACTGTAGGACTGCAGGTACCACGCAAACCAAAACCCTGCATTAACATCTCTCCCTTTACGACTTGTGTTTGCCACGTGGAAGGAGTAACAGAAGGAATTACCTTAGGTGAGCAGGCAAAAGGGGCAGGCACACGCTTGCTGTTTGGTACCATTGACGATACACTTGTTGACCAGGCGAGAGGCTAAAAGCAACAGAAACGCCGAGAAGCTACAAGGACCTGATGCTGTGCCAGATGCCTCTGCTGGGATGCTCTTCAAGCACAGACCCTATTTATCCTACCAAAGTTCTGAGGGGAAGGACAACAAGGAAAGTATCAGAGCAAAACATATGCTGTGGGTCTTAATTACAAGGCCCTGATACACCTTTCTTCCCAACCTAAAAGCCTTCTGAAGGTTTTCATACCCTCTCCCTTGCCCTCTCTGTCCCCCAGAACTGCAAGTCCCTCCCTGATGGACACAAGGAGATAGGGAAAGAGAGCAAGGAGAGATCACACGCATTGTGAAGTGAGGAAAATACATAATATAATGGAATACAAGATCTTTTTTTGCCCTTTTCTGTGAAATGGTGGGTCAGCCAGAAGTTTTCCCCCTAATAAATTCTCTGCTATTGCAAAGTTTGAAGCAACCATAGTGCACACAGTAGACTTCCAGAGCCAACCACCATTTTATGGGTGTCTGAACTGATGGAAATTGTAGCATGAGTTTCAATAACAAACAAAAATTGGGGTACAAAACTGACTCTGGCTTTCTTCAGGGTCCTAGGATTTAATGCTGACTACACAGGCACGAGACAGAGGGTGAAGAGTCTCCCACTGCACCCTTCTCTGCCAAACAGGCTTGCAACCAGCTGCTGCACAGGGACTCAAAGGCTGAGTTCAAGCTCTGCAGGCTCTTGCTGCAGACAGGTTTTTCACTCCCAAAATGCCCGGTGCATCACATTTCTGCCACCGGGCTAATTCCTCCCCAGCAAAAGGCATGATGGAACAAGTGCTCCCAATCAAAGGGGAAAGTCAAGAAAATCCTCCTGAGGCTTCCCAGGCTTTATTCCTTCCAGTCAGCTCAGCTTTGTTTTTCCAGTTCTGTCAAGAACAGCTCTGGGTCTCCTCCAACCTGCTCCCTCCAGACCATGCCAGGGTCTTGAAAGCAACTGCAAAGGTTCAGCTCAAGTGGGATACAAAACTACAGAAACTGTCTCCATCACCGCCAAAGCTCATTATGGCATTTAATAGCACTTTAGTGTTAGGGAAAAGCTCTTCTTTCCCCTGACAGAAAGGGTTTTACCCGCCAAGCCTGGAACACCCAGACGTGCAGACCTTGCAGAGACACCGCAAGGTGAAGTCCCCATACCCTTGTTTCAACTCCAAATTTAGGTCTCATGTCTTTCCCCACTGCAATACAACAGGAGTCTGTTTGGGCACACACACAAGGTCAGGAGCTCCTGGGAAGTACCTGAGTAACCCCTGACCTACACTAGCACCTGCCTGACCTCAGTATGAATGGATGAAACAGGAACAAAACCATCCCACTCCTACCTATGCTTTCTGCCTTCACTTTGTTAAAACACCTCTTGGTCCAGAGCTGGGACAGGCTTGCAGCTCTAGCCTAGCATCTTTGCTGGAAGCATCTCCAAGAGGTGTTTAACTCTGTCTTCTAGTCGCTGTCTGGATGGCGTCCCTCCAGCTTCTGGTCAGCAAGGAGCCAAAATGATGGGTATCTTCTGGAGCATAGGAAGAGGCATAGGTTTACCAAATGAGACAGTACACAGCTAAGACAAAGACAGACCACATTCAACACTCTCTTGCTCTCTTTGTGTTACCCCAATCTGTTCAACATAGCTAGTCAAGGTGGGATTTGTCTCACCTACAACACAAACATCTCCATGAGAGCCCATCACCCAGAGCCTCTTGATCATCAATGAGATGAGACAGGCACAATCTGCCTGACCTGTTTCAGATATCTATCTGCATTAGGATGAGATGAAAGTGCTCATTTCCTCTGCTGTCTATACAGGGGGGCTGAGGTTGAGCAACTGGGATGTTATATGGCAACATCTGGACAGGTGAATTGCATCTCAACATTCCCCATCTTGCACTTAGCTCATAAAGCTTTTCAGAGGGACTATCACATACTGCACCTAACATGAAAGCACTTCCAGTCCTCAAGGCCCAAAAGTAATGCTACACTTCAAGTAGCAGATGAGAGACACATGCCCTGAAGTATCTACAACCAAGAAAACTTCACAGTATTTTCCCTGTAATAATATTCCACGTGGATCCAAGTCATTTCGGGGGCTGGCTGAAGAGAAGGCAGAGCTGAAGATCTCGACCTACCTCTGTATCAGCAGAACAAAGGGAAATGTCCCAGGCACCAAACGCTTTGCAGCATGAGAACACACTGCCCAGAGAGCCTGTAAGGCTCACTTCATGCCCACCAAGAGATGCACCAGGACAGGCAGGGAGGGATGCACGCGCGCAGCAGGACTGGGGCAAGGACACGGGAGAGGAAAGGATAGAGCACCCAGACTGCACATTTCTTCTAGTGGGGAGACTTGGGATTTACAGACCAACCTTGAGAATTCTTCTCTTTTTCATGTCTTCTGATATACAATCCTTTGGGGCAGGCAATGCTGGAGCTTGATGCAGACAAATGCAAAATAATGAGTCTAGGGGCAGGAAGCCAAAACAGACAGCACACATTAAATGGAGCTGTCGTGCTGCTAGGCTGGCCAGGGGAGAGATTGAGGAATTATTCTAAGATTTGTGAAGCCATCAGCCCCTGTGCTACAGAAAATAAGAAAATTAAGCTCAGACAGGGATTGCAGTCAGAATAATTTCCCTGACAACAGGATGAGTGAGGAATGAGTTGCTATAAAGGGCCCTCAAATCAAAGAGGGAAAAAAGAAAAAGCATGGAAGAGACTGCATGACATTTACCCACAGTGGGACTAACTGAAAGGTTCAGAAGAAAACAAGAAGTTCAAATTAGCTCCCTGAAAGGGTGACTTACTGGTGGCAGAGCTTTTTCCTCCATCCAAGCTTACAATTGTCACCAAGTTTGCAAGCTCCTGCCTCAGATTTCAAATGTTATCTCTTTGCATCCTAATCCCAACAGGTACTGGCTCCCATTGCCCCCACAGAGCAAGCCACGTTGAGAAAGTGTGACTGGTGGTTGTCCACCTCCACACACTGGCTGCCAGTCACATCCCAGTTCCATAGCACAAGCTGTTTGATTATTTTTATCTGTTTTGGTGGGTGGGTGGGGGGTTTTGAGTGGGTTTTGGGTTTTTTTCCTTTTTCTCTTTCCATGGGATTTATTCTGAAGTCGCTCTAAACTGTGGATTGAATAGATGCAGACTTTGAAATAAAAGAGATGAAAATCTGAACTGACCTGACACCACCTGCTAGCTCATGGTCAGGGCAGTCAACATAGTTCAAACAACTTCAGCGGAATTTGAACAAGACCCATAACTCTGTTGCAATGCAATTGCAGGGCTTGCCAAAATCCAGGTACTTAGGAGTACGCTCTGAAAAAGCCCAGCAAGCCCAGCCCTCTGCTAGGCACTCAGCTTCCCACCTCTTCACAAGGAGCACACCAGACAACACTCTTCTTGAGGACCCTAAACAGGACTACAGAAGCAACTCCATACCTCTTTCTTTTCAAATTGTACATTTTCCTCTAAAATTTGGGCAGGCTTTCAAGAGCGTCCTGCAATTACCTTGTTGGACTAGATGATCTTCAAGGTCCTTTCCAACCTAGCTGATTCTGTGATTGCAAGCCAGCTGTTACACAGCTCAATCGGCACCCATGGATTGGTGACAACAATAGCCAGCTAGCTGCTCTGAACCTTCAGAAGTCCCCAACCAGGGACTAGAAGGTACAGAGACCTGTACCTTACATGCTGCAATCCTCCACCATTCGTTCTGCATCTAAAGCTGGCTGGTACCAGAAGGACTTCCCTACCTGCTGCCATAGCAAGGACATGTGCAAGGCAACAACTGCCCTCTTTAGAAGATGTGAACAGGCTACAGCTCCATCAGAGTCAAAGGAAGAAGAAAAGGAACCTAAATGTCAGGAATTATACTTCTGCATGGGCATCTTCCATCAGCAGTTTCATCTGAACAGCCTCCCCTTACCTGCCTCCCATTCTGAATGGGTTAATCATCCACTCCACAGTTGCTCTGAATTACCCCAGAAGTGAGTGTATTTCAGCAACAAATTAAACTGTCACAATACATTCCTTTTTACACTGTTTTTAAAAATATGTGAGCCTTGGCTGCCAGAGAATTGTTTTGGAAAGATTAGATTAGGTGCCTTGGAAAGTGCTTTGAGAAAAAGTAAAGGGTTTTTTCACTTCTTGAGGAAATCTCCCTTCCCCCACCCCCACCCCCTCCAGAGGAAGTTTTTTTTATCCTCAAAGATTTGGTCAATTAACTACATCTTGGGGTTTAGGTCTTTCTACAAAAAGTGCCTCAGCACAGGTGACCAAAAGGGAGATGGCTTTGTAATCATCTACCGCCAACACAAATCACGATCCCAAATCCCTCTGTTTTTTAAATCAATCCCCATTCAGAAGGCTACAACATCTCTTCAACTGCTCAAATTTTCTTACTGTTTTTCCAACCCACAACAAGCCAAGACACTCAGATTTACTATAGGATATCTATCCATTTCTGCAGACAAAAGCCTCACACCCCAGAAGACTTACACAGAAAAGACTACTATTCCAGCCCTCCACTCACATCACTTTTAAGATCGGATACCTAAAATATATATGTATATATGTAAAACAGACAAGAAAACCTTGCTTGAAATGATAAAAGCAAACAAAAATCCCACCTTCTCAGGGCCCACTGTGGTGGGGAAGCACTTCACTCATGAGAAAATCACATTAGCAACATGTCAACAGTTGGGTGCTGAATCTTTTGACACTCCTCAGTTACCAAAGGAAGGGGGAAGCTGATCTCGCAGTCAAAGTATCAGACTAGGACAATTTCTGTTCTCAACTCCTCTCCAGTCTCCTCTTGTTAATGTGGATTTCCGTTCCTCAGTTCCCCAGCTCTAAACCGAAGGTCATAACAACACCTCTCCTCTCCCTGTCCAGTGTCTGTCCTGGCTCTGGGGTAGGGACGCATTAGCCAGGAGCAGTAAGAGCGATCACATCTACCAGCAAAATGCTAGGAAGGACCAAGAAAAAATTCATGGGTTAACTCACTTTCCACAACCAGAACTTGGTACTTGGAGTACAGTTTTTTTACTTTCTAGCACATAGGAGCTGCAGCCAGGCCTGGACACTTCATAGGCTGGGAGAGACTGGCTGCTTGGGACATACCCCATTGAAGAAGAGGAACAGCAAAGGTTTAAACTGATGTGGAAGAATTATTCCCTCTCAACTCTACAGATTAATGCAATCATCATGGAAGGAATGTGGAGCCGAGGACATCAGTCTGGCCCCTGATAATCAGGTGCCATATTTGTGGGGATCAGATGACTAATTAAATGTTATTCAGGGTCTGACAGGCCTAGCTTTCCTCCTTGCAGGACAACTGCCCAAATTCTTGCCTGGGATGGCAGATAGGAAGTGATATCAAAAAGAAAACCATGACAGTAGTTGCTGCAATCAGTCAAGAAAGGTCATTTTCCTCCTATTTGTATCCTCCTTATGCCCGTTACAAAAATAGGGAGAAAACTTCTCTTGCCCCACTGAGGCACTGCCTTGTTAGACCCACACTGAAGGGCTGCTGAAACAGTCTATAGCCCCATGGCAGGAGGACTGAGGTGGGCTTATGCTGATACTCTGCCTAGCATCAGCCCTGATGTTTGTGGTGGGGTGGGTAGCAAACCAGTCTCTTGGAGGCCAAAGTTAAGATGCAGTGGTATGCCCACAAAAAGCACTTTGCTGCAGCTCTAAACCACTGTCAGTAGTTTAAAAAACTTGTGTGCTCCAAAGCACCCTCCACCCTCAGCCGCCTATCTCAAGACAGCACGGTCAGCAGGGAAACAGCCACATCTACAGGGCACTCAGCTGGTGGACCTCCGAGTCCTACGTCAATGGATTGTCACTATCGCTGCATCTGCTCAACAGCCCCTACACACATCACCACCTGCACATCAAATCCAGGCTGGGCTCTACACAGCCCTACCTCCCTGTGCAGTCTACAGTTCAGTCTTCTTCCTTTCCTTGAGTGTTGGTCAGTGCTACCAGAGTTTGTGGACTGACTTCAGTCTCTGAATGACCAACTGAGATACAGAAAAGGACAGTGTTTTCAGAAAACAATGCTTTTAACAGTTGAAAACATCTCTCATTAGGTGTCTGACATCTTTAGCCACAGATCCTTCAATACTGGGTGTATTGCAGGCACAGAAAAACAGAAGTGATCTAGCACTAAACATGTCTGTGTCAACTTTGCCAGCCACTCTCAGAAATATGTCCTGACGTTGCCTCTGCAGTGGCTTTCTGGGATGAATACTGTGGCTTTCATCCCTTCTGCACAAGGAACCTAGGTACAATAGTACCAACTGTTCTGGATGCATCTTGCACAGGGATCAGCCAAGAGATTTCCACCCTCATCTGTCCACCTCCCTTGCTCTGCCACAGGCCCTGTGACACCCTGCACATGCACCTCTGACTACAAGCCAGATCAGCATGCAGCCTCCTTGCTTCTGTGGAAAAGCAGGAGCAGAAGCACTTCTTGAGATCTAGGTCTGATTTCCTCACATCACTGTTTCCCACCTTCACCATGGTCGTGGTGGTCATTTCTTCCCAGGACACGTGTGTTCTGAGAATTAATACCTTGATGTCTGGAAATTCATGGGGGCCACAGCTATTAACTGCAACTGAGTAGAGCAGGAGGGAGGATGTTCATATGCACTCCTAGGAAGAGAGCGCAGATCTGACCCTCACAGACTCGAGAACAAGTCACAGCCACCATGTCCCCCAGCAGAACAATGAAGCAGAAAGCGGAGCAGGGATTTGCGTGTAGTTCCTCATCCATCAGCAGCTACACTGACTGCCAGATGGGAGCTCACCCCACCAACCAGCACAGCCATGTCCTCCCTAGCCCCCCAGCACTTATCCTCATACTCCCTCCCACATCAGTGGAGCAAGGAGCCAGCGCACGTCTGTCAAAGCAGGTCAGGGAGCAGACCACTTGCCCAAGGCTGCCTACATGGAAAGTGGGACAAGCCCTCCAGAAAAAGCTGGCTGGCCTCATACAATATCACACAGATCAGGAAAAGGCCAGGGGAGACAAGATCAGGAGAAACTTTGCATGACCAAGGTTATATTGTAAGGTTATCTATTCAGCCTCCACACACAAGCAGGGGAGGCAAGGGGCGTGCACACACACTCACACAGGCAGGACCTACCTCCCGCTTCCACCAGTGTTTGCTGGGTCTGCACACTACAACGGAGAGAGTCGTGGTATTCACAGCCAAATGCAGCGAGACCCAAAACGAGCCACTGCATCAACAGAGACAGATCCAAGCAGAGACAGTGGAGTAGCACATATACAAGCTGGGGTCTGTCCCATATTTACCTCCAAGAAACAGTAATGTTTTATTTATCATATTCAACTACTGTTTTATCTATTTATCATACCAAGCAAAGCCTGGTTTCTCATGCCCAGCCTTCTCCTTTTCTGGGAGTGAATTCCAGTCCTCCATGTAACACCAGGCTCCCCTGACATCTCATTCTTGCTCCAGCAAAGCTAGATGCAGGGAAGGAGCATGGATGCTATGGTCACTACAGAAATACAAGGGCTAGATCCACACCAGGAGAACTGCTCTGGCTGCTGCATTGGCTAACTGGGTTGAAATGCATCATTTTCAGACTCCAATTTCATACATTCAAGTTTACTCTATACACATGGTTTGGAGCAAGCTGAACAGAGCTGGATGCAAGCCACAGAACTGCTGAAGACAGCATGGAGCGTCAGAGCAGACTCAACACTGATACTGGAGCAAGCCTACACGACAGCAGCCTGTTACCCCAACAAACCGCTGATGAACAGAGCTCACTTCTCAGCAAGCCTATGAACAAGATCCTGACTTGCCTGGGGCAGAAGCACTTGCTAGACAAACTCTCCTTTGCAGATTTTTCACCAGTCTGCTTTTCTCAGAGGAGATGATCCTGTGTGCTCCCGCTGCTGGCTGGCCATACTCCAATTCAGCCCAGACCAGCAGGATAAGGCAGTGCTCCACCTTGCAAAACGGCAGCTTCCACAATGCCTTTTTCCACTGATCTTCTGCTTCTCTTCCTGCAGAGCCTTACCCAGTGAGAACAGGGCAGCCTGGAGAAGACCCCACTGTGCACACCTGCATCCCATCCTGCATTTCGCTCCAACTCCCTGGCTTTCTAGATCTCGCTCCTCTCCTTCTCCCAGTAAGAGGACAATATCCTCCTCACTTCACAGGCCACAGCTTCTCCCTCATGTCTGGTGTTCTCCCAAGGATGCTAAACAAGCAGGGATGTACAGGCATCTTCCCAGAGACACTGCAGCAATGTCTCTTTTTTTGTACTCATCAAGTTATTGCTCCCACACACACGCATCTAAACTCAGCTCCACCAGCTCTTGAATTTAACTTGCATATGAGCAGTCTGATCTGTAAAGGATTTAGCTACGCAAAAGGAAAAATCCACTTATGGTTTGGCCCACAGCACTGTGTTATGCAATTACCTGGGCTGCCGCTGCCTCTGCGTTATCAGCGTGCCCCTCACTCAGGACATCTTACCCTTTTAGCAGATAGGCTGGGTATCTGCTGTGTTGGTATCACTCCTGAAGAAGAGAGCCCAGTGAGATAAGGCAACCAGCTCAGCAGAGACAGAGAGGGTGTCAGGACTCCTGGATTCACAATCCTGCACTTTAACCACACAGACACTCTTCAGTACAGAGATGAGCTGTTCCAAGAGCCCTCGTTGCCATCAGATGGGCACCTCAGGCAGGTCGCGCATTAGGACATGGAGCACAGAAAGACTATTCCCTCTGTAAGCATTCAGGTCATTTTGTGTCACCCACAGTAAGCTGTAAAACCATATTCCAGCAGCAAGAAGTTGATAATGAAGTTCTGTTTTTACTGAACCAGTCATTAAACAGTGCTGGTCTCACATTATAGAGAGACCAAGAAATAGGTGGCAACACACAGAATAAAACTTACCATCTTGAAGCATTTTTCTCTGCATATCTGTAATTATAAACCAAACATCAGCTTCCCTCTCTCCCTGCAGTAAATAATTAACTGAAAAAGAATATTCCTCTTGGCCCCATCCTCCCCAATCAATTTTGCTTCGCAACAACGTGCTGCCTGGATTGCTTGCTGTGTCAGTGCACCCGAGTGTTATCCAGAACATTTCACAAGACATAGAGGAGCCATGTAACTGTTAACTTCAGTACAGCAGAGACCTTTCCTTACGGGTATGAGAAGGCACCATCACGTAACTCCTGGTACTTAAAGCAGACAGCTATGACATACACAGCTTAGCTCATTCACTGCAGCAACATCACTGCAACCATCAGCGGAGGCGAATCACGCACTCGGAGCACTCCCATCATACTTCTCTCGGCTGCCTGAGCTTTATTGCCGAGGCATAGCAGATTTCCTCCCCCAAAATACAAAGTTTTCTATTCCTTTCTTTGTTTTTGAGAATATCTCCCACACACATTTCATGCGGGGGGGGGGGGGGGGGGGGGGGAGCCTTCTCCATAACAGCACTCTCATTTTTAAGAGACCTTACTCTTTTAATACTAGATCTAAGTTGAACGTTGTGACTGCTCAGTCATGCACAATAACCTGTTCACCTCTTGCTACTTACCCTCATCAACCTGACACCCATACAGGCTCTGAAAGTAATAGGTAAGCCAGAAAACCTTCAGAGTACTCATTCCTTTTGCCCTGCTGAAAGATACTCCTGGAGGTAACCCCAGCGGAGAGGAAGGACAATGCCAGGAGCAAAGCAGGGCTGCCTGACGGTGAGGCTGGGCTTGGCCAGGCAGCTGATGGAACCAGGTCGCATACAGCTACACAATCAGTGAACAACACAAGATCTGCCACTTGATCCTAGTTGTTTTCTTAGGATACAAAGTCAAATTCAATTTAAAAGAAGGCATAAGGAGAGCACAAGCAAAATGAGAGTTCCAGAATTGCTGGAACACCCTTGTGCAGCAGCCAGAAAACCCAGGGAGAGGTAGAGAAGCATTACCACCCAGCAAACACCTTCATACTCACACGCAGTTCGGGTTTAGTCTTACATTTTAAGGAATTAAATGCATGCCAGGTTTAGTTGAGCTGGCTATGAAGCATTCAATAAAAGTCTCCACCAGAAAGGTGAAGAAAAAAAGAAAATTGGCTAATTTAAACTCAAAAAGCATGGAAAGAGAGGTTGAAGAAAGAGGCAGAAGAAAGAATGACAGGAAAAGCATGACACAAAAGAGATACAGAATGATGAAGGGAAAGGAAAAATTAAATTAAACAGATACTGAGTGCAGTTCAGGAAAAGATAAGCCATGAAAAAGTGGAATGAAAACTGGAAAGGAAAGATAAGAGAAAGAGGAACGTGCCACAGCATAGCAGTTGAACAGCAAATGGCAAATAGATCATTTGTTTAATCTCATCCGTATTTGTAAAATAATTTATTTGATTAATACTCTTTTGTGGTCTTCAACCAGCTATGAAGCTGATCTAATATCATTTCATAAATCTATTATTAGATTAATACAGGTAAAATTCAAATATTCAACATTTTTATCTGCTGCTTAATAAGGTCCAGTTTTAAGTTTACACTTCAAAAATACTAAAATAGAAAGATGATAATGAGCTACAATTAGATAAAGAGTGCTCAGGGCACAATAGTTTTGTTTTTCCTAGACCAGCAAAAAAGACAGTAGCATAACATATCTCAAAAGACAGGAGACGGAGACATTTCTACCTCTTCCCTTCATCACCTTCCCACAAGAAACCCCTCTCTACAGGCTGTACTTTCTGACTTGCGTTTTATTTTGTTGACTATTTCCCCCATATTCAACTTTTTTACTCTGTAAAGCTTCCTTACACCAAGAAAACCTGGGGAGATCCAAGGGCAGCCCAGCAAGAAGGTAAATTTGGGGTGCACCAGGAGCAGGAGGGGCAGTGGTGGGTGCCATCTCCAGCCTGGAAGCAAACATTTACATCTGCAGGAGAAGCAAAGCTCAGCTCAAAGGGAAGGGAAGTTCAGTGAAAGATGGCCACGTGGACAAGGATGCCTCAGGTTCTCTACAAGCTCACAGGGTAAAGCTTCTCAAGTACCAGCAGCTTTTTCCAAGCCTCCCCAAGAGAGCTGGGGAGGAGGGCGAAGCAATCAGCAATTTTTCAGCCTTTTTTTTCCCCTCTCTGGCCCAACACGATAGCAAGGGAGTCCCCTCGAGTCCTCAGACCACAGGGTGAAAGCCTGCAAGGCAGGCCACCTGCACAGGTCTGTCAGGGAGCCCCGTGAAGCGGCATCGGACTCGATGAGGGAACTGTGGCCATCACCTTCTAGACCGATGCCAGAGAAGGCCCGAGGTTACCCCCACTGCTGCTGTACCTTCACCACTGACAGCCACCGAGAGCCAAACTCACCGCAGAAGAGAACCACACCAAGGGTAACTCCTTGGGGCCAGAAAAGTGTCCCTCAGGTCATAAGTCCTATTTAAATATTACAGCAATATCCCAAACTGAGATAATTATTGTTAATTACAAGATCATTTTTATGTAAACAGAGGGTATTACCATGCATACTTCATGCCTTTTTAATTAAAAGAAATGAGATTCACTGAGACTAAAAAAAAAACGACACGCTGACAAGCTCCCACCCCAAAGCAGACTCTTCTGTAGTGATAATGTCCGTCAGCCTCCAGACCCACATAGGAGACCAAAGAGCAAAATCAATCAGCATTGGCCTCCCCGGTGCTGAAATGAAGCAGTTGGCACATTATTAATCACACAGGGAGAAGGTTTGGTGATGAGAAAGAAAGGACCAGACACACAGAGGGGGAACGCACATGGATTCAAAGTCATGGCAGCGTTATGAACACTTGGGAAGAATCACACAAATTACCAGCTGGAGAATCAAAACACTTTGGAGCTCTACAAGGATAAACGCATCAGCAATTCTGACCAGGAGAAATCAGCATCCACCATACAACTCTCCAACAACTCTTTTGGTGAACCCCCACAAAACCTCACGTGCTTTTCTCTGTTCAAAACCAGTTCCTGCTCCAACCCACGCAACCCACCTGTGCCAACCAGACCGGGGTACATCACCACATCACCGGGGGGCTGCACCCTCCCGCCTCTCAGAGACCTGCCCAGGACCAACCCTGCACAGCACAGGCTAAAGAGACATGACTTAGGTCATTGAACTAGTCAACACCTCGGCTTGGGTCAAGGATTGACTTAGGTCACCATTCCTAGCGCACCATCCTCCTGCTTCCAGCTAAGCATTTCTCCAGAGTTTGCCAGTCCTCTCTGATTCCCCATCAGCTCTTTTGTCTCCGGGCACGTTCCACTGCTTGAGGTAATTAAAATGCATCCTCAAGCAGGAACCGTATGGGCCGAAGCGAGCCACCAGATGCACCCGCTCCCACTTGGGGTGAAGGGGTCGCACCCCCAGACCCCGCGACAGCCTCGCAGGGCGCGAGCAGCCTCCGCACGCCGCAGAGCCCCGGTGGCGGGTGTCCCCGGGAGGAAGGGAGGTGCCGCCAGCTCTGCAGAGCCGCACGCACGCAGAAACGGGGGACCTCGCTCGCTGCCTCCCCAATGCACGTACCTGCACCTCCGCCACCTGCGCGCCCCCTCTGCGCCTCAGCCCCGGCCTGGCACTGCCCTGAGGCCCGTCTCTCCTGGGGGGGGGACGGAGACCAGCGGGCACCTGCTGTGGCAAAGGGTGGGGGTGTCCAGAGCATCACGGGGGTGGTGGTGTGGGGCACGCAAGGGGACAAGGAAAGGCGGGTGCAGGGGGCTGCAAACTGAGGGTGCAAGGAAGAGGAGGGAGAGGGGGCGGAGAGGGCTGCGGCTTGGGGACGCGGAGGGGAGCGGGATGGTAAGGGGGGAAGGAGAGGGGCTGCGGCTTAGAGGGGGAAAAGGGCCAGAGGAGCGCAAAGGGGGTGCAGGAGGAGGAGAGCGGGATAGAGGGAAAAGGGAGCACAGCAGCGACAGAGAGAAAATGGGTGCAGAGGCTCGGGGGTAC
>NW_020799102.1:9319611-9341083 GCF_003259725.1 Athene cunicularia | reverse complement strand
GGCGGCGGGGAGAGCCCTCGCCCTGCAGGCAAGGCCCTGCCCTGGGCCGAGCTGCCTCTCCCGGCGGGGGCCCGGCGCCTTTTGGGGGGAGGCAGAGGAGAGACTGCCGAGACTCTGTGTCCATCACAGGCCACAGCCCCTGCCTGGTAACCCAGCGAAACCCAGCTCACATGGCGCTTTTGTCTGGCCCTTGGAAACGTTCAGAAAAAGGGGCGACTCCAAATTATTCAGGAGCGATTTAGGCCACAAAAGAAAAAGACACCTGAATTGGCTCGGTGTGAGACAGCTGGGGGGGTCCAGTGAGGCTTAGAAGCAGAGATAGACCCCGCGTGAACAGAATTACTCCGATTACAGGGACAGGTCTGAGCGTGGCGGGAGGCACTGCCCGATCCTATTTGGGTCCCACAACGAGCACCATTACATCGAATCGACCAAACCTTGATGGACTCGAGCTTCATTCCATGAATTCACATCTATCAACGCAGCACTGCCCATCCTGTCACATCAGATATTACCAGATATTTTCTGCTATTAGGCACGGTGACTCCCCTGCTCTTTTGGGAGCTAGATAGTGGATTGCATAGTCACCTTGTTACCCAGGAGTACACAGAAGCCATCAAGCCTTGATTCAGAATAGGATGTTGAATGAAGTATGCGTTCCTGGTACTGGAAAGCACTGTTCACTCTGACATACATTTCAAGCACACTGCCACGATTTATTGTTTCCATTAGAAAAGTATCTAGTAATCTGAAAATGGATCTAGAAACCATTGTTCTAGATACCACGCTTGACACATAACAAAAAGAAAGCTCATGCCCTGCAGAGGTTACATCGAGAGTAGATTAAGTGAGTTCTAAAGATACCCGTTGAAAGAGTTGTGCAGGTTTTTTCAGGTCTCCTAGACATGTTGCACCAGCACAAACCAACTTGCCAGAGCGCTTTCTAAAAGCCAGCACTCAAACAGACAGGTCCAGACAAAAAGGCTGAAGCCTAAACCTACCTTGAAACCCTTTGCTTGCTTCTAACAAGCCCTCCTGATTGTGAACGACCTCGGAGTTCTCCACAGAAGCAAGGACCACACCTCGCAGAAACACAGCATCTCTCCTGAGCGAGCCCACAGCAGGAACAGCAGCACACACAAAGGTGATGGGTTTCTCCACAGGCAGACACACGTACCCGCGGCACGCCGCCTCTCCACGCTACCTGTCTCGTCTTGTTTTAGCCGTTTCTGGCGAGCAGGCAGGGTACTGGAGCATGCAGAAATCTGGCTTTTCAAAGCACCCTGAAAGCAGGCTCATATTTTTCAGTACCTAAGCGGCCCAGAAGAACTTACCAGGGAGCAAGAAGCAGATAGGTAGTGCAATAGACACAGCTATGGGTGAACCTCAGTTTCATGCTTCTTGGGCTTCTCAGTGACTTACAAGAACCAAGAAACACCAGAAGATGGGACTGAAACTGCCTCCTGCTCATTCTTCAGTGCCAGATCACATCAGGATATAAGATACCTGACGACTACTTGTTGTTTGCAGACCGCTGGAAGACAGAGGCGTAATCACCTATTGGTGAGTCATAACCACATAATCGCATAGAGGTGATGACACAAACTTGTGAGGACACAGAGAGTGATATAGCTTAAAGATGCCTTCTCCCCTTTTCTATTTTTGGATAAAAAAGCAAAATATCGGGACAAGAAGCTCCACTATTGCAAAGCAGCATCACTCCATTGCTTTTGGCAAAGTTGAACAGATTTACACGTGCTGAGGTTATAGCCCATTCTGTTTATAAAAAGTCCTTCTGCCTGGACAGATTCTTCCTTCCTTTCTCTAAACTTGAATTTAATTCTAGGAAAATACCTAGCTTGTCTGAGGCCTCTGGAAGATGGAATCCTCTTTTCTAAACATGGGACATGCAGTGCCACAGCAAAGGAGTGCAAATGCCACCGCAAAAAGGTAGTTCAGTCGACTAACTACTCTGCTAATTCATCCCGTGGACTGGCAACAAACTTCTCCAGCTACCCACCAGGCACCAGTGCAGCTTCTGTGCTCTACGGCAAACCCCAAGGCAGGCAAAGAGAAATGCACAGCTCTCTAGAAATCCTGCAGTGCTACTAACTGCTGCAAGCTTTGACTGAGAGAGGAAGATTAGTCAAATACTGGACCCACTGGGACATGGAGCAATAAAAAGGAAATGGAGAGAATCTCAGAAGATCCTTTCTGCCACAGTAATATTGCCAAAACAAAATCTGCAGTGGGGTCGAAAAGCTGTTCCATCATTCCCATGTCTTCCATTTTTCCTGATTGTCTTCACCAAACTGTATGTAGCTTGCAGGTGGGAGGCCATAACTCACAGACATGCTTATCCCATCATGACTTTTTGTAACAGCACTCTAAATTCAGTCTGGGAAGGTATGTCACTGATTTTTATAGGTGCTGTGACCTAAAAAAATAACTCTTTGATATTGTCATTCTCTTTCTAACCTCTGCAAGAGGGGAGTCACAGACAAGGCGTGAGCTTAGCTCTCCACCGTGTGACATACAAATTTATGCCAAGAGTTTAGTTAGCAGCTGAACTTGTTCATCAGCTATAGATCAAGGCTGTCCCCAACATTTTTGAAACCTTAATCTTCTTTAATTTCTAGTAGAAACACAGCCTTGTTTCAACAGCCAAGTTGAACTATTCTTTCTTTCCCCTTAAAAAACAAAACAAAACAAAACAAAACAAACAAACAAAAAAAACAAAACTAAACAAAAAACCAACCAAAAGAACATGAGAAGTTCTTCTTGTGATCATCAAAATCATCAGCAAAGAAAGTATCTTTTTAGCTCTGTAAGGATACATACTTGAATACATCCAGATACATATCATGTATTTTTGATATACTGAAGGATATATCAATTCTCAGCAGTCACAGAGGGTAGATTAGTGATGTCAGTTGCTTTCATTGTTCTGAGCTTCCTGTTGCTTTGCCACATCTACAAGTTCACCTGACTTTTAATTATGCAGATTGCTTCCTGGTTCTTTCCATGGCTTTCAAGCTCTCCCTGCACTCAGCTAGTCCCCTTTCCTGGATACATACTTTCCCTGTGTAACTGAAACTTTGCTGAAGTGTTTGGAAGGAAGACTCTATCACTGTGCTCTCCTTAACACTGTCCCTGAGAGCGTACTGAGAAAAGCAGTTTTGCTTCCTCACAGTACTGTATTCTTCATTATTTTTTAATTTAGTCCTCCTGCAGATACACCAGACTTAAGAAACCTGTAAGTACTTTTCCTGTACTGGGATGTTTTTCTCGTTTATCTCTCCCTGAGCTTAGAGGATGAGTAGTGTCCTGGAAGAAAACAAACCAATACGCAATCGACTTTTAAAATTTTGAGGTTTCTACAGAATGCAAATTGTTTCCTTTTAGTGTCTGACAATGTAACACAAGTAACTTGCCATGGCAACCATCTTATGAAAGAGAAAAAAATATATCATCACAAGGTGCTTTGTTGCTATAGCAAGGAAAGAAGCTGAGACCTTATCCTTTTTGTTCACCGGTGGTCTATGCATCATCTAGGTAGCACAACCTGTCAGTAGAAGTTTATGTTAGATTCGGTGCAAGTCAGCTGCCTCATGGGTCTATCTGATACTTGGATGAAAACTGAAGTGCAGTCAGAAGGAAAGAAGGAAGTGTTCAGAAGAATTGAAACAAGGCTGGATTCTCAGAAATACAAGACCAAATCCATTTCCGCAGCAAGCTGACAAACTCTGCAGATGCCAGTAAGGGATGAACCAATTTCTTCTGAAATTAATTTGGCTTCCATTCTCTGACAGTCTCCATTCTTACCCCCTCCTTCCTTTTTTTTTTTTTTTTTTTTTTTTTTTTTATAAATCACTGCAGATCTGAGAATATTTTGGAGTTACCTGGGACAGAGGATGGAATAGGATCAGAGTCTGTCTTCAAACCCATTCTCTTTACTGGGATGACTTCTGGGAAGGGCAGACTCATTGCTATGCAGCTCACTTGTGTTAGTGAGACAATTTAGAAATGCCAAAGGGAATTGGCTAAGGGCAGAGAGGGGAAACCCTCATAATTATCTCTGTGTGAGGAAATCAAAATCGAGCTTTGGTAGCTCAGAGGAGGACAATTTTGAAAACTGTTATGTGTGCAAGTAGTCACAGAAGCCACTCAACTACCCTGTGCTTAAGATGGACTCATCTGTAAATCTGGAGTGTCCCTAGGGTATACACAGAATGTTTACTTTACCCCTGAGCTGGAAAGGATGCTTTCTGCGGATAGTCATGAGAAGTGAAAGAAAAAGTGAAAGTTTCTTAATCCCTTGACTATTGATATGAGCTACATGTAGCACAGCTCCAACTGTGTTACTTTTAAAACACTTGTTACTTTTAAAACACTCCCAGTTAAAGTTTAGGTGGTTGATGTAGTAGTATCAGTCTTGAGAAACAGTGGCCAGACTTCTGAGCTGCCTAGGGGTTTTAGCTGAATTTACAGGTAAAATTATTGTGACTCATGGACAATCCTCTTTTAGCTTCCTGGTGAGGCTGTAGAGAAAGTACTGTAAGATCACAAGCCCAGTAGCATGACTTGGAAAGCAGCCTTTGGGAGAAGCTCTTAATGTATCAGATAAATCTGTGTGGAAATGCAAGGCTAGAGCTTACTCCTGACAATGAAATGTTATACTGTGAGTGACTGACTTTTTATAAAGAGTATGGGGAAAATCTGAGTCTTCTGCTGCACAAAGAAACCATGAGATAAATGAAAGTCATCTCATAGAAATCATGCTAAACTATCCAACACTGTAATTTAACAGTCTCCTAGAGGCTGGGAAAAGTCTATGGGCTAATCCTTACTGCAGATAACACCAAGAGACACAGCCACAAGAGACACCACAGCTGTGAAATTCTGCAAGCATGTTCCATCACCCCAAGGGCCTGGGACTCTCAGAGATACCTAAGACTTGGAAGCAGATGTGCAACTGAGAGACCATACTGAGAGAAAAAAGAAGCCCGCTCAGACCTGGTTTCAAAGGGGTTTTTAAGATGGACACTGAACCGGAGAGCTCTCTTGCAGTAATTAACTAACAAAACAAACCCCTGAATTAATTAATTAACTCTCAATCAGTCAACTAAATCTTCTATATCAACTTCAGAAACATCACCTTGCTTCAGATGACCCCACCAGTGAATGGACCCAACCAGTGAGCGGAACCACTTTGGTTTTAATCCTGAAAATAATGGCATGAAGATTACATTGAATTCTACTAAATAGAGTGCTCAGCCCTCTTTTGAACCAAACCATTTGAAACATTGCAGAAGATTCTGGGTGGGCAGAGGAAAATCATCAGCCCTGGAGAGTTATCTGATCCAGCACAGAATCTTTCTCATCATGGATTTCCTGTTTGAAATAAGCAAGAAAACCAGGCAGTGCCTTGCCAGGTGCCTGGTCCAAGCTCCACCAAAGCTAGAGAGGAAAGATTCCTGTTGACTGAAATGAATTCTGCTACCAGTTGGATTTGATCAATTATGAACTGAAAATAGAAACTTGAAGAGACGAGATGCTCTGGAATCACAGAAGGGAAAGGCTTTGTAATCAGAGCTTGGAAGTGGAAGGAGGTCTGTGTTCCACAGTTTAAAAATACAGACAACTGCTGATGCCTTTTTTTCTATTAAAAAAAACCCAACCCAAACACACACAAGAAGAAAGACGTAATTCAAAGACCAGTCATTTCCACTGAGTCAGCCCCCTTGTAGAGACGCTGTAGGAATGAACAACAATCGCATCTCCCTGTCCGTGATATGCAGTAGTGAAGTTCCCAGCTGAGCAGATGGTGAGATGTTTGGACTTTGCTGATTTTGCTGGGGGGGTGAGAGATAAGGTGTAGGTTAGATCTCTGGGGCTGTATTTACAAGCAGTGTCGCTTTCTACCAATGCCTGCTAGTTTCAGTCTGATCTGAAATCTGACACTCTAAAGAAAGTGTCCTGCTTGTTCCTGTGGGGTGTTTGCTTAGGTCCCCAACAAATGTTCTTTTTGATTTTTCTTGCTTTTTCCCTAGCTCACATGGTGAGTCTAGAGCCTGAGTTACTTAGAAATGACACAGATTCCTTCACAAAATGTCCCCACCTGACCAAGAGTGACCAGGCTTGGTAAGGTCCCATGTTTCCTTGCAGTCTCTGCTGAGCCTGCCAGTGTAGATCAGCGAGGGTCTTGTAGGGTGGGAGGTCTGGTAGTGCAGGAGTCTGCAAGTTGGGAGCCACACAGATTTCCCTGGCAGCGGTTTGCTGGCATATGTACAGGAGCTTTTATTAGCTGTCAGCTTGAATTGAATGTCAGTCATTCCCTTGGAGCCTGATCCTCAGATCACT
Source organism: Athene cunicularia (assembly GCF_003259725.1). Taxonomy (NCBI): domain Eukaryota; kingdom Metazoa; phylum Chordata; class Aves; order Strigiformes; family Strigidae; genus Athene; species Athene cunicularia. The sequence goes on along the minus strand of NW_020799102.1, from coordinate 9,334,720 downwards.
GCACTCTGAGTGAGGTTTTTGCCTTTGTCTTCATACAGCAGTAACTCAGGTCTTTGCAAGTTGCAAGCCTTATTTCATGTTAACAAGCCCTCGTGATATTTAGGCCCTGTGTGATTTTCATTTTCAAACTCTACAAAAAAGGTTGAACACTTTGCAGCTTCCACGCTACCAGTTTTTTTAAGGGACAGTTTGGATCACTTACCATTGTCTGGGTCATCTGTGTCACTTTTGCTGGCAGGAGACATATTTCCAAGAGTCGAAACTGGATGAGTTGCTAAGGGATGTCTTGTGCTCTGTGTCATTTCTGCATTCACTGATGTGCAACAGATTTATCTGTGTAATTCAAGGCCTCTGTACCAGATGAGTTTGTACTGAAATCTCAGGCTATCCCACATGTCCTTCTGGAGGAGACACTAAGATTATTCTTACTCTTTTTAGAAGAATCTTCTTACATCTTCATCAGCTAATGCTGTTTTTCTTCTCCTCAGCATCGAGCAACAATTGCTAACTACATCTGTTTCTCACAGAAATTTCAAAGCAGTGTTGCGCAGCATGATTCAGGCATGCACACATGGTAGAACTAGATAGAATTAAAGACATTTGTGTTTATCCAGTTAAACTACTGGTTTCTTTTCCTTTGACTACTTTTAAATGTACCAGCTGTGCATTGTCTCTACCCCTGCCACACAGCCCTCCTTTTCATCATCAAACTCAAGCTGCTGAGCCTTTTCCTCTCTTCTGTCAAGTCCTTCACTAAATTCTGGTTTTCCTTCTGTGAGGAGCTGCGCTAAAACTTCGTTCCCATCTTTGTGAGCAAGTAAAGCTGATGCAAAGCAGTACTTACATAAAATGTAGCTGCCCTGTCAACTGGACAGGAGGCTGGAATCGGGCCTTCCCCCACCTCTCTGCTTCTTGGTGCTCTTGAGTCTCCAGTGTACACTCCTTAGTAAAGCTTGCTTATCTGATCCCCTTCCATTACAGACAGCTGTTTTCCTCTGTGGCAGCCTCTTCCTGATGCTGCAGTGGAGCATTTCCAGCTCCTCTGTCATCCCTTTCAGTGATTACCTAAAATCTGCACTCCTGCAGTAACAAAGTCCATTGGTGACCTCAGACTTCATGTTATTTATAGCAAAGGTAGCCTCTCCTGCAGTGCAGCCACTTGCCATCAGAGCTGGAAATCCTGAGTTACACGGCTCCCTGTGAGCTTATGGTTGTAGCAGTATCCCCATATCAAGTGAGATTCAGGCTAGATCTGTGTCACTGTCCTACCTAGGCTGTCCCAAGAGCCCCCTCATAGTGGTGAGGGCAGAGTCCTCCCATGCAATCGCCTTCAAGAGCAGCACAGGCCTAGCAATCGCTCCTTCAGTTGGAGAGGTGGCGTAACTGAGCTCTCCAGATTACTTCCACACCTATTTCACACAGATTCTCTTTTTCATGGCAGTTCTCCCTCTGAAAGGCAGAGAGGACCCGCAGTCACTTGCATCTTGCAGGACTGGTGCAGGGCCATGGCATGTTTCTAGGTAACTCTTCGGGCAGGTGTTCATGAACTCAGTAGTCATGTGAGTGTCTGTGTGTGCAAATCAGTCAGATACTGTTTAAAGGCTTTCAGGGGGCCAACGCTAAACATTTCTGAAGTCAGACCTCCCATAAGATTCCTGAGCTGAGATGTCCAAAAGAGCATGTTGCAAATTTCTTCTCTGGTCTCAGATTCTTGACTTTGCCTTTTCCACTTCTAGTCAGCAGACTTCAGTTGGGGCAGTGCTGAGGCGAACGTACCAAAACACCAATCAGAAATGTTATATGAATCAAGTGATTGATGGAATTTCAGCCACAGAATATGAAAACATGAGTAAGCTAATGTTAATCTACAGATGTTGTATTAACACTGAGTGATTTCCCAGTCCTCATTAGCAATACGTTTTGACAAGTATAGAAGGTGTTAGCTATAGTCTCCCTTCAGTAAGCTGTTTAATCATCAGAGCTTACTGGCAGTGGGATTTGGGAGCATTACACGATCACAAAGTGAATTAAAAGTAATACAGTACCCTCCCTCTAGCTTCTCTGGTATAGTGCACAGGGAATGGGTTCAGAGCTGCTCTGTGCCCCCATTTAAGCAGCACTGGTGTGCTCCAGTGAGGACTAAGCAGGAAGCTGCTGCCTCCTTAGTCAAGATCTTCCTTGGTTTTGGGAGCACACTTACACCAGCTTTCCTGCAGTGATCAGCACATGCCAGTGAACTTGTTATAGCATGTTCAGCAGCATGTTCTTGCTGGCTTATTGAGGTCTGATCCAAAGCTTACTGCAGGTACAGGGAAGATTCATGGACTTCTTCAGTGGCCTTTGGACTACTCTGTGGAGACAAAAATACAACAGTAATAGATACATGGGCGAGAGGACTCTACATCACCACCACATTTCACTCTGAAAAGACGGTAAAAGAGATTCTGCAGCCCAACCCTGTGCATCCCAGAGCAGTAAAATCACCACAAATCTGACTTAATAAGTAATTTTGAAATCACTTTCTGGTTTGTGAATCATCTGCCTTTCTGAGGATCTTGAGTAATGAGAGGAGAACAGTACAGCTTCTGTGGTCATCTCTACCTGCTCACGGGGCTGCCAGCCTGCTCTGGCCTTGATTTCCAGCTGCTCTTTTAAAATGCTGTCTGCCACAGAGCAGTTCCTCATCTAGAGATCTCAGACATGAAGTAATCCTCCTAGCTTTTCTAGAAAAAAGCCAACTACCATTAAACCTGTTTTACAGGTGGGTAGGCTGAGCTCCAGTCTGCTTGAGATCACAAAGTGTTATTTAGGACCAAACTGCCTGGGCTGGCACATTCCCACAGCAGGGATGACCGCCTCAGAGGAATATGAACCTCTTTGTCAGAGGAAGAGAGTGCCCAGGCAGAGGGGAAGGCTGGCCACACAGACTCTGTTTACGTACATGCTTCGCACAAGACTATGAAGCAAATAAACCTTGCTGGCTGCGTGGCCCAAATCCAGGTGTCCCTCTGATGAAGATGCAAGCATAGGTTAAACCAAAATGCCGTGCTCGGCCCTTTGTGCTGAGCCATCCAGCAGGTGGGAATGTAAAACTCTGTCTGATTGCTTATGCCTGAGTCACCTCCTTTAGCATTTGTTATTGCCTAGCGTGTTAGCATGCTGCCTGCTGGATAATAAATGACTTCATTCACTGCGGCAGTGAGGACACTATTAAAAATTAACCCTAGCAAATGGTCTTGCATATTTTTTTCAGTTGGAGCCAGACAAGGGGGAAGAGGAGAGCAGTGCTGTTGAAATCTGATTTGCAGAAAAGGCAAGCGGTGAGTTTTTATTAATGGGGGTGGTTCACGCTTCAGTTTAATCACTGCAGTTGGTGGCAATCGATGATCAAAATTCAGAGGGCTTAAGGCACTTGGTAAAGTTAAAAGCAGTGCAAGTAGAGAAGACTCAATAGGCATATTGCAGAGGAGGTCAAAGAACGGGATAAATGAGATTACTATGCTGACATGTAATTTATGACCTGTTTGCAGAAATAAATGAATTTAGCACATAGATGTTATTACCACATATAAGGAATGTGGTCTGTAGATGAAAAACTCTTCAGTTTTGGTTCATGTATTGCACCCTTTTCTCACACTATCACACTTACAACCATACCCTATCTATAGCAGCATGCAGAGTATATTTACAGGAATGAAGGGTTTGCATTAAATATCTGAGGAAATAGATCAGCTGACAGACAGATCCCTCATTTTCTTGGCTTCTCTTGCCTCCAGCACCCACACAGTATCCATCAAATTGTCTCAAGTCAAACCCTCACAGGCTGCATTTGAAGCTCGGGCAAGGAGCCAGGCAGGCTTAGCAAGCAGAGACCTTTCTGTCCGCACGCACTTCCCACCGTCTGTACACTGCAGCCCAGAGCAGGGGAGCTCAGCTTTAAGCTCAACAAAAATACCTCCTTCCTCCCTTTGCATTGCTCCAAGAAAGGGGATTTGATCTGAAGCCTGCTGATGATCATATTAATGATCCCGTTGTTGACACAAAAACTGCACCTTGTTCTGAGATGCCATTCAGCTGGCTGTGGTACAGCAGTGAGCAGCACACCACATCCCAAGCCCCCTGTTCCTCAGGGTTGTCCCAGACCCTTGAGCAGCTCCTTCCATAGAGGGTTGATGCCTGTAGATGGTAACATAAGCCGAAATGCCAGGTGCAGGGACTATGCAAGCAGATCCACCCTCTGGCTGGCATGCTTTTCCCCAGAAGCATACTGTAGCTGTTGATTTCACAAGCTGCACTGCAATATGATGGCACCTATCAAAGGGCCAAGCTGAGGTCTGCATGTTTGTACCGGGTCACCTGCCCCTCTCCATGTGGCTGAGGTATTTTAAAATGTCAGGCTTAAGTAGATATTATGCTGCAGCAGGGAAGATGATATAAAGTTCCTGCATAAACAGCATTATGAATTTGCTGGATGAAAGGTGCTCAAGATGTTGCTATGTCCAAGCTGGAGACGTTTCCTTCTCTTTCCTTTCCTGTGGCATTTCAGGGGCCACGGTTGACATACTCCTCAGATTAATTCCTGCTTTTTATTTGTTTTCTCTACTTTATCTCTCCATTCAGATAGAGCTTTGTCATTAGATGTAGTCCCTGGCTATCCTGATCAGCTATCCAAGCCCCCAAGCACCCTGGTTCTGCCCATTACATCGATGGTGAACATGTCTCCAGAACAAGCAGCCCTGGCTCCCATGTTGCTGGGGCTTGGCCATGCACCATGGCACACAGCAGGAAGCCTTCCAGACTTATCAGCAAAGTAGGATGGTCCCAGAGACCTCTGTTTCTCAGCAGCTGTTTGCCTAATATCTTGATTAAAAACCAGGCATATCAGAAAGTTGTGCTTGCAAGTGCTAGGATACTCCCTGAACATATTTCCTAGAGAGCTCTGTATAAATGATGAGGAAGCAATTCAAGCGTGCGATCACAAACAGGGCGGCGTGTGGCGTGGTACGGGACCTCCTGCCCTTGCTGGGATGTTGACTCTGTGACAAACGTAGTTCTTCACTCTGTGTTTTAAGATCCTGAACTCATTGCATGCAGCGGGCAACAGTTTCACTGAACTATTGCTGCAGCCAAGCATGCTGCTGGAACAAGGATTTTATTTTAATGATCACTGACCAGGAGTTATCTTATCACAACGGTTGTCAGTCGACACAACAAGTCAGTCTCTGTGGAGGTCATATTTTTTGAAAGTCCAATAGCTTAAAATTAGTTTGACACCTCTTTGTAAAATGAACATGATCTGAAATCACTTCCTTGAACTTCAACAGGTTTGGGATCACACCCATAATTTAGTTATTTATTTGTTTGTCTCTCCCCAGTCTTTATATTTTATTCTCCAAGTTGCCAAGGGCTAGACATGTTGTGAGGCAAGTATCTCAAAGGAGAAATAAGTGTCTGAAATGCTGGTGTTTCATCCCCAAGCCCCAAATTAAGGTTGACATATGGGTGATTCCCACAGTCCTCCACCAAGGGGGGGTGAGTTTGCCTTTAGGCTTCCCTCCAGGGTGTGGCTGGCCTGGCAGGGAGAGCCATTGGGTAAAGGAGCCCCAGGGGTCTGCATTCAGTAACCCAAGGCCAGGTGTCCCACTGAGGGATAAAAGCTGGGACCCCTTGCAGGAGGGGTAGTGTCTGTGTGTGATGTGGATGTCCTGTGCAGTTCCCTGTTGGGGAAGGACCTCCCGCCTCCCTGGGACTGGGCTCCAGTCAGGTCTGGCTTTTGTAAACGTGGGCTGTGTAGAGATTCAGTGTGTGGCTTCCTTGGTCTTATGTATTTGGCTTGTTGGCCCGGTTGTCTCCCATCCCTTCTCTGGGAGACTGCGTTTCACCATTTATTCCACCCATTGTTGGTTGTGCAGTGTTGTTGTTGGGGTCAGTGGGATTGATGTCAATTATGTATAATCTGACTGACTTGTTTGTACCCCCAGCACTCACTCATGTACTGACCCTTTTGTATCAAATACAATTTGGTTATTGGTTCATCTTTATGCTGGCTGTGTCCTTTATGCTAGGCCTGATAATTGGCAAAGCAGTGTCCTATGCAAACAGTTGTAGGTATATGTCCAGCTGCTCAATTCTCTAGAAAAGAAAGTTGTGAAGCACACCTGGAAAATCTGCCCTCCACAGACCACGAGCTGGCTGGTAAACACTGGATGCATAGTTGAGTGCTGCACACTTTTGTTTCCACTGACTTTTAAAGAGATGGAGAAGGCAATGTATTTTTTTAACACTGTTAGGCTTGTACCCTAATCTGCAACGCAGAAAGTAATTCACTGATAACTTAGAAATTAATCAGGTGATAAAGTTTGGTAGATTGCTGCCAAGATTGCTGACAGTGGTCTGTTAATGAACATCCCTGTGTTAGCACAGCACAGGGAGTGACCAGCGTAGGGCGGGACGGGACGGGGGGCTTGTGTGCACCCCAAGGAAGACAGATTCTGGCAGTGGTGATGTGATGGGAGTTGTTAGAGGACACCCATTTCACCACACTGCTTGGTATTTAGACGTATCTGTCTACATTAGCCTCCACTACAAAATAGCAAGAGCTAAGCACTGCACAGAGTTGTGTTAGTGTAATGCTAATGCAATGCATGCACTTCTGCTCCTCTCGTTACGGCTGTACTTTTGAATTCATTGAGTCTCTGTATCCCATCATATTAGAAAAGGCCAGATGTAAATCCAGCACTGGTTTTGCTCCTTGATGTTTTCCAAAAATTTGGATCCAAGTTGAAACAGAGATTGTCAAAGGTCCACCCCCATTGCTAACAATGGTGGGCAAGTCTGGGAATGCAGGGTCTTTACTCAGACTGTAGGAAGTGAATGGAGATGAGTCACAGTACTACAGGAGCATCATGACTCCTACAGATAACAGTCATTTGTGGTCATGAGAGGATTCCCATTCTGTATTTCTGTCTTCTGCACAATGGATTTGCTCAGCCAAATGCACACCACTCAGCTCAGGCACTAGGAGTTTCTATTAAACCACTGCAAGGGTTTACACCAGGATCTCTTCTAACGTATTTCGAGAAAAGAGGGTAGTGGGATGGAGTGCTTAGCCAGAAGTGCAAGCATGCAATGATAAAGTGCAGGTTTTCATGGCCAAAGAGCTGACCTACAAGCATGGCTGGAGTCCCCTGTAGCAGATAACATGTTGCGTTCACCACCAGCCAGTGGGGTTGCTGACAGATCTAGCCTTGAAAACAAGCTGTCAAGGAAGTTGCTTGAGGTAGATGTGAGAATTGTGTGGACTGGGATATGTTTTATGGTTTTCAATACTCTGAAACACTACCCGAGTCTTGGTCTCTTCCAGTATGCTAAGTTAGGTAACAGTTGAATTTTACTGAAATTTCTAGATAGTGCATAAAAAGTAGAGAAGTGTACCAATAACCCATCTTCTCTCATCACTAGTCTAATTTAGCTGATGGAATAACAAAGTACACAGTCGTTTTTTCTAACCGTGCATTATGCAAAATCAGCCAGGGCTGTAAGGAGAGTATTTGGAAATCAGGTCTCTCCTGTCATTCTGAGGACAGGGAAACATCCTTCCCTCTCTGTGAGGATAGGATTCCTTCCAGTAGTCTAGAGGAAGTGACACATGACCATGACCCAAATACACATGAATCCTAAGGCTTTCCAAGGAGTCTATCAATGGAAAAGGCAAACTGAGCCCCTTAAATTCTAGGGAAAATCCCAGTGCAGGATGGTGATGTGTTGCATCACTTTTCATTCCTGTGTAGTATTTGTCGGACTCAAATCCAGGCTGCGTGCAGCAGAAGCAGATATGTAAGGTCTTGGGTTCCTTTGATGACAGAGCAGATAGGACCATTTTTGCCTTTGCTCAGCTCATTTGCTGATGCTGAGCCAGAAGCAGGCTCAAGTCACCTGGTAGATCATGGAGCTGAAATACCCCTGAGAGCACTGGGAATGGGCAAGGCACTTGAGGCAAAGGAAGAACTTTTTGGCTCTTAGCATGTTAGGACAAAGAGCCATGTCTTCCAGGCCAGATGCTGGCCCTAGGATTACATCAGCTTGCACAGGGATGCCCCGGGTATGAACTGCCTGGCCCCTTCCCTACCTGCTGACCTCCTCCCTCCACTACTGCAGTCTGTGCCCCAGATGCTTTATTTCCTCCCCTGTAGGACAGGGATTTGTGAAGGACTTTTGCCAGGGCTGTTGTCTCTAGCGTAGCTCGTGGCGGTGCTGTTGCTGTGGTGGCTGAAAGCCTTGGTGTACATGAGCTGCATTCAGAGTAAGCTTTGAACTGTGCAAAGTGCATGCAAACTAGTGGTATAACGGCATACAAACTAGTGCTTTGCCCTGATTAATTTTTTAAAAGCCCCAACTTCTCTACTGCTTCACACCATATATTGTCACTAACACTAATGGGAAGTGAAAATAAATTGACACCTTTCTTATTTGGTAACATTTTGTGGTGGCTTTGCATTGGCACAAAAAGCAAGTACACATTGCAAAGCTGCGGGTTCCCCTGCCTGAAGACAGCCAGATGAATTTCACAGCTAATGCCTCCTTGGCAAAACAGACCTAAAAACGCAGTGAGGTCACGGGTTTCTTTACACTGCAAAGAAGAACTGATGCTCCTGAAAAACTATGGTGGAACAGTCATTGACCTTAACTCCTTTCCAACACCAATGAATTTTGCTCTTAGTTTAATGTTGAAAATGAGTTGTAACTCAATCACTGACCGTGGAATTCATCCCAGAAGAAATGCAAGGACCACCAACAATGTGGACCAGGTGTGAATTATAAATAGCATCAGCAAGAGGCCTTCTGTGTCCCAGTGGGCACAGCCAACACTATTCCTTTTATATTTTTCTTTTAAGACTACCATTTTTAAACTCTCTCAGCAGGACCCACTCTTGCTGAGGACTTCTACCACACCAAGCCCCTAAACTGAATGAAACCCCTTTAACGGTACTACAGTTGTAACAATGTTGGGTTTTGTACTTACCAATTCTTTAGTAAAAAAGCCCATCTGGCAGCTGTAGGGCAGCTTTAGACTTGACCCATAGAGTGGGACACAAAACAATAATTGATATTTTATACACAGGCATTTCAAGTTACTTTTGATTCATCCTGAGTCATGAATGATATAAACAAGGGACTGCAAGCATGCTTTTCTGGTTCTCAATATTTTTTTCAGATAAGAAAGCTTTTGTTTCCTTTCTCGTGTAAAAATGGGAAGGGAGGGAAACCTTGCATTTATTTATTCGTTCATTTATTTACAACTCTTCATTAAAATTAAGACAGAATTAGGAGGTAGCCCCTTCTGGAATTAGGAAATCCTGGCTCGGTGGCTCAAATTTTAATAAAGTGCCCTATCTCACCTTTGATACCTCGTGTCTTTCATCCCAATCAGTCACCTCGGCTTCACTGTAATGCAGTCGCTTCTGGGTAGAATCACTTTGTTGGAAACCAAAACCTACCTTTCTAAAGCAACAGTACAAAGGAAGGAAAGAGCCCTCTGGTGTGGCATCTGCACTGGCCATTGCTTCAAAGTTAAGTGGGATTCCACCAGAGTTCTTCCCTCCCAGCAGAGATGGGCTTAAGCTAATGAGATATCCCAACACAACTGGAGCCTGCCTTAAGCTTACCTCTCCTTTAAGGGACCCTTCACCATGAGAAGGTGCCATTTGCTGGTTTTATTGCCTTCTAGTACCCCAAAACATACTCTAAAACTCTACCAAGCCAAGGAGGGGGTTCATTTTCCTTGAGTGAGCATGCAGCAGTGAGGGGATACAGGTTCTGTCATTCAGGACCTCTGGAGTGTGCAGTCACCTTTAGATGCCACACATGCTTTCTGTATGACTTTGACATCAGTAGTTTGGTTTACTTGTTCACAGAAGCAAGGACAAAGAAAAGCTATAATTGCCCATCTTTCAGTGTGAGTTAAAATACTCCATAAAAATTATTAGTGAAAGTTTTTCTAGGTCTAGTTCAGCTTGAAAAGATACAGCTTTGTACAAAATGCCATATGTTGCCTGATGAAGCTTTCCTTTCAGATTGCAGTTTATGAATTCATATAAGCCTGTGAAAAGGAGCAAAAACAAATGCCCGGATTCAGTGAGTCAGAGAAGACGCTTTTTTAACTGGATCCTCTCATTGCCCTTTGTTTTCATGCCAGGTGCAGTGACAGCAAAATAAACTCAATTCACAGACTTCTGTCATCCTCCGGATCTTAGGATCAGTTCTGACTCCCTCCCAGCCTCATTCATCACTTCTGAGGATGAAGTCCTAAACACCTGCCGTGGCTGAAACTGTTCTTACATCATCTTCTGAACACAGTGACTTCAAGCACATGAAGTCATGAGGTTAATACCATAGTCAAGACTTCAAGCAAAGCTCTTTCTGCAGACGTGAGCTGATTTTTTTTTTTTTAAATGCCATGGTAGTTACTAGTTCTTAACCAATAGAAAAACTACCAAAGGTAATCAGGGTTCTGCTTATCATGCAATACAAGAAGATGGAAGAGTTTTCCAGCAGAGCAGCAGTCTGGATGGGGGTGGCAGTACCGTAGTATGAATTCCTCAATCTCAGATTAGTTTTTATTTTCATCTTGTTGTATATAATGGGGATGAATATCATTGCTCTGTATTATCTACTTGGAATAATAAGCTTCTAGAGACATGTCTTTTACCATGCATGGCATTCATCTGGTAGTGTTAGCTGTATTGACACCTTTTTATGTAAAGATTAAGAATAGTTGAAAATCAAACCTAAATAGGGCAAGCCTGAAGATCATCTAGGTGTGGATTTACAGCTAAAATAATTCCTGTTCCTCTGCTTTCACTAGAGATGCATAACACTGTGGTGGTGGTAGGATGGCTAATGAAAACTACACAGAAATGGAAGTTCTTCAGGGAAAGCAAAGTTTCAGGAGTTTGATACACTTTACTTTTGGACTGAGTAATTTCTGCCTTGCTGTACTGAAAGAACATCTTAAACAAAATTGTCACATTTGGGATGATGAGACAGAAATAGAGGACTGCAAATGCATGCCAGTTCTGAAGAAGCTGAGAGGCAAGAGAGAGGAGATGTAGGTTAACACACACCCATCAGTCTGACCCCTAACAGTATGTAACGTTTTAGAACAGATTTTGACTGCAAGCATAATTAAAAACATGGGAAAATATGGCAAGGGTTTACCAAAAGTGGATTATACCTACCTCTGGTAAGAGGATGAATCTTCTAGATGAAAAAAATACTACTATTTGGGGACTTTAGGACAGCCTTCAGTACTGCATCCTGAAAGAAATTGGTAGTTCCTCTGGAAAAGGGATTCTCACAAGACAAAAAGGTGATTACATGGCTAGCTAATGGGGAGAAGCGGTCATGCTGCAAGGGGGACTATCAGGCCAAGAGATAGTTTGTAGTGGAGGTTCTTAGAGACAATACTCAATTTCTCTTAGTGCCATTTGGGAAAAAACGAAGCATGCTAATGACATTTGCTAGTGATTAAGCGGTGTCATCAGAGGAAGACCGTTAGAATGGGATGGGGTAACAAGAACAGAATAAAGTGTAGCAGTACATAGGGTAGGGTCTCATACTTAAAAAACCTTTTACTACAGTGGAGACTTCCACTCTAGATGCCTTTGTGACTGGAGAGGACAAAGAGAGGAACCCCATCTTAACAGTCAATGTTTATGAGCAACCAATTTGATATGACCATGATATCATGACCCCAGGATATACCAGCTATTTACAGTACAGAAAGGAGAGTATTTACTCCACTGCACAAGACGTCCAGAGTAAATTATACTGTTCTGGTCACCATCTTCAAGAATGGACAGCTGGAAAAGAAAAACCAGGATGATAAAAGAATTGTGAGCCTGTCTTTAATGACAGGAGATTTTGAGCTTGGCATGTATGACTTAGCAAAATAAATGTCAAGAGGAGATGACAGTGGGCCCTGTAAATACACCAGGAATGCAAACATCAGAGAGTAACAGTTATCTTAAGATGAAAAATAATTTGGCAAAAGAACAAGTAGGTATAACTTGGCAATAAATAGCTTTACCCTATAAATTAGGAGGTCAGTAATCCTCAGAGAGAGTCTATGGACAAACCTTTCAGAAGGAGGAAGAGACTGACAGGTACCTAAATGACTCCGATGTGGTTACCTGCAATAGCAGAAAACTGGTTCCTCTGACCAGAAAGTCCCTTTTGGTCCTGTGTTTCTAGGTTGTAGTACAATGGAATTCCTAAATGTTAATAATGCAAGTGGCAACAGCAATTAGCTATTAATCAATAATATTAATTAGTGACTGGGATGACTGGATGTTACTTGTGACTGGATTAAACCAGGAGGACAGATGAATCTCTTCTTTAGAAGATAAGACCCCAAAGGAAAAGCATGTCCTCTAGGCTTGGTTTTCAGAGAAAGTTTTACCTGATTCCTGTTTGCATAGCACCAATGTAATTAATCCAGACTAACCCATTTTGTGGAGTTCCTGTGATGGTGAGACCAAAATCAGGTCCAACATCTCCAAATAGGTCCAGGGTATGCTGATTGTTAATACTAAGATTTAAAAATTTTAAACATTTCTTGGCAAAAATGAAACATAACTTTTCTCTTCTATAAAACTTCACAAATGTACAATGTGATTCCTGGATAGAGATCACATCAGCTCCACAGTTATTAATTTACAGGTTTCTCACTGACCTTAGCTCAGCTCTGGGAATGATGCCAGCACAATTACAGTAAGTCTGAACAGGACAGACATAAAGCTCTTGTATCCACCCTGAAATTATGCCAGATTTTTCTTTTGCTCAGTGATGGAAAGATGCATTTCTTCTCTGATTAGTTTCAAATAGTTCAGGCTGGGTTGGCAGAAACAAGATTATTTCCAGCAAAAGAATGAAAAGAAGTAACCTACCATGCAGATATGTGCATACATGACACACTTACTTCATAGATAACCTTCAGGAAGTGTGTCCCAAGAATGGGTGTGGGGAGAACTGAGTCAAGGTGCCTTGAGCTAGTTACCTGGAAGATAAATGGCAGAGTTGGGAATAAAATTCAAGGGGTAGATGCTTGATTTAGTGTTGTTTTCACTGAATCATGCTACCTTCCTGGAACACACGGAGGCCCATTGCCTTCCTTCCTGTGAAGATGGGCAGCTGGACTGCAACGGCACCAGGTGGAGCTGAGTGTGCTCATCCCCTTGGAAAATCAGACCCCTGGTGATGTTCTCTGACGTGAATTGGCCATCAGACTTTCAAGAGAGAAGTCAACACATTTCCTGACCTATGGTCTAAGATAGTATTTTCCAAATCCTAGAGTAAATTTAATGTTGCTGCAGAGGAAACGCTGATGCAATCCACCAGCAGCGGCTGCTCTCCAACATCCTTGCAAAGGTACAGCACATACTGGAGGTGTGAGGGGGTGAGCAGATGCAAGCAGGGTGTTCAAAACCCCAGCCTCGTCTGAATGGCAGGCAGGGCTCTGTGTCTTCCCCCCAGACCTCCCACCTTCCTCCCCCAAGAGAAACGCTGTTAAGGGCTGCTCCCCAGATAACACGGGGTACCATCCTGAAAGTAAACCCCTGAAAAAGCAGTGGGACCACTGAGGGTGTGGTCACATGTTCCTAGGTGCCTGATCTACGAATCCTCTATCTCAAGCGTGGAAATGTGGATTCCTCCCAAGTGTGAGTGAGAATGGTAAGAGCAATGTTCTGAATAAATATGTTGTGATGAGTCTAAAAGATCAGGTAATGTGTGTGTTCCAACAGGCAAATTTAATTTATGGACAGATAAGTCTGGCTGATTGAATTAACCTGGTTTAATGAATTACTGCCTCTCAATGGAGCTGTGAAGACTGACTGCACTGTGCTTTAGTCCCTTGCTTTTTTAAATAAATCATATTAAGGGAAAGCAAACACGCTTGGTTTAGAGTGGAAGGGCTATTAACATGGCCAGTTAGGATGGCTCTGCAGAGGCACAGTAACCTGTTACACCACAGGAGGTTAATCTGTACGCTAGGCTGCCCGTGCCCTGGCTGTGCACTTGGCATGGATCACACTGTGATTTTCGTATGTCCTAGAAAATCCCCCCTTCCTGAAATTAGCAAGTATTCATTACTCGTGTTGGGGTTGAATAGTGAAAAAGGAATATGATGATACTGTGGCAGTCTCCAACCAGGAGATGGTGAATGGTGAAAGAACAGAACATTGCACCAGCATTACACTCTAGCAAGCAACAGAGATGTTTAACTATGTCACCAACGCAAGTTGAACCACATCCATTGCATCCAGATTATGACAAACCTCATTCTGCCATGTCTAGTCTTCTGACCACTCTGGACTGGGAATTTAGGTTTTTAATCTGTTTGTTTCTTGTTTGGGTTGTTTGAGGTTTTTTTAATGCAAAAAGATTTGGTGAACCCAGCCTTGTGGTGCATCACAAGTCGTATTTTTCGGTCCTCAGCACGTGAGCTAAAAGAGTGACTGCCCCGGGGACGCTGGTCCCTGCACGTGGGCTGACTGCAGGCCTGGGGGGGGGTTTGCTGCCTGTCAGCCCGCAAAGAAGGTTTCAGATGCTGTGGGGAACAGAGTTGCCCCCAAGGTGCCTCCTCCTATCAGCCTGACTCCTGCAGCCTTGTGGTCACCTGCCACCCCAACCCCATGCGGGCTCCTGGTGCCACTCCCTGTCCTTAACACCGTGCCCACGCCGCGTTCACTGGATCACAGAATCACCTCGGTTGGAAAAGCCCTTGCAGCTCCTCCAGCCCAACCATGACCCTCACCCTGACCGTTCCCAACCCCACCAGATCCCTCAGCGCTGGCTCAGCCCGACCCTTCAACCCCTCCAGGGATCCCGGGGACTCCCCCCCTGCCCTGGGCAGCCCATTCCAACGCCCAACAGCCCCTTCTGCACAGAAATCCTTCCTCAGAGCCAGCCTGACCCTGCCCTGGGCAGCTTGAGGCCATTCCCTCGGGGCCTGGCGCTGGCTCCTTGGCTCCAGAGACTCATCCCCCCTCTCTGCCCCCTCCTGGCACGGAGTTGCCGAGGGCCAGGAGGTCTCCCCTCAGCCTCCTCT
>NW_020799102.1:9249232-9319561 GCF_003259725.1 Athene cunicularia | reverse complement strand
CTGTCCCGGGTCAGGTGGCGAGGCCGCGGGCGGGCGCGGCGGTGGTTGCCGGGCAACGGGCGGTCTCCGCGCAGCCCCGCGCCCCCGGCCCGGCACACAGGTAGGAGCCGGCCTCCCCCCGCCGCCAGCAGGAGGGAGGGGAGAGCGAGTGGGGGCGGCAGCCTGCAGGTGCTTTTGTGTGTGTGGTGGGCGCGGGGACTGGCGTGAGGGGTGATTTTCCCTGTGGTACCCAGGAGTTGTACGCGTGCGTTTAAGGGCCCTTAGGAAAGGCCTGTATGGTCTCTGGGCTGGTACGTGGCTAATGCGTCCCAGGGCTTGAAGCCCCCAGGAGTGTGTGTTGCTGTAGAAAGGCCTATACAGAGATGGCAAGCGCCTGAAGGCCTCCGTTTATGTCGACGTGGACAATGAACCAGGTACGTTTGACAGCGTATTTAAATTTGGTGCTTTGGTAGAGCTTTGAGGAGAAATATGCTGATGAATAAATAGTCCCAGGCATTTGCAACCTCTAGAAGCACCCCTGGGTATTTTACGTCACAAGAACATGGCTCTTCCGCAGCAACTCCTCCGCTTCTCTTGAATGGCAGAAGACACTTGACAATGCTGCTTGTACGGGCTTTAAGCTTTGTTCAGCTCCCTGCAGAAAGGGCTCAGGTATGGCCCCTCTGTGGTACGGAGAACGGTTTGGGGATGAACCCACTATCAGCCAGACACTCACAATACTGTTTTAGCAGACAGTAATTAGTTAATTGGATACCTTCAGGTCTCCTTTGGCCTGGCTTGAAGCCTGTGCTCTCCTGGCTCTGCACACATCTTGTGTAGTCATTGTTCCCTGACTTAAATATTCCTGCTCACCTATTATTTTCTGTTCTGACTGCTTTTAGAAGTCAAAATTTTCTAATTTTGTGTGATACAGTGAAAATGTATTAAATGTTGGCTTCAGCTTTTTACCCTGATGGCAATGTGTTCTCTACCACAGATTCAACTTACTCTTACAGCCTAGGAAATACCTGTTCTTTAAGTAAATAGTTGTTCAGTAAATAACTTTTTTTTTTTGCAAGTATGCAGGTTCTTCTGTATCAATTCTTTCACCTTCTCATGATCTCCTTGGGAAAATGTTTTCAGTTACACTTTCATTAAGCTCTTTTAGGCTGTACTGCTTTATGTCCTGTTACACTTTTAAGACCTATTGAGCATGGGCTTCTGCTGCTACAGCGGATAGTTATTTTTCATTATTAATTGTGGAATGCACGGAGTCTTTGCATTTGGTTTGGTTTTTTTTTTCCTCTTGAAGATTGTGTTCTTACTGTTGTTTTAGCAGGATATGGAGCAATCAAATCAGAATCAGCACTGTGAGCACCTGTGTCTTCCAAGATAAATAGACATGAACGGCAGTGACTAGTAAATGAAAGTCTGTAGGAGAGGGATGGGAAACAAAAGATGCAGAACAGCAGTTGCATTGAAAGAAAAGGTAAAATAATTTTGAGTGTCCAAATGACAGAAAGTATTTCAGAATTTTTCTTTAAATTACCCTCCCATTTAATTTTACTTCTCTGCTTTGTGTTGTCTGATTCAAATTTGCCTAAAAGAACTTTGATTTAATATGCAGCATTCAGGCATGTCAGATCTCAGAGTTGCTGTCATTAACAGGTTTTGGTGGGGGTGTGTGTTTCTGGCTTTTGTGTTCTTTCTCTTGGCTTTAGCACTGACAATTGCTACACTCCTATAGGTCTGACATCTCAAGAGATTGATATGTGGATACATCCACCTGTGGGCAGTTCAGTTCCTTAGCTTAATCATGCACTACCATCAGTGGAAGAGAGAACAGGCTCTGCCCGTGGCCTGGGATGCCATCAGCCTTGTTCTTGCACAACTCGAGGGATCTGGTCCTTTATAAAAGCAGGATTCAGATTCAGTGTGAGACCGGATGTGAGTTTAGCACTGGGCTGGAGTGATATTATTATTTATTATGATGGTGTTGCATATGCTTATCTAAATGAAGCTCCTTAGGGGACATGGTTAAAGAAAACACATTCGTTCTCTAAGTTTGAAGTAGTATAAAATTTAGTGCTGCAAAATGGTAACATTATGTAACATACCATAAATTTGGGATTGCTACATTTGTCACTAATGGGAATGGCTTAATAATTATTCAAGAGGAATTATGAAGAGGTTATTTTTTAAATCAGAAAATTCAAGAGCTTTTCACAGAAATTAATTTAGGTACATCTGCATAATTTAAATTTGCTAGAAAAATGGTTAGTGTTTTTATACCTTCTGTAGATTCATGTGTTGGCTTGAAAAAGTATTTGGAGCAAAGCCTATTTTATATCAGTAAGGGCACAAGTACTTGCTATAATACAAATCAGAAGACTAGATTTGCCGTGGCAGATGTAATAAAGGCTAATGTATCTGTATTAAAAGGAAAAGACTGTGGACCCTGTCCAGTTCAAAGAAGCATTATCTGATATTAAAAAAAAAAAAATAATTAGAAAGCACTCGTTCCTTTGGTTGTAGTGTCTCACATAAGGGAAGAGTATTTGAAGCACAGCATTCAAACAGTGGCTGTTTATCTTACATTTTTTGCATCCTTTTATTTTTTTTAGAGTGGAGTTCTAACATTACTTTGGTTTCTCTTTTTTTTTTTTTTTTTTTTTTTTTTTTTTTTTTTTTTTTTTTTTAATGTTACTAGCGTAAGTAGTGCTTGAGTATGTTATTGATTGATTTTAATAGAGTATCCACCCAAGTTCAGTGAGGCATGTGAGAGAAAGAAACGTATCTAGAATGAAGAGCTTTAAGTAAATTATTGGTACTTGGGAAAGAGCATTAAGGTACTGTGGTAGTTCTCTGAAAATATCTTGCAGCTAGTCAAAAAGACAAATGGTGTTAAAACCTCTAAGAAGAGGAATTGAAAACAGCGTAAATTCATGTACTGTCTCTGTGGCATATCTTGAATCTCATGTGCAGTTCTGATCATCCTGGAGGGTAAATGGCAGAACTGAAATTGCTTCTGTGAAATACAACAAGGATGAGAAATGGAAAACAGACAAAATAAATGAGGTTTTTCAGCTAGAAGAGGAGATGAGAAAGGAGATGATGCAAAAGAAAGCTATAAATTAATGAATGGTATGGTCAGATGGATGAATCCTCTATAATTCTATCTAACTGCTTTTGACCTCACTTATAATTTTAGCCTCCACAACAACCTATGCTAGTGTTTTCCACAATTTAAATAGGCTGCAGAAGTGCCGTTTCTCTTTTTCAAAAACTGCTTCCTGATAAAATTCCTGTGGTTTCTTGAGTCGTTGGATGACTATTTGTCATGTCTCAAGGCATGACAAGTAATTGCTTCCCTACATATCTCCTCAGCTGTTGAACACAACACACCTTTTGGCTTGGGAAGTTACTGAGCAGCTGAGTGCCAGAAATTAAAAGAGTATGTCAGGGAAGGATGGCTTTGGACTATCTCTGCTTCTGATACTGGTTTTTATGCATCTGTTTCTGACTACAGTAGCTAGCTGGACATCTGCCTTGACCCAGAAGGACAGTTATAATGCAACCTCATTAGTAGCCTAAATTGTTTTTGCAAAGTCCTTTTCCACTGTTAGTTTTTTGCCTTTGCTAAAATTTTGGGAGTGTTCGTTACTAAATCAGTTCTTGCCCTATCTTTCACTGTTTGGTATTTTCCTATGAGTTCTGCTAGAATTCATCTCTTTTTACACAATGTATCCCATATGAGCAACACATTGGAAATCAGAAACATCCCAGCATTGAAAAGAACTCTTCCAATGGCTCTTGGGCTCTGGAATCTCTTGCTTCAATAAGCTTAATCACCTAATAAAATGGACTGAAAATTTTTTGGGGACAGCAGAGCACTTAGAAATGCCATATATGATGCATTTTCATCCTGCACAGAAGTTTGGATTTCAAAAGGCTCACAAATGCAATGGAACAGTAGCGGGGGGGGGGGGGAAGTTTTTTTATTGTCCTTTTCTGAGCTGGAATCTGGAAATGGTTCTAAGTGGTGGATACTAAAAATGCTTTGAAGACCAAAAGCAGAGGGTTTTTTTACTCTGCAGCTTTGGACGGTGGCTTAGTCCTGATCCATGGTTTAGAATAGCCTGTGAATGAGCAGCACTGTTGTAAGCTTGATCTGAAACTGCACTTGCTTGTGCAGGAAGACACTGCATCTTTTTGTGTCCCAGAAAACTGAGCTGCACTGCAATGTTACTATCCCAATGAATAGAGAGAGTCTGCAAGACCTTTGGGCATGTAGGAGAAATTGGGGAAGGTGCTGGAGAAGAGACCAGTATACAGGTGACTTACCCAGCTTCTTCATAATGAGGTAGGAGAGCATCAAGTGATGCAAAAGCCTCTTGCCTTAAGCCCCAGACAAAGACAGCTAAGCTAGGTTAAAAGCAGTATTTGTGCAGGGTGAGAAGGTTTTGCATGTGACAGGAAAGGATAATTAATACAGCACTAAAGCAAAACTAAGTTTGCAGTGAGAGAAGGAACTTCTTTTGTATTATCCCATCTTTGCAATGGTTGACACTGCCTTGCACATAATATTTTTTAGAAGTAGGTGAAATGTTGATTGACTCTGTGGGATGTATTAGCTTATTCTTTGTCCGTCATCACTTACAGAAGATTAATCTCAAACTTTTTGTGCAGTACGGCCATCAGTGGAATATGGTATATTCTATGCAAATCATTGACAAGTTAGTTTATTCACTTACAAAAGCTTTATTCCGTGAGAAGGTACCTTTACACTGATAACAGAATATGACCAAAGGCCTGATCCACCAGCACTAACTCAGGGAAATTGTTGGTTGCATGATAAGTTATCTCAGAGCCACTCAAATTATTTTTTTTTTTCAATTCCCCCCTAAAATATGATTTCATCATGCTCCTTCTTACTTTCTAAATAAATATATTGCAGGCTATGTGATGAGACAATATCTTTCATTTTTCCAGATGTTAAATATATATCATAAGTAGAGAGCTCCCTGAAGGTAACTTTTCTTTTAACACGCTCAGACTTGCATAGGGAGTGGTTGTAGGATGTGCAGTACTTGGGCACTGGGGCTGTCTGCCTGCCTTTCTTCAGCCCCGCTCCAGCAGCTCAGAAATTATGTGCTGGGATTCATATTTTCAAGTCTTCTCAGTCAAATCGGAAGCTAAAAAGAAACAACTGGGGCAACTTTTACTTCAGTGTGAGCCTTGACCTGTGGGACTTTATGTAACATGGCTGATGAAGAGCAGAGAAGTGTTCAACCTGATTGTAGACCACGTCTTGCAGAGGTGTTCCGAGGAAACAATACACGTTTGGGGCAGGGTGGTGGGAATGCTTTTGCTTATGCTGTAACTGATACCAGTGGATGCTTTTATCTTGGATTAGCCAGATGATGAACTTTTTCCTTGGGTCTTCCCCCTGCTCTGTGCAAAGTTGTTCACATGAATGATTTCAGGGTTGAACTGGCACTGAGTTAGGCTGCTTCTCTGAGCTTGGGGAGTATGGGTAAGTGCCCATGACACGAAGAGGGGTTTGAAGGCCCTAAAACTTGTCTTGTTTTCCTAACTATATCTGTTGATCTTAAAAAGATGCTGACTCTACAAACCTTGCCTTGTTTGTCCTTCCTCAGTATGTCCAAGTAATTGCTGAATTAGGCCTTTAGAATGCAAGGAAGGTAAATGAATGACCTGGTTGGTGTCTTAGAAAAAAATAATTGTTTGGGTTATTGTCCTTTGAAGGTTAACAGAATATCCAGTAGGTATTAAGATAACCTGTAAAGTATTAACATGAAATCAAATCCTAATTCAGCCTGGCAGGATGCACTTACCTGTCCATTCTGTCCTCTGAAATAAGAGTAGGATATTGTTAGGTAAGGCCCAAATGGAAGGATATTAAGCATTTCCTGACAAAAGACTTCATTAAGCTGGTGCTGTGCTTTAAATTAGTATCTGTACCTTGGGAATAGTTAGAAAGAATAACATTATAGTTGAATACTTTTTATTTTAACAAAGAGGAAACTGTAGTGTTAGAATTGCCTAAACCAATTATTTTCCTCAGTCTTCTGCTCCAGTGACACCTACATTTAAGGCAAGTTCTGTGTGTGTGACAAGCACAGAAATGTTGGTTCCCATGTACCTCAGCATTAGCTATCCCCTAGCTAAGGACAGGAGGATTTTAAATAGAGTAGCCTTGTTTCTCCCTTTTTTAACATCTGGACACTGTTGGATTAAAAATTTGTGGCCATGAAGAGCCAAATGCAGCTTCCTGAACCCTGGCTACCTTGCTGAAGTTAAAATGGTGAGGGACTTACTCTTATCTCCTCCACTAACTGAATGATCATAAGATGACTTGGCAACCTTCTAGCAGTGAAGGCATAGGCACCTTGGAGCTCCTGTTTTTCCATAACCCCTGTTGTCCACCAGCTACCCCCACATACCCCCTGCTTTACTTTTCTTAGGCTGGTTGTGGGGAGGAGTGTGGACAGACAGCAGAAAAGCCTCTAGAAGTTAAAAAAAAAAAAAAAAAAAAATATCTGTAGCATCTTGCAGTTCCAGCTAAGGATTTAGATAATCCATGCTCATTTGTAGCCACTGTCTGCAGACTTGTGCTGCAGAGAGTATCCGCGAATGTTTGTAGCCAGACAGAAATTGCTGCTGATCCCCTCCTACCACAGGACTCTGAAAAAAACCAAAAATAATTTATTGGACCTTGGTTTATTGTTTCTTTGACATGTAATAGCACGTATAATAGAGAGCGATCTGCTTTTTATTCTGATATGAGGACAACAAATTGACAAGCTAGCTCCAGAATGATTTAGTTTAAAGGCATTTCCAGCACATGTGATAAAAAATTTCTTATCACCTTACAACCTCCTCAGCGGGGTCTGGGAAAGTATTATATATCCTGCTTCTTTAATACATGCAATTTACAGATATATAAGGGAGAAATGGGTGGCATCTAAACGTGTTGCCTTGTTATTTATTACATTTTATTATTCTTATGTTTTTTAAGAATATGAAACACCTTTTATCTCCAAGGTGTTGGCTCAAACCTGGTCTAGGTTTGTAGCATGCATTTTTGTCTCTGGGATTACTGTTGCTTTGGACGACAGCACAGTCTGAACTCAGCTCTGTGCACGGGGGTAATACAAAGTCCATGAAGCATCCAAGAACTTTCCCCAAGGACTGGGGAGGGACATAGATCCTGAAGCTTACCTACCATGGTCATGGCAACCATAGAGCAGGATTTACATATAATACCAAAGGACTGTCAGGCACTCTTACAGATTGTAAAACCATAAATAAGGAAGGTAAACAATGAGGAAAATTGGTACACCTGCTTTATGTGCAAATTTGGGTGCTTGAACCAAGGCCTCAAACTGGCTGAACCAATTGAACAAAACCATCATTGTAAGCATTCAAGTCATTCAATGTCATGGCAGTCAGTGAATTTTTAATTATGTTAAATGGGATATTGATATCTGGGTATTTCGGGATATTGATATGTTGGTATTTCAGCATTCTCATACAAGCTTTTTTTCTTTAGTGGGGCACACAAGTGCAATATTTATGAATGCTCTTTATAGTGTTTACAAGATCCTTAGATATTAAAGTAGCATTACCGAAGTAGTCGTTACTTCCTTCCTCTTAGTAAAAGCAAAAGATTAAAGCAGGATCATTTAGTTATATATGGAAAAGAAAGATCCGCATTAATATCAGGTCAAATGTTTTATTTTTCAACTTTTTAGAAGTTGCACCTGCTAAAACAAGCTGATGTGTTGCAGGATGCTTTATATTGCATAAATGTAGCAGGAAGTGTTTTTGCCATTAGGGTGGATTATTGTAACAGTAGTTTCCTGATGACATCATAGTAAATTCCAGCTGCCCAAACAGTTATTTTCCAGAAGAGGTTATCTGTAGTGCACTTGCACAAAATTACACTTAAAAGGGCACTCATAGTTCCCTTGGGACTTATAAACCAAACCTTTTGTCAAATCCTTAGTAAATGCAGAATTCTTTGTTTTCATTCTGTGGCAGTAGTAACAGTATGGGCTGTATACGGTAGTTTGTGATTCTGGATTAAACAAATAAAAATTCCATTATGCAGGGCAGGAGAAATGAAAGTCTGCAGTGCAAGCTTCCTATCATGAAGGGATAGATAGCACAATGGTTCTCAAATGTTTCTTTCTAGAGATTTTTTAGGCTGGTGACATAAAGATAAGGGCATACAGACTGCAGTCCCCTACCTGAAATGGCACTCTGCCCTATCTGCGTTTTGAAGGCACAGGTAGCCACAGAGCAGGAGAAGATACTGTTTGAGAAGCTGTCCCGAGGGTGTAGAGATGCATTTTTGCATGGGATGTTAATATATAAAGGTATATATCTTTCCTAGAGTAAATCTGAACTGATTACTTTGTTTGAGGTTTTTTATTTTTAAACAGTAACCTAATTGCTTGGACAAGCTCTTTAGGTACTGTCTTGAAGGCTGCATTAGAAATTTTCATGCCTAGTAACACAATTCAGAGGGTCTTCCCAGACTTAAGAAGCCATAATTAATATGGAGTCAAACATTCCTGGCAACTGCTGAATTTAAAATGCATATTAATATATATTTAATGAAGAATACACTGTCTTATCATTGACTCTTTGATAAATCTAGTTGCAGGAAAGTAAAATCTTGGAGTTTTACCAGTTTGTCAGACCCTAAGAACATCAAATATCTACCCTCTGCCGATTTCTTTCTAGCAAATTACAGTATTCTTCAGGAATAATATGTTGTTCCAAGGATCATTTAATTTTCATAATTATCTTTATTAGTTGTATTACTCTATATATGTTGAAAACATCATGCAGTTTTTAATGCTCTTCCACAACATGTCTCTGAATTGAACAGCTTACCGTCACGCTCACTTTGGGAAGGAGAGCAGGAGCAGTGGGGAAAGTTGGCGGATTAACTCTTTGTAGAATTCAAGATGATCTTCCATCTCACTGTTCTGGTCATTGATTTCTCCTGCACTCACTGATTATCTGCTTCTATTTATCCACATGTATAAGAGCCTGCTAAGTCAAGATCTATGATGTAAATCCTACGAAAACTAGTTCACTGATTTCTTTCATTCTTTTATTCTTCAAAATGTTCACATGCAGGACAAACCCTCATTTTTTTTCCAGCCATTTTCTCTTTCCCTGTCATTCATCTCTTTACTGGGGTTGCTTTGCTCTCCCACTGAAGTAACTGAAGGTTTGTGTTAGGTGTAGTTAGCCTCCATCCCTGTTGGTCCCATAAAATCTTGTAAGAATGATCTGCGTTACCATTCAGCATATAGATCAACATATAAACAATGCACCCACCTTATCTGTGGAGTAAATCTTCAGGTGCATGACTTTCAGACCTCTTTAATGACTTCCCAGTCCCACTGAGGCTAACACTGGTCTGGGTCGGTGGTTGCTCATCCTGCACATTTCACAGAGCCATAGATTTCTCATTTGCTTTTTAGCATTTTATATGAGTGGGTGAGATGGCTTTACTGGAGTGTCTCAAAGTCAGATGGGGCTGATGAAAATGAGCAATCTGACCCCTGTATCTGTAGGGGGACAAGTGTTGTGCCGGGCCAATTTCTCGCTCCTACACAGTGCTGGAGATTTTGGAGGTTTATGGATTTTTCTGTAAGACTGGTACCTCACCACTAGGATTCCTGCACTCTTGGCCTCCTCATTTGGAGGATGTTATTTTGATCCATGCTCAGAAGAAGATTCTTTCTTCTCTGGAGAAAGTTTTGAAATGATGGAAGCATTTAAAAAAAATAGGTTTGTTTGCTGATAATAACTAATTTGATCCCAGACAATTTGTGATGAAAATGCTTTTCTCCTCACTAATCCAATGTTACAATAATTACAAACAGCAGATCAATAGAGGGAAGTATAAAATGGAAGTGTTACTTTGGGTATTAAGCCACAAATTGATCTCCCTGTCAAACCTTAAATAAGTGCCGTATCAACACATATTTCAAAGGTTGGAGGACATTCTGAAATGTAATAGTGATGGACCAAAGAAACAAGAACAATAATTTGTTTTATGTAAGTGCATTAACTCTTTATGGCCCGAATCTACTCAGTCCTGCTATTATCTCCTTATGTTCTGCACTCACACGTTACGTCAGTGATTTCTGACTGTTGCTCCACTTGGCTCTGATAACATACGGGATTATCTCTAGATAATAATGATCCGCACTTGAATTAGAAAGAACCACCACACAATATGACACAAGTCTTGTGCAATTGTCAAAATAGTCCAGATTTTATATGGCAAATATTCTAATCCAACTCAGTTATTGACCAAAATAATTCCTTCTTGGGAAGATAAAGACAACCCCAGAAGACCTTCATATCACATAAGAGTCTTGAATTTCCTTGGCCTGTTGCAACTCAGTGTACTGACTAAATCATACTGATCTGCTCTAAAGAAAGTAGAGGGACAAAAACCTTGAGAAATTCTAGAATTCTTTGGGAAAAGAAGCAGAAATTTATGGGTTGTAATTTTTTTTCCAAAAACTAAGACTCACAGTGGTTTTGAGATCCCTTTTCCCTCCTAATGGGCAGAAGTATGAAAATTGTCATTACACTCCTATAGGCATGATGAGGCTTTAGAAGCTGCAAATGTCACTGCTCAAATCACTTTATGGCATTTCTTTTATAAGCCATTAAGAGAGATTTAAAGGAGTAATGTATCTCTGAAGAGTTTGTTCTTGAATATGTTTTTTAAGCCTTGAACATTGCTGTAGCTCAGATGTAGCACATTTGAGAAGTCAGCTTCTCCTCTAGGAATGCTTGCCAGGTAAGTGCACTGATCTGGGGAAAACAGTTTTTGCTTTCTATGGGTTGCCTCTCCCCTGATGAGCGTATGGAAGGGGTGTTTAGGAGTGTGAGGTTTTGGTTCCTCTCTTCCTAATGCTAGGAAATCCTTCGGGAAGAGGTCTTGTGGATCATTAATTTTTTTGTTGTTACTGTTCTTCAGATAAGGGCTGCTATTTTTTCTGACAGTACTGAGTCTTCTGAGTTTCCTTTGCTGCTGCAGCGATTAAGACTTTTGACTGGACATGAGTAGTCAGAGCAAGAAGTCTCTTTGGTGTAAACCTCTCTCGGCTACTAACCAGTCAGTTCTCCTGAGTGGAGATGACTAGCTGAGCAGCCAGAACTTTTTTCCGAACAGAAATCATTCCTGTGTTTACTGTTGGTTAGTATGAGGGGGAAGGAAGGTGGTAATTCTCCGATCTTGGCCACCACTGAACTCTCGTCAGCCAGTTATGATTAGCTTGATTATTTAATTACTTTTCCAGCACTAAGAATAAGTATTGCTTCACAGTGGAGAACAGAGGAAAACTGCAGGTGTCCCTTCAGCAGAGCGAGAAGGCTTTTCTCTAGTCTAGCCTTTTGTTGTTACAGCAACATTTCCAGCTGTGATACTTCCTTGCTGCCAAGTAGTAGTAAATAGCTGTATAAATCACAGTAATGCTTGTACCATTCGGGTACAGCTGATTGCTTTTGGACTCTTACGGGTGTACATATGCTTATTCTCATATTTCACAGTTAATTGTTAATATTTCTGCAAAAGGAATAACTTTGGGAATTGAAGAATGAACACTTTTGAAGTGCTTCATCTTCAAACTTTGGATTTCATTCTTCACTTGAAGCATACACAGTTTTGTTTAAATTGTATCTTAATTTTATTTTCTCCAAGACTCTCTTCAGAACTAGAAGTCAGTAGCCATGGCCTGCCTGACCCAGAGGACAGTCAGTAACAGGGCAGGTACATTTAATTTAGGACAGCAGATACAGACTGCTGCTGCCTGTGCTGCCTACAGGCAGAGCTCACACCACTGAAGTGGCGATGTGTCTCCGTGCTGGCACTTGCAACCTGGAGCCTGGCAGAGTTTTGCTGAGTGCTGTTTGCATTTCTCAAGAGGGAATGGGTAGGTAGGAGGCCTGTGTGGATGGGAAGTTCATTGCCATTGGAGAAGGGAGAGTGAGTAGTGAGAGGACTGGAAAAGACTGGTGTCCTGAGTTGTTTGTTCTTGACTACCTCCTTTGTACAGGGCCACAGGTATGCCTGACTTTTTGTACAACTGCGAACAATAATTTGCTGTAAAAGCCTATACTCAAAGCTGAATGAGATGTGGGACTAGGATAACTCTTGAGGGTGAAGAAAAGGAAGAATATATGTTATGTGATGCATTGCTTTGAGTTCTTTCTGATTAAAGAAACCTGTATCTCCATAGGCACTTGCTGACTTGCAATGGGAGTCAAAATAGATTTTGCTGAAAGGAAAGTAATAAATGCGGGGGAAAAATGAGACCGCTTGTTATCCTTTTGTTCAAAGCATATTGAGATGGACCTGAAGTGGAATCCTGGCAGAGATTCTCATCCAGCCTCAGCTGCAGTCCGGGTGACTGATTTGAGTTGGCGAGGCAACCTAAATCCCAGTCCACTGATTAAAGATGATGGAGAGCTACTTATGGATGAATACCTTCCCCCAGGAAACTGGTGAGTAGATATCCAACTTTTTAATGAAGTAGAAGAGGCAAACTGGCATATACAGAGCTGTATTAACTTAACCTTCCATCTGCTCTTGTGATGATTACAAATTGTTGCATATCTGACAGACTTCTGCGGAAAGTAGATTCTGTCTTATGGAAATTTATCAAATGTTTGTCCTCCTTTCACCTTGTTTCATATTAAAAATATTCCCAGCATGAATGCTGCTGTCTTCATTGCTGGGTTTCTTGAAGCAGCGTGAAGAAAAGTATGGGTAGCATAATTATAATTTAACGGATCTCATTAATGCCATCTGAAGTACCTTGAATCTTAGAATTAGATAAAGCTTTTTACATTAACCTTGTTCTAGAGATTGGAAATATAACTTTAAAGCACAACTTTTCTTCTGAATTAGTGAAATCCTCTGTCCTGCAAAGAAGCCAATTAAAATATTCTGCAATTGCTAAAAGTACTTTCTATACATATCAAAGTGTGTGAAATTTCAAAGCACTTTTGAAAGGCATGTTCCTTTTTCACTGGGGGAAATTATTTTGGCATGCAGCCTGTTGAAAGAGTAACATGCTGAAATCTTGTGAAGGAATTCTTTGTGAAATATTCGTGAAGGAATACTTGGTTGCATATTGTGCTGTGTTTGCTCAGGAAGAATTAAAGGTGAAATCCTTTGGGATGTCTAGGAGCTGAGAAAATAACCTCACCCCTATTAAAGGGAGAGCTGAGAGCAGGAGTTAAGGGGAGAAGCTGCAGCTTTCTGTGTTGCAGACCTGGATAGAAACTAGTGAAAGACAGATGAGGCCAAGGCTGTGGTTCTGTTACAGATTGCCATTGGTTTGTTATTAAGTGGATGATTTTGGACCTTATGATGAGAAATATCATGATTAAATAATCAAATAGAATTTTATAAGAATATTAGTTTTATAAAACTCAGAGAATAGTTGTGTATTGTTTTAAGTAACTATGGAACACTGTGTAACCATGTAACCAGCTATGCTGCTATGGGCTCATCTGTAAAATCTCAGACCAAGACCACATGGGCCACATAGTTCAATAATTATTAATCTTGAAATAATACTTTATTGTTTTGCATGTCAAAAGATAGAAGATTGGGTAAGATTAATAGAAATTGGAGAAAATGAACTGTAACAACCTGCCTATGTCTGCCAAGTTATGAGAAACTAGGTAAAAGGTAATTCTGACAGGGGGAGATGGCAACCACCGACACATGGACCCCCGACTCTTATTACAGCCCAGACTCATTTCAGGACATCAGTGCACATAACCAGAAAGAGGAGTGGATATTAAAATTATTTCCAGGAATTAACATGTTTAGGCATGAGCACTTGATTAATATGTATTATGGTATTCTGTATAATCAGCGTGTTATACAAGTTAGGTGTGTGCTGTTGGTGAGATGATTCCCCTGCACACCCAGCCGTTAATAAAGGAGTGTCTGCTTTCTACATCACATTGTGTCGATAAGTTCTTTTATCCCTTTTTGGTGACAGTTCAGATGCTCCCAGCAGCAGGGTGGTGGTGGCGGTGTCAGTAATCCCCTGTGCAGGCGCTGCACCAGTGCAGAGACACTACCTGCTGCAGGGGCATGTTCTACCTGCAGGCTTACACCACTCCTAACTACCTACCAGTCACAGTTTTGACTGTGCACTGTAGATTAGACAGCAAGTTGTTCTCAGAACTACTCTTCCCTTAGTAGCTAAGTCTCTTAGTGTTTATAAAATGTTTGGAGATGTAAAAATCACTTTCTGCAGAGTATGTTTTAAGCTCTCTGCAGAAAACTTGATATATGATCTTGTGATCTATGCCATTAACTTTCTTTTGGCTCATGTGAACCTCTGACAACTTCTTGGTCTTTTTTTTAAATCTGGCATAAATTTTGACCAGTCTAATGTATTTGTGGCCTACAATACCCTGTATAAATCCAACGGGAAGCTCTCAGATTACCCTGTTTTCTTAGGGCATGAACCAAAGCCCATTAGAGCAACCAAAACAGCTGCCCTCTGACTTCAATAAACTCTGAATTAAACCCTTAGGAAGTTCTTTCGTTGGCCTGAAATTCTTTGCTGTCTAGAGCTCTGCTGCTTTTAGTTCACAGTAAGTTGTAAGCAGAAAAGTATATGTAAGGCAACGTTACCCACATGCTATGAGTTGAAGTTTATTATTTTGTAATATTTTTGGAAATCCAGATCAGAAGTTAAATTCCCCCACAATTCTTAAATAGAATTCTATTTAAAAATGTGAAGAAACCCTTTATTATGCATATGTACCCTCTTGAACTTAATCGAGTCTTGCCAGTTAAGATTGTGTTTATTAACATTTGTAAGGAATTCCATTGTGTGTATTAACATTTGTAAGGAATTCCATTTCAAAGACTTTTAAATAGATGCATACTGTCCTGTTCATTTTTCTGGACACAGCTATTTTCTGGCCCTGGAACCTGACATTTGTGTTGGCATAGCTGGAATACTTCCTGCTCAGAGGAAAAATTATATGACATTGTCAAGGAAACATTTACAATGTTTATAGCTTGTTTTAATAACACATCCAATCTATCTATTCTATGACCTTTATGTTGATCAAATGGAAACCGCTGCTTCCATAAATTTACTTCCTTTGGATTTGCAAATGTAGAGACACTGTTCAAAGATTTAATCCAAAACAAGTTTTCACATGCATATATTTTAAGGAACCACATGTCATTGATAACCAAATGGTTTGAAGGGTTATTTTGCTTAAATCAATACACTTGCAATATCTTCTTGATTGTCTTTTAGTTGTGAATATTTTAGGAATTATTGATTTTATTCGCTGAAGTGCTCTGAGAAGGAAACTAATAGATTCTTGAATACATGCTCATTAAAGTAAAATTATTTTACATTCAAACAAGAACATAGGCTCCAGTTCTGCAGTGTCGCATAGGCAGATTTCTGGACACCTGATGGAGGTTCCTGAGGAAGATTTTTGTTCTGAGATATACACTCAGCTTTGCTGCTCACCCTTGCAGTGTTCTGTCTTGCATCAGTTCAGTTTGAGTGCGGGGAGGCTGGGAGGTCTGGCTGTGCAGAATCTGTCAAGACTGGGTGCCTTGAATTTCAGCCTGTGGCCTCGTCTCTACCAGCACATTTTACTTATTTTGTCCTTTTTCTAGGTGGATGACAGTCTATTTAGTACTAAAAACATTAGCAGTCCCCATTATTTAGGACTCTCTAAAAGGTGTGATACTTGCATTCCTTAAATTTTTTTCCAGTTGTCAGATTGTTTTCCTCCAAAGAGAGAAAAATTTGGCTTGAACTGATTCTTCTTTTCTTTTTTTTTTTTTAATTTTCTTTGCTTTCCTTTTTACCTCTTGGATCCCATAGCACATAAGACCTTGGTGGTCAAAGCACATTGGTCCTTTGCCTGTTCTCTTCCTCTCCATAGCAGATCCTCACCTCACTTAAATGCTATGCTTGCTCACTACAGGGTTTGTGGTCTTCTGTAGCCTCCTTTCAGCATAATGTTGGCTTTAAAATCCCGTGTGATTCCATATCCTCGTTATGTTAATGACATCTTCTGTAGTTTCTGTTTGCTGCCATCTCTCTTGCTGTGATGTCATGTAATAACCTTTTATATTTGAATGTGCTTCAATCCAAGCTACAGGTCAAAAGCTTTTGATGCAAGAGTCTGTATCATTAGATGTTCTTTCTATTCTTACTTCTAGTATCAATGTCCATTTTCTGTAGAACTGTTTAATCTTCATCTATATGAATAGGTGTTCTTGCTTTTCCATTTGCACCTGTCCTATTAATATTTCCAGCTCCCTGGTCTGCCTATGCTTATGTTTGCTTACATGTTGTTGTCGGATGTTGTAGAATAGCAGGGTGAGTTAATTCCCCATTCTCCCTTTGTTCTGAAAACTGGCTATTCATGGGCAATAAATAGCAATTCTTTTTTAACTTTATGAGGACTGTGGCATAGATTTCTCATTAAGTGTGGAGGAACTGAAATTAAGGGCTCCACCTGTCTAGGATCAGATTTTTATTTTGCTCTATTAACCTCTGTTGCTCCCTGCCCTTTGCAAAGGATCTTTTCCTGACTTCCACAGAAAGCATTCCACTTCTCAGAATAAACTCATTTTACAAGGTCAAATTATCTTCCAGATATGTCACATTATCAAAACTAATCGTGTTTGTGTGTGATCTTTAGAGAAGAAAGGAAGTATTCTTATTTTGCTGTTTATTGATCCTGCTCCAGTGAATCATGTTTTCTAAACTTAGGAACACGTGTTTGGAAGTGGTGTTGTTTTGTTGCTCAGGAGATTAGGGTGTATTTCATATGGTATGCACTCATCCTCATGGGAGGAGAAAATCCTGGAGGGTCCTGGAACAACAGATTAGATTCTTGCTGAAATGACTCGGTCATTTCCTTTTTTCCTTCACATAAAGTTTTCCTCTTGGTTGTAGCTAAATGGATTTGAAAAAAAAAAAAAAAAAAAAAAAAAAGATAAGAAAGCAAGTGCAAAATCTTGATAAATTAAGTGGAGTAAAGGAGGGGAAGTAACTGATTGAATTTGGATCTGCTGAATTCTTCATTAGAATTGTATAATAATTTTAAAAATAAGAATTTTTAAAAAGCTTTGAATGGACCTCTGGAGGTCTTCCAGTTTGACCTGCTCAAAGCACACCTAGTTTAAAAGTTAAATCAGTTGTTCAAGGTAGCAGATAGTAGTAAACATAATACTGTGAACAGGGAAAGAATTACAAAGCCTCTTAGCTTCAGAGCTTTCCCCTTCACATGTTCTTATCCTAACACTAATGCCTTTACTACAGTGAAGGCTTGTAGTTGTTATATTAGCGTTTATCCTGCTATTTAGGCATCTGATGTTTTACATTCAAATTGTCACATCAGGAATCTTTAAATGTATATGCATAGATGCACATATGCATGCCTTTATATGAAAAAAAAACAGTTTTTCATTTGCATATGGTCACAGCTGCTTAGCTAACAGAAAATGATAGATTACAGTCTTGAGTTTTGCGTGTTCAGTGACACAACACTGAGTAATGATTGTAGTTACTTCTTATGCACCTAATTGCTAGATAGGAAAAATAATTAATATTGGGATATGACTTTTATATTTATGTGAGGGAAAGTAAATCTTTAAAACAAATTTAAAGCAAAAATTGATGCAAGAATATCTCCTATCCTGACCTGCATGTTAATTCAGCGCATAGTTAAAACTGAGCTTGTTTCCTCCTACATGAATGATACAGGATATTTCTGGGAGATCAGGAAACTTCCCGTGTAGTTTCTGGTGCCCCACGTGTCCTCTGAGGTTTGCAATAGTTAGGACGTCTCCAGCAACTTGCTGCATCAAACCCTTAATACTGGTTTAAAAAAATAAGGTGTCAGTACTGTGACTCTCGGCATGAGTCAGTGGGAAGCTGAACCCGAGGTGGCAAGACAAGGCAGGGACCTGTCCATGTAGATCTGTTAATGTGACTTGGAGACTTCAGCATGAGAATAAAGACATCTTTACTAATGTATCCACCACCACTTAAATGTTATAATTATTGCCCTCATCTACACTTCTCATACAAGCCAAGAAGATCTCTCTTTATCACAGACTGAACATCTAGCTAATCTCTTCATTGGAGCTGAGAGAAGAATGTATTTGTATGCATATGCAGAAAGTAGTGAAATACAGCTAAATATTGTAATTATGGGTATCTGCATCATTTAGCCATTTTGAAAGGAAGATACGGGACCACAGGGAAGTTCCCTCTCACTAAAAATCCCTTGACTTAGAATCACTTGAAACCTTATTAATGTTTTAATAATTTTCTTGTTAGAAGAAATACTTTGTCATGCTTGTAGCAACAATAATTTATTTTTTTTTTGTGCAGGGAGAGCTTACACTTGAGTTTGGAATTTGAAATAAAATCCCTGCAAAAAGCAGCGAACACATGAATGGACACGAATCTAGTATTTGCATACAGGTGTAGTATTAAAAGAAAATAAGCTCACCACTCAGGAATTCCTGTCTTAGCCAAATTAACCAGGATCAGCAAAATAAACGCACAGCTGGAAATGCTTCTCTGACAGCTGCACACAACGTGCTCTTTAGCAACATACTGCCTTTCTTAGAGTATGTGAAAAATCTAGGGAGGAGAGAAGAAATCAGTTGTATACACCAGCTTTAATTGAACAGATATTATTTGCCAATTAAGGAATTTACAGAGAGTTGCAAGTGGGACTTGAACTGGATTTCCCAGCATCCCCAGGTGACTGTTCTGCCAGTTGGGAAGCTCTGCAAGCACAGAAGTATTTTTCACTTGCAATTTTTTACAGAATACTTATTGGCTCTTCTTGTCAGTCAGAAGAAAAGCTTTCCAAGCTAGTGCACAGTCTCCAGTTAGATATTGGCCAGACATTTGTGTGATGGAATGGTTTGTGAGCCATCATGGAGTTGATTCTTAAAATACTGGCTAAATTATTTATCAATATCTTCAGCATGATCTCATGGAAAATAGTTTTACTCCTATGTTGAAGGAGGCACAAAAATATAAAGTGAGCTTTATCTGTCTTTGTTTTACTTATCATGCATTCATCTTCAAAGAACTGTGTGGTGCTTTAGCATGGAAATTTATCCTTTCAAATAAACAAATTTAGGGTGGAGTATAACACTAGCTCCCCAGAATCGAGCTGTCGGGCCACCTTCGTGAACATCACGTGCCAGGAAGATTCTGATGTTTGATTCTTCAGACAGCATCCTCTTCCTCTATCTAACCAATACCTACCTTGCTGGGCGGTAGAGGGGTGGCAAGCAGAATCCTCTCTGAACACCAACAGTCAGCCTGGAATTATAGTTAGTTTTTTCAAGGTATCTTCTCTGATGTAAAATAATTCTGAGTATATGCAACGCTTTGCCAAGAACAGATCCTTGGTCCCTTTTGTCTGCCTTACGTTGAGGCTGAGCAGCTGTAAACAGCCAAAGAAATCCCTAGATGGCACAGCACCTCAATGTCTGTAAGCATTCCTGGGGCACAAGCAGAGAGACGTTCTGTCCCTGGCTGTCAAAACAGCCCTCTGAGCTGTGAGCAGGCAGTCATTACCTGAAGCAGCAGTGGGATACCTCAGAATTAGGGCAGGAGCCTGTCCTAGACCTGGCATGGCCCTGGAAACAAAGACATGCAGAGCACCTTAGCATCACTTTTACCTGCCTGGTGCCAGACATTTCTCTGTCCAAGATGATGGTCCTGCCAGTGTGTTTGCCCATATTTTTTTTTTTCTCCTTTGCTACCCAATAGCAGGAAAATTCTTCCTAAATAGCCCTGCTTTCAAATTTTGATGAACGTTCCTGGGCTTTGATGTTACCCAACAACATAAAAGGGAGATCCTGATAAATGTGTCATCTTTGTTTAAATGTTTCCATGTCCCTAAATGTCCTCTATTCCTGGTGCCAGAATTTTAGCTGTGATACATGAGATTGGGCCCCTCACCCCAAAAAGGCCATTGAATGACTCGAGCGTGGCCAGAGAAGGGCAACGGAGCTGGGGCAGGGTCTGGAGCACAGGTCTGCTGGGGAGCGGCTGGGGGAACTGGGGGGGTTCAGTCTGGAGAAGAGGAGGCTGAGGGGAGACCTCCTGGCCCTCTGCAACTCCCTGCCAGGAGGGGGCAGAGAGGGGGGATGAGTCTCTGGAGCCAAGGCCCCAGCGCCAGGCCCCGAGGGAATGGCCTCAAGCTGCCCAGGGCAGGGTCAGGCTGGCTCTGAGGAAGGATTTCTGTGCAGAAGGGGCTGTTGGGCGTTGGAATGGGCTGCCCAGGGCAGGGGGGGAGTCCCCGGGATCCCTGGAGGGGTTGAAGGGTCGGGCTGAGCCAGCGCTGAGGCATCTGGTGGGGTTGGGAACAGTCAGGGTGAGGTTCATGGTTGGACTGGAGGAGCTGCAAGGGCTTTTCCAACCCAGATGATTCTGAGATTCTGTGAGATGTATCACACTCCTGAAACAAAGAGCTTCAGTCCACAGTCAGGATTGAGTATGACTGTTCAGCAGGGATTCTTTTTCGCAGCGCTGGGCAGCACTGGGGATCGCTCCACCCCAAGTGCTGCACCTACTAACAAAACTCTCTAATATACACAAAAAGCATACATAGGCATTAGATATCTTAGAAAAGGTAGTCTTATGCTAAAGGGTTCTTAGAATTCATTTAGATAGTCTGAGCATACGTAGTAAAAACAAGAGTGAGGGTCTTCTCCCCTCCTTAGGGGTCCACACAGCCTCTCTCACTCTGTCCCTTAGTGAACTTTAGGTTTCTAGTGTCCATGTATGGTCATAGAGGTATTTGATCTGTCCTTCAGCTCCTGTTTGTTCCAGCTTTCAGTCACTTATCTTGACACTGGCATATTCTTAGGCACTTGTTTTCTTTAGGTTCCTGCTATTAGGGATGTACTCAGGGATTTTTTCAGACTGTCCAAGGTCTGTCTTATTTTTACTAGGCAAGGAGTTAAAGGTTTGAAAACATCTTCTAAGTGGGTACCTGGGTAAATGACTACAGAGTGTAGTTAGGAAAAAAATATAAATGAAATTACATACATTACAGTAAAAATAGAGGAAAAAATAAAAGCTAGTAAAACGTAAGTGATCTAACATTAAAACTGTCTTATTTTTACAGGTCCCTGTACATTAGAAATTTCAAGTATACTTGTAGCAGCTTCCCTTCACTCCCAGCTGCACCATTATGCCAAGAGAGGTGTCTGGCGAGTAGGAGTGTCCTGACTGTCTTCCACAGGAACCATTCACGACGTAACCTTCCCTTGAACTGCCGCCCTGGCCTGCTAACTATCTTGCAGTTAACACCTGGGGTCTCTGTGCTTCTGGTGTCTCTAAATGAGCTCATATCCTCAACCTGAAAGCATTTCTCATTTCCTTCATGTAGTAGGATAGCTTTTGCATCCCACGGCCTATCGGTTCCAAACTCTTCAAGCGTGTCCTCAGCATCAGCATATGGAAGGACAGTGATTTTCACAGAGACTCTTGGAAAAGCAAAACAGGGAAGTGGGGACCGAGAACACATGGAGTCTGTCGCATCTGGTTAGCACATGCTTCGAGGCATCTATCTATAGTTCAAAGAGCTGGTGATGGCAGCCAATAACCCTTTCCAGCACTGAAGCCACAGCCCTGCCTGTTGCAGTACAAAATATGGATGCACTAAGTGGCTCATCTCTTAGACAGGGAAAAAGTACAAATGGTGGATGTGGAAGAGGAAAAGGAGGGCAAAGAAGCACACTGGTAATCCCTGGTATAAGGAAAAGGAATAGAGAACGCCTAGGAGAGTAGACTTTATGCAGCTTGGTTTTTGAAAGAGCAGAAGGAGCAGCACTGTGAAAGGAGGCTGTCTACAATACAGTAGGGGGAAGGATGGAGTGCAGGAAACTTGCAGACAGCAAAGGAGAAAGGTAAAGGCTCCCTGTGGTGCCAGGACCTTCTGCTACTCTATTGGCAAAGTGTACCACCCTAAGCTTATTACTTATTCTGAGACTTCTTCGCATTCCGTCTTCTAATGATGTAGGCTCTTAAGACTATTTTGATGGGCAGGAGGGAGGTTTTTTTCAGAAGCAGCTTCCTTTAATGACAATAAGTTTGTGTGCAAGTCCAGCAATCCAAGTGTGTGGTTGTGTGTCAGGGCGCCAGCTAGCTCTCGTTTCTCACGTACTCTCATGCTATTTGACAGACAGTGTCATCTGCTGAAAAGGGTGACTGCAAAATGTGTCTTGCAGTCAGGGATCTTGTGTTTACTTGAGGGGAGAAAGCAGTCTGTAAATGATAAACTTGCTTTCTTTGCAGGAGCAAACCCTGGTTTGTGGTGGCTGCATCTGGGGATAGAAGGTAAATTTCTGGCTGCCACTGGGGACTTCCGAATTTTCACCTTAGACCTTTGTTTCTTATACTCTAGTAGGGAGGCAAGAAAGTCTAGGAGCTTTATTAGGCTCAGCCTGCTTAAAATCACAGTTTAAAAAAATATAAGATTAAAAATAATTTTAAGCACAATGTTTTAAAGGCAATTCAAAAGCAATTGAAGATTTTGGGTAATTCTGTTTCTTAGGAGTCCAAATCAAGACCTTACAAAGGGAGACAGTTTTTCAAGGAGGGATGCTCAGCATTTTCAGGAAACCATCCCCTTTTAAACTGTCATCTCAATTACACTCAGAGTGTGTTTTGTCCGTTGTAAGAGGATGTGGAACTATCAGTGAATGAAGTTGCAGTTGCTTGTGCGCAACACAAATTTTACTTCATGAGCAGGAATGTTGTAACCGCCATTTTTCCCTGCAAAATATACTGGATGTTCTTGTGGTTGTTTTTTCTTCCCAAAACTCATAAACAAAGGTGGTCATACGCAGTCCCCTCTAATGAATAATTTTTCCCTTATTATGCAAACTGAAGAATGTTGTAACTTTTTAATAGTAAGAAAAGTTGTCTCCTGTACATGTAGGTTCTTGAATGATTTCCTGCCTTCATCTTAAACAGAGGGGCAAAAGGCAGGTGACAATACTTCTGTTAACCCATGCTGTTGATTGCATCATTGCATCATTACATCATTACACATAGCATCAGCTCCTTCAGGCAGTTATTGTGACACAAAAGCCTTGTTTCTCATCTCTCACAGAGTGTTTCAGACCCCTCCGTGAACCACTAACCCATCAGGAAGAAAAGATACAGTTCTCTCCTGGTCTGGTCTGTTGAATTAGTGAATGGAAGGATTCACTGAGCACCCAGGGCTGATGCAAAGGAGGTGCTGAGACATGTTAGCCTAGATGAGGGAAGCTGGGAAGAGAGGAACTGGGTCATAGCAGGAAGGAGCAGGGGATGAGAGCCGTGGTAATGTGAGATTGCTTCAGCTGCTTGTGGAGTTGCAGCCTGGCATCTTAGGACTGCACAGCCTTGCTGTAGTTTTCACTGGTTGTCCCAGAGCTTCCCTCTCTCCTCTGCATATAGCTTCTGCTTGTTTCTGTCATGCTGCTTATCTCTGCCAAGGCAAAATCCACATGGACGTATCAACACAGACTTTAGGATATTAAGAGAGATCCTGTGATAAAATAGGAAAGATCCTTCATTCACACCCCACCCTTTGCTTAATGCAGTAGTTAATCCTATTACTAAGATTTTGCAAAAGTAATGAAATTTTTTAGTCTTCTATTTGCACTGCCTAGACCTTTTCAAAGAAATTTGTAATTCTTGTAATTAGTGTTGTCTTCTTCCAGAAAAGTGAGCTACTTGAGTAAAATCATGTTTCCTTTTCATAGTTTTGGGTTAAAAGGCTAAACAATGTGTTTTGTTGAGTTTTACTACCTAGTGCCTTTTTGATTACAGGTGACACTTAAAGGTAATACTTCCTGTCTGCTGAAGATTAGCACAACACTTATGCAAACTTTAAAACTTGGACATACTGTTTAAATGAAGTTAATTGGCATGTAAGTCTGTTGTTGATGCGCAGCATGAATGCAACCCTTAGGTTTCACTCTTTAAGCACTGTAGAAGTTACGTGAGACTAGAATAATTCAGAG
Source organism: Athene cunicularia (assembly GCF_003259725.1). Taxonomy (NCBI): domain Eukaryota; kingdom Metazoa; phylum Chordata; class Aves; order Strigiformes; family Strigidae; genus Athene; species Athene cunicularia. The sequence goes on along the minus strand of NW_020799102.1, from coordinate 9,295,446 downwards.
CTACAAGGAAGAAAGATCTTTGAATACTGAATTTATTTCAATGTGATCACAACATCTAGCCATTTTGACCTGGAGTATATGTTGACAAAGCATTAGTTTGAAAGCCTTTCTACACCTTTTTGCTCCTTTGTCATCTGGTTTATTGCATGAGAGTACAAATATATCTCTGCTTGTCTTTACAGAAAGTTTTGACAGGGGTAGATGATCTGCACCAAGTGAAGGCCCTAGAGATGCGAGTAGATACAAGAGAGAACAGCTTGGGAAACTTCGGTAAGAAAACACTTCATCTTCTGCTCACCACCTCAAATTTTCCTTTCTCATGTCTTGAAGCAGGACTCGGGACTCAGAAACCAATAGCCAGTGTAAAGTACTGTCCTGATCAAGAGCTCTTGAAGCGTGATCTGCCCGGTACCTCTCACTCCTTGATCTCTGTTTCCTTCTGTGAGGCTCTAAATAGGACTGAAAACTATGGCAGTGGGATGAATGACATCACTTCTGTCTAAAGCCAATTAGTTTGAACAAATTCCTCTTGAATGATGTATGCCTCTAGGCCCTCAAGTGAGCATTTACTGATTACCTTGCCCTCTAGAGTACTTGCTGCTACTCTAGTAAAACAGTAGCCAAAGTTCAGTTTCTCTCCACTGTAAGATTTCCCTGTGGCTGAGAAATCACTAGTGGTATCAGGCTGCTTGTGCTGCCAGCAGCCTGTCTTTGCATCCTGTACTGCCTCATCCAGCTGTGCTGGGTGGTGTGCTGGTGCAAGGTCCTATAGATATGTCATTTGATGAGCCCCAAGCAGCCTTCATGCTTATGATTCATTTCTATGTCATCATCACTGTACTGGGGAATAAGGAATTACCAAAGGAGTTCCCTCTGTAGCAGAGTTAACACTGAGAATATTAAACCTTCCTTTTTTCCAGTACTGGCAGTCATTTTCTGTCATATGGATCCCCATCACAACCAAGTCCATCTTCTCCTACACTGAAGCTGAATAACTACTGCAGGGTAATAATTTCTGTGCCAAAATGAGTCACGTCCTCAAAAGTGGGTGCTGGTATTTTCAGCCAAGCAGTTCATTTTCATGTGCAAGTGACTATAATGTAACAGCTGATTAGCTTAAGTGGGTATTTTGATATCGATTTGTCAAGAATAGTTAAGCAAGTACAGTGAAGGGGGCTTTTGTCTTGAATTATACATCCACTTTGCATTGGTATATTCTGTTTATTTCATAAACAGGTATCTTTCTGATAGGCACTTGATAATTTAAGGTAAATTACCTCCGTTTCTTGCAAAGATCATCATCTACTCAGTCATGTTTCCTCCAGTTGATAAGAAAATCTCATTATGCCATTTCTACAATGCTCGAAAATGGCGCTCCCATTCCTGTGCCATTTTATATTAGCTGTGACAAGCAAAATGTTTCAATTTTTTCACTCTGTACTTCCCATTCCTTTCCATTACTAGAATAAATCCCTTCTTTCTGCTCCTTGTGGTTAGGCTTTTGCAACTTTTACAGAATACAGAGCACTATTCCCGTGTTGCAAACAATTTCTGTCTTGTTTATGTCCCACTGCTTGCTCCAAGAGTTAGCCCTTGAGGGCTATAAAAACAGCAGCTGCAGGTCCCCACTGCTTTTGAGAATAACAGACAGCAAACCATCCTGAATTTCTTTCTGTCTTTTGTTTTAAAGTGCCTTTCTGAATTTTCTCCCTGTGAAAATCTCTTTGCAAATGTCAGCAGGTGGCTGGGGCAGAAAGTTTGCCACTTCATGCCCTCAGCGATCATCAGTCCCTTGCAGGTTTTTTTCACATGACAGTTGATTCTTGGGTGCATGGAGTAAGGCCTAAATTTTTAGGGATATCTTAGGGCAGTTTGCACCTTCAGGGTGAATGGTGTAAGCAAGGCTCCTGTTGAAGGTGTGTGGCTCATGGTGTGCTCCTTGCTGGCTGCCTGCCCCTGAAACCGTGCACTGCTGGCCTTGTCCCTGGTCACAGGGGTCTGGATAAACAGCCTGAGGGAAGGCGTAGGGTAAGAACCAAAACAGCTGGAATGACAGAAGTTCTAGCATGATAGAAGGAAAGAAAAGCTTTTGCACCATTAGGACAGTCAAGCAATAGTGGTATCCAGAGAGGTTTGAAGTCTCCATCCTTGGACGTTTCCAAGACAGCTGGGTGAAGACCTGAGCACCCTGGTCTGATCTCACAGAAGACCTGACTCTGAGCAGGAGGCTGGGCTTGAGACTCTGGCCTGTCCAGCCTGGACTGCTCTGTAATTTGGTGTTTCTGTTTTCATTCCAAACCTGGCTAATTAGCTTTCTCTATAGCCATATTCAGTTACCTAATACCTGGCTCTCACGATATTCCTCAGCTGCAGAAGGTAAGAGCATCATTATCATCAAGGAATTATTTGTTTGGATGATCAGTTTGCACTCTGTAAACAAAAATTGTTTTAACTGTTTTTATGTGTGAAGATAAAAAAGGTTGTGCAAGCTCTTAAATGGCCAGGTAAAAGAGTTGCAAGTTACTAGACTGCACATAACTCTGGGTCACCTGGAACCTTGCAGCACTGGAATCCCAAGTTTACACCGCAATATCCACTTGAGAAACATTTCAATGTTTGCAAACATACACAGACTCTAACACAAGCATGGAGGGCCTACATCTCCTTCAGCAAGATTTCTAGAGTAATTTAAAACATGTTGCTCGAGTTTTTCTTAAGAGCGGTCCACTTTGGGATGTGCTAAGCTTTAAAGTGCCGTCCCACTGACCTTTCCCAGTTTGTCAGGTCAGCCTCTACACAATGGCCTGACATAGTGGGGAGTAACTGTTATGCTTCTTAGAGACAGGGTGTGGGCTAAAACATGAAAAGACCGATTTTAAAATATTTTCATGTGTGATTAGTTTTAAAATTAAGGAAAGGCTTCATGCCAGAGCTTGAATCTAAGTCTTAGCGGGACTTGGGATAACTGCTGAAATCTCTAGCTGTTTGCTTTCAGTGCACCTTGCTGAGTGACAGGCAAAAACTGAGCTGCCCTGGCAAGTCTTGTATCCAGCTTTGCAGCTCTTGGACTTGACTTCTGTGCTCTTCAGCTGTATGTAGGCTTCAGTTCATACTCAAACAGATGGACTATTTCCTTTTAATTAGCTTATCCCTTCGGCTTTGACTGCTGACAGACCTGGGACCACATTCATGACTGGCTCATAGAAATTCCTGTTGAAAGTAATGGTGGGATAGAGTCATTTAAGACACTACATAGTTCTCTTATTTCTAAGTGATTTTAATAGCTACAAATCAAGTTACCCACAGTGCTGTTCGCTGGTACTTATTGAATTGTTGCCTGCTGGTGGCCAGGCTAAGTTGATTATCTGTCTGGGGACTGCTGCTTCCCTTGAACATGTTTTATCAAGGAAAAGCTCTGCTAAAAGTTCAGAAGTAGGCACGCGTTATTTTTCACGCAGGGTCATCATCTCTCTTTCCTCTTGCTCTATTTGTTGCTCTTCCTGATGCGAAGCCAGGAGAGATTTGTCAGCAGCCAGTGTCCCCGTGGTAGGTGTTTGTGTGTGGAATCCAGTGCAGAGGCTGGAAGCGTGAGTCCAGCGTGTGCAGCCCTGCCCGCGCAGGTCTTCTTCAGCTGGCACTGACAAGCTCCACTGGGAAGGTGCCACAGCATCCACTGCAGCAGGGCTTGGGCACGCTCTCCAGGAGTCACAAGTACATACTGGGGCAGCAAGGTTATGTTAAACCCTGCACTGATGTGGGGTTTTGTGAGATTCTCATCTCGGGTAGCTACGCTGCAGCTAGCTTGGGTTTGCCTGGAAGTGCTGGGGTCTTATCTCCAGTTGTGTTGCCCAATTCACCCAGAAATGTGCAAAAAATGCACATTCAGAACACGCATAGAAGTAACAACAAGGTGATGTATCTTACTTGATCAAACACAGCTTAAGTGAATTAAATAGCCTGTTTAATTTATGTATCAGGTTGCTCTTGCCAGAAGAGTTGCAGCCTGTGTTCACATGCCTGTTTTGTACCGTAAGATCAACAAAACATGAAGGTGTACTTTTAAAATTAATATTAAAAGTTAATATTGTTGATATTTTGAGTATGTTTATGTTAGTGTAAGAATAAATTGCATCCTTGCTCTCAGGAAAGATGCTATGAGAGTTAAAATTAAGAACATTATAAGTAGTTGTTACATATGGATAGATCTCTTTTTGTCATCTTCATTTTATAATTTTCTCTTCTTAAATCAATCTTCCAGTCTCTAATCTATATATAAGGCATTGAGACTATAAAAACCAGCAAAATCAAATGGACAATGAATTCTTAGCACCACAGAACACTTACATATCTAATATAAAACTTAAAGGAGGGAAGAACCTGCAGAATTGGAGAAATATATTACAAAAGTCTTGTTGGCAGAATTTTGCACCACTGCACATAATATATTTTTATTTTAGTCTAGTAAACAGCACATTAGAACTTAACACTCTACAAGTTCCCAGGAGTAGATTGTGCCAAAATATAATAAAATGTCTGAAATGGAGGATCAAATTACAATAATGAAGTAACCAGATGTGAAAATTATATCGTCAGCCTGTCACTCTGCCTCTTTGAATCCTTTAATAGTTGGGTTTTTTCCCTGAACCAACCCTAAATGCATTCAGTGAAAAGCTTTTTCTTGAGCTAGTCTCTCCATTTCTCTTGAGCTAGTCTTCTTGACTACTTCTGCTTAATACTAGTTTCTAAGACTCATTTGCTTTGTAATGCTTTGCAATAGCCTTACCTTGGTAACCCTTTAAACTCTCTGATTGAATCTGTGGCAATCCGACTGCTGTGTTGAGGCTGGAGAGGCTACTGCATCCTCCTTGTTCTTTCTTTTAACACTTTGGGGAAAATCATTTCATCTTTCCATTCTTCAGGTTTCTTGCCAGAAACACGATAGCATTTTTTTTTTAAATCTAGACTTTTTTTTTTTTCCTGGGGGGTTTTTATTGGTGCATGGATTATATCTGAGGAGGTCTTTGCTTAGTAGCTAGTATGATTGCTGTGGATAATTAACAGGGATCCTAGTATCTCCTCTGTCAGGACTCCAAACTGTTTTGTTGCCATACCTTATAAAACTTGTTTGATGTGAGAAAGTATGTCCTGCAAGATGAGATGCTGTGTTATAATTTGTACTACAATCTCCTATGGATTATGGTAATTTATTTAAAAAAAGACTAACAAATTGCATGATGTGTTTTGAATTTTTAGTGTTTTCTAAAGAGCTTTGCAAAGACATGAGGTTAAATATTTGCACTATAGCATGATGATCAATATGTGTATTATAATCACTCCCAAATAGCATTAGATATAGATAATGCTTCTACTAAAACATGATTTATTACAATGTTTTTGACATAAATGTTCTTGTTCTGTTTGGGGAAATGGGATGAACAACATGACCTCCTTTGTTTGCTTTTTGAGATCCCACTCCCTTTTTCTTTTTCTTTAATTTCTTTTTTTGGGTTTTTTTTTTTTCTTTTGATCCTTTGAAAAGAGCTGGAATTATGTCCTTCTGGACACTGCTAAATTATCCTTGCCAGAGAGAGATTACTCAGAGTATGCAAAAAAGTATTTGCTGAGAACAAATTTTAATGTTTTAGCAATGATCCAGTTTGTCTAAAATTGGTATTACCTCTACATGGTTGCACGTTATACTCAAGGATACTCACCAGCCATGAGTAAACTCTGCTAGTGGGAATGGATAAAAAGTTGCTGTTGTCAATAGCAAATATCTCCTGGGACTTGAGCCAAAGTATTGGGAATAATTTGGGAATCCTGGGAATAATCCATATTATTCGGTAGCTTGAGTGTTTTGGTCTATGATTTTGGTTCAGAGATATCTGTAGAACCAACCAAAAAGGCAAATGTCTCTCAGAAATAGAAAAAAAGGCATTATTCAAAGTAATAACAACAGAATACTGAAGTTTTCATTGATATGAAACTTGTACAGTTGAATAGTAAACAATGGATCACATCCAGAAAATTAAAAGGAGAAGGCAATTCTTAGCAAAACATAAGTAGCATTTTTGGGGACCTCTGAACTTGGAAGGTGATGTTGTGACATGGGAAATGATGCTTTTGTTGTTTAACTCAAAATTACATTTTGAAGAAGTGTGACTTAGCCGTGTATCCAATAAGTCCATCACTACTTGCCAGTAAGTAGGTAGAAAAAGATTCTTGGGGAGAGAAGCAAGGTCATGATGTAGAAATCGGAGGCCATGGAATGCTATACTCTAAAGCATCCCTTACCTCTCCAGAGTATCACTCAGTTAATAGTCAACAAGGCTCGGCAATCAAACCAAAACAGTCACCCGACAAGCAAGTTTCTGCTGTCTGTCTGCAAAGGTGCTCTCTCAGAATTGTCAGAGAGGGGTTCCAAAGGTTATAATTGGGCAGTCATGCAGGATGTTGCAAAAATGCAAAGGGTGAAATATTTTTTGAGTGAAATAATCTCATTAATTTTCTTAGAAGAGGTCCAGCGTAGATCTGGCAGAAACAGGTAAGAAAAACGTGTAAAATTAGATGCTTCAACTAGTAATTGTCAGAAGTTTCCTTTAATCTACTCCCAGGTCTGCAAAGTGATTCTTTATTCTGTTCCCATAGGTGCCTATCTACCTAATCTGAGAGAACTGAAGTTGAACAATAGCTTGCTTGTGTCTGTGAGGTAAGAAATGAATGATAACTGAAATAAGCATAAAGAATAAGAGCCCTCAATTTTATTTAAGTGATAAAATCTTCATTAACGCTGCTTTCATTTCTTCCATTTACCCATGCCGTGATAATGGATTAGGTCATGAATACACGCTCCGCAACCACATAAGTTTAAAACAGGACCTGAGCTGGAATAAATCAGTGTAGCTGCAACCGTGCCAATGAATTAGCCCCAGTCTGCCACCAGGGAAGTTCCTGCCATGCTGAAGACCATGGAAATCGGTTGCAAATTCGAAAGGAGATAGAAATTTGCCTCTTATCTATGACTAGGTGCTTGGATTTCAGAGTGTTTCAGCCTTTGGGCTTTTAGTGTGCACAGTAGCCTGTTCTATACAGGTCAGACCAGTTCTTCAGCTGATGAAAATCACTTTGGCTTTATTGAAGTCAAGGAAGTGGCGTTTATGAGAGCTGCTATGAAGACTGCGTGGCCCTGGCTTGCTGAACTCCATGAAAGCATCACACTTTTTCTCTCAAACAACTGGGGAGTTGACAGGTTAGGAAGGTAGAAGTGAAAACCATCACAATGAAGAGGCAGAGCTGTTTTCTCTCTCCTGTGCCAATATCTGTATTACCCTTGGTAATTAATGCATAATACAGTTCATATCAGTAAAGGGCTGTGCAAAAGGCCATTCTTATATTAAACAGGACTACTCTCTAGCTTTGTATGGCTGATAAATTTGTGAGGGGGAAAAAATCGTGATTTTACTAGTTCTTGTTAAAGAGAACATGTTCCCTGAATAGGAAACAGCAATAAATTCATCTCAGTCTCATGCATCGTCACTAAAGTAGCTGATGAACTTCATTTGTCACACTTTGATCTTATTTTCCCCTGTTCTGGTGATGAGATGAAGTATTTGCAGGCCAATATTTTTTTTCCACCTTCTAGTCCATAACATGGAAAAGTGGTGGTTCTACATTGTTGCCATTATTTTAATGGCAACCAACCACTGTTATAAGCATGAAATTGTTCCATTATTGAAAGGGAAGAGTAAGTGGTGAGTGAAAAAAAGTACATTTTTGACAATATCAAAGACATTTTATTATTTTAAAAAGAAAAAAGTTAAAAGAGGTTTTTTGTTTGGCCAAAAATCCATATTCTCTCAAAATGTGTCAATAGAAAATGTTTTGACCAGTTCTGTTGGTATTGAACACAGGATGCAGTTCAGGAAAACTAAACTGTTTAGTTTATTTGACTTATGGCTTTAGTATGATTTTGCACATCCCTTTGCATTCTGAAACTCTAGCTTCTGTCATGATGAGTTTCAGAAAACCGTTTTCTGTGACCTGACATCCTTGTGCTCTTTGATGCAGGTAACATTTCGTCTCAAGTTGAGTTTTGATTTGATCAACTGTAATATAAATATGTTTTGGCTTGGATATCAAGTCTAATATTGTGACGCTTACCAGACACACAAAACTCAGGAGAAGTACTCACTCCTCCTTTTAAATAAGTGTGCTTTCAGTGTGCCAGTTAAATGCAATTGTCAGGGAATAGGTAAAGGAAGAAGACTGTTAGCTCTCCCAGACCAGAACTCGGTCAGTATAGTACAGCAGCAGCTTTTCTTTATTAATTCCCATCTTTGACAATCTGTCCTTGATAAACACAGGTCACTTAAGCGCACAGCCCATGCAAGCACAGCCTGGGTACTTGAGCTTTTGGGATGTCTGCATCATGTCAATTTAATGCCCATTAAAGCAACATTGCTGTTGTGGCAGTAGCAGTGCTGCTATAGCTAATGTAACATAGCTGCTTCCATTCTAGCAGGCTGTTGCCATTTACTCAAAAATGTTTAGAAATCTTATTTCTGAATTAAACATGTTGATGTTTGAATTCTGTCTAAAAAGTGATTATTTTGTTGTATTTGACCAAACCCTTGCAACTGAGGTTTTTGAGGAGGATAGAAAAAAAGTTCTTCCTTCTCACTAAAAGTAATTCCCACAGACTCTCTCAGCTATAAGGTCAGAATCATTGTGGTTGTAATTTGAAAATGGGCAGCAGATAACAGGAAATGTCTCCTAAGGACAGACTGGAAAATTGGTTTGTTTACTGAAAAGAAGGTAAGGACAGAAAAACAGGCAAAAGATAGTGTTTCATACATACTCAGGATGTTAAAAGCATGCTATATTTTCATGCTGTATTATGTGAAAAAAATGTATTACGGTGAATCACTATAAACAAAAGACTGTGTATGCATGAGTGGGTAATAAGATGGGAAACTTGCTTTTTGTCACTTTATTTTTGTTTCATTACATCTTGCAGAGTAGAATTTCCTAATTATTTTAGGATGAAATGGAATTAAAACATCTTTCTTCAGTTTGATAATGGGGGAAGAATTCTCTTGATAATAAACTGCATATAGGGAGATGTCAAAATAAGGATTTATGGTCCTGACTTTAGTTACTGATGTTTTGGGATACAAATATTCCTGTCAACCTCACATAGGAGTGTAGGTTATGAGGATGCTGATGTGCCCATTGCCATTTCTTTGATAGAAATCAAAGAAGGGATGTTCTAGCAGTTGAGGAATCAAGGTAGTTGTGTAATACAATTTTCTATGTGAGAGCAAGGCTTGCTAGGTCAGTAGGTTTGGATATTGGCTCTTCCTGGTAGTTCCTGAAGGAGTTCTGGTTCCTTTGATGGCGAATGTGGTTGAGTTACTTTAGTTGTAAATTCATGGTCCCTTCCCCAACCCTTCTAAAGCTTGCATTACCTTTGCATACCTGAAACTTTGAAAGGCTATATGTAAGTGAAGGATATCATTATCAACGAGTTAACCCATAAGGAAAATATATTCACGTTTATTTGTAGATAATCCAGCTTGTCAGTTGAAAGGGAATTTCTTTTTTGGTTGTTAATGGGTTTTAGTGTTCTGCTGGCGCTTGGCTAAAGGGGAACAGCTCTGGAAAATACAGTGTATTGAGGAAAGAAATTAGTTCAGATTGTTGTTAATTTTCTAAATCACACTAATTTTATGAATCCTTGTTTGGTGACCTTCACCCATCTGCTAGCAGCTAAGAAATTCTAGATTTATGAACTGATAATTGAGGATGAAACATGGAGCCTATTCTGAAGAGTGCCTGTTAAAAACTGCCTTTTTTGGGATTTGTGATGACACAGATTCCTTGTCTTTGTAATGTTTCCAGTAAAAGAACTATATTTCAAGGCCAGTGAATTACTGCTTCTGCTCTGGTATGTAGTGTATGGTTTTTTTGGTTTGTTTTTTTTTTTTTTATCAGATTGCTTTTATTCTCAATTCAGGGATGAATGAAAAGATCTGTTTTAAAATGTTAGATAGAGATCTTTATGAAAGGGCTTTTAAATCAGATAAGGGAACCTCAGGAACTGCCTCCCCTGAGTTTATAACAGAAGCTGTTGCACCAGCTGAAGTTCATTTCCTCCCATTCAGCTCTATGCATTGTAGCCAGCAGAAGACTGGTCTTAAGCAACTTAAGCAACTGCTTGTAACAGAGAGAGTTTATTATATTTGAAGTGAGATGAAATGCAGAGACTGCAAACTGTAGGGACAAAAATAAGTATGAGGGATATAAGAAAAGGAAAGCAGATTTCTTTCATCCAGACAGAGTTAATATTTTGTTGCTGCAGTCTATGTTGCATGCAGTTCTCAGATTGCTCTTGCCCTGTTGCAGAAGAGTCCCCCGGAACAAGAGGACAGTAATCCTGGTCCATTTGGGTCAGTAAAGTCATCATGGGAGAGTGGAAATGAGACAGCTGTCCTGAAGGTTCAAATGAGCAAGGTGCAGAGTACATTCAAATTCAACAATTCTCATGCTTTCATGAGTTTTAGAAATTATTTGTTTGGTTTGGTTTGGTTTGGTTTTTGTAACACCAGCTCCCAGGGACAAGACTGGCTACACAGGACTCTCTGCATTCAATTTCTGAAAAGTTTTAGGCCTTCTTGGCTGTGAAAAAATAACTGAAAATGTGAGCCAAGTGATTTGAGTAAGGATTTTGGTGATCATTTCATGACTTTAAGAAACCAGAGCCAAACCAATTCTTTCTTAATTGAGGGTAAGGGTTTTAAACCAATGTAGAAAAATATTTTTGAGACTTGATTCAAGATCTTTAGGAATTTGAGTTTAGCAATATTACTCCTTGGTATTTATCCAACAAAGAGTTTAAGCAATGCTCACCTCTGACAGTCACAAAAAGTTTGACTGTGGAATTGCTCACAAGCTGAAAATTGAACATAAGTCCAAGTGCTTAGCTGGATCTGGACCAAGTTACACCATCTTGTATAAGACTGAGCTGCGACACTGCTCAGTTAGTGTGTCTCTAGGCACCCGCTGTTTGCTGGATAGTTTTCTTTCAAACAGAATAAATTTAGGGGCATCATTCCCCTAAATTTGTTTCTTCCTTGTCATTTTTACTTACTCCTTTTCTTGCTCTTTTTTTCTGCAGTTTCCTTTTTCTTCTGCTTGTCATTTCTAATTTTTTGCAGTTGCTGCATTACTATGTCTTATGAATGCAACATAGGTACTACATGTAAATGCAATGGGTTCTGTGCAGCAAGAATCGGCATTCCTTTTATCATAGATAAAAATCCCAAAATGTTTTCTAAAATTAATTCAGTTACTTAGTTTGCATTAAAGATGCAAATGTTTGTCAACAGATTATTTGTATTAGAGTATCACAGAATCAACAGAATGGTTTGGGCTGGAAGGGACCTTAAAGATCACCCAATTCCAACCCCCCTGCCCTGGACAGGGACACCTTCCATCAGCCCAGGTTGCCCAAAGCCCCGTCCAACCTGGCCTTGAACCCTTCCAGGGAGGGGGCAGCCACAGCTTCTCTGGGCAGCCTGTGCCAGGGCCTCACCACCCTCACAGGGAAGAATTTCTTACAGTAGTTTCTTACAGTGTTTAATGAGGGATCAGGGTATTCTTGCTCTAGGTTGTACCTATGCATGCAGTCAGAGAACTACTGCTCTGGTTTGGTCGGGGTGAATCCCTTCATGTCCATATTTCAGTGCCCAGAGCATCACTTTTCTGAATGGGGAAAGCATTTAATTTCAAATGCATGCTAGTTTCTTTAGGGAGTGTTTCTGTTGTTTTTTTTTTTGTGTAGCTAGCCTGAAAGTCTATGCTATGAAGTCTATCTTAAGAATATGTCCTTTGAGGACTTTGGGTGCTTGCCAGGAGATAGGAAAGCATTTGAGTTGAATCTTAATCTCTGTATTAATGAGTCTTCTCTGTATTAATGCCTGAAGATCCCTGGGAATATTGCAAACCTTGGCAAAATTGCTGTGACTTCAGGTTTTATTTAGCATTGACAGTTTTAAGGACATTAATATTCTTGATAAAAAGTAATGATTTGGGGACAGAAATGTACCTACTTTTAATCAAGTGCATTATTTTCATTAAAGCACAGCCTACCTGTCTGCCTTAGGCCCTGGGGAAATCTGATTTATCTGTTCTCTCTGAGATGTCCAGCTCTCCCTTGACTAGGATGGTCATGTAATGTTTCTGTCTTTTCTTGGTCAGGTCAGGTGCCCAAAGTAGAGAATGTGAACGTCTTTATGACTTTAGATAACAGGGAATCTGATGGGCTTATTCACCAGCAAGGGAACCTGAACTTGTTTTCTGTACAAATGCACCATTGTGGTTCTGCAGCAAGCACAGAGAACAGCAAAACAAGTTTGTGGCCTTGCAGACTCTTTCAATCTTGCCTTCAGCACTATTTTTATGCAGCCCTCCCTAGCTGAAGCTCCCCTGCCACCTATTTCAGGCTGTACAGAGCATACCCGTGAGGAACAGGGTTATGAGGCAGGTCCTACCACTGCAGCTCCAAGTTTACAAGTCTCTGGTTGTGACAGGATCAGTGGGGAGGGTCTAGTGCATTCATCTCATCTTAGGGCAGAGAGAATCTGCCCTCATTGACACCTGAGCAGTTCCACAGAGCTAGTTTTCTTCCCCCAGGGGCACCACTATCATCTTTCTATTTTGTGATCCAAGCAGCAGTACAGTACAGGGCATGAAAACCGTAAGAAAATTGTCAGAAACACTTTTTGCAACGTGAACGTGGCTAGTAAAATAGCAAAGTAAATAAATAATAGATAATGCATGCTGCAAGTCTGCCAGTAATCACCTGAAAAGCAAGGTAAGCCCATCATTTAATGAATAATTGTGCCCCTTCTCTACCCATCGTCTGAATAGACACACGACTTTGTGTATATTTGGTGAAAAGTGACCTTTCCTTTCAGGATGTTTTCTCGTGCCATTCACCCATTCGAGATGACAGTTCAGCTTCTCTTTGCTGCTGCCTCAGCCCCTACCGTGCTAACATAGCTCTGTTGAGTATTTGAGCAGTAAAACCTCTGCTGAAACTTGGGCTTGTTGACATGAAGCCCTCAAACCTTTTCCATGTACAATTTTCTCTGAGGTCCAGCTTCTCTTGCCGTTGTCCAGCCAGGAGATGCAGCTCATCTCAGAGCAAGCACACCCTGAGCTGTGGATGTGCTGACAGTACAGCGTGTTCCAAGGGGCCAGGGGACTAGAGTGGAGATGGTGGACACTTCTCAGCTTTTCCATTCTTGTGAGAAGAGCTGAGGATAGAGGCATCCTGCCTGCCTTCTCTGGCATTTGAGAGCAGTCTGGTCCCATAGGAAGAATCCAGCCCTTACTCTTTTAAGGTCAGCAAGCAGAAACAATTGCATGCATCCACACCTGCAAAAGCCACATCTCTGTACACCATTTCTCCTTCATCAAGAAAACACACAGATAAAAGCTTTTGTCATTTCTAAAGGGAGTCCCTGAAATTCTCTATTAATCAGTGTTTTGGTCTTAAAAATACTGTTTGCTTACAATTAGCAATTATTAAGATGCACCTATTGCTTTTAGTGAATGAGGAACATTTTAGGGGTCCACAAGCTCACCTGATTCCAGTCTCGGGGATTACAGGGGCAGCTTTACTCTTTGAATCAACTGGAGATAGCAATGGCAATGACCAGAGGCTTTGTGGCTGAGCCGCTGGACCAGGGTTTCAAAAATACAACGCAGTTCCTCAGTTACCTGTTGTTTCTACAGCATCTTTGGTTAGCTGTAGAAATTTGTTGTATTTTCAATCTTGGTTGTTTACTTTATATATTACTCCAGGGCAGACACAGCCTTTTGAATGAGTTATGTACAAGGCTTTGCTTAATGGGATCATGATCTCACTTACATGCTCTGGATGGATACTATAATATGATAAGTAAAAACATTGGTAATAACTAACTGATTTCTGCCAGCAAATAAGTACTTACATGCCTGGCTATTAGGGTTTGCAGCTGCTCGGTTTCAGCTGTCAGTGTCAGAGATCACTTACGAAAATTTACACCTAAGTGTTCATTTTAGTCAGTGATGAGAAAGAATGGTTATAATAATTGTCTGAGAAAACACAAAGAACTGGGTTGGCAAGAAGTAGTAATTAGCCCATTGCCAGTGGAGCTATCCAGCTGTGGAGGGGTTGTCTTCATGGAAATAGGTAGGAAAATAATCTTAGCATTAGTTTAATGGGTTTGTAGGTTGTTTTGATTCTCTCCTACAAGACAGTTGCTTTTCTGCAGCTTGTTTGGTTTTCTTATTGAAAATAATTACGTTCAGTGGGAAATTATGTTCTTGGAATGCAAGGTAAGTGCTGAGTTATAAAAGGGAAGGAGTCAGGTTGGAGGGGAAATTAAGCAATGTGGTTGTATTCATCAGTTGGTAACTGCCAAGCAATATGAATAAACAATGAAGAAATAAATAGAATTTCAGTATACAATCAGGTTTTATAATCTAATGCCTATAAAATATTCTCCATGCTCCAGCTCTCCAGTTGATTTAGTTATTTTTTTGTTAACACATTACAGCACACAAAGAACCTGTTGCTATTTTTCCCCTAAAATACAGGCACACTTCTTTTTCTCTAGATTTATTTCTTATTTACTGTTTGGCAAAGTTTTATCCCTCTATCCTGAGATCTTTACAGAGTGCATCAAGTCTCTCAGGGTGGGATCAATCCCTGCAAAAAGAAATACAGAAACGCCTTCGTGTATTAGGAGGTGAAGTTTGTGACTCCATCAGTAGGTATAATAATGGGTGCACGTTCTTCACCCTTTGCCTTAAGCTACACTGTGTGTTCTCCTCATGGAAATGAGAACCTGAACACAGAGGTCTGGTAATGAAACCTACCACCCCGCTTTTGGTAACAGAAGTTTTATGAAGGATTGTGTGTTTGAAAGACATCTGTGGCATCTCCTGGTTTGAACTTCATCAGCCTCACAGTCCTACCACTCCACGTTCTACTGCTTCATGTCACCATAGGCAAGAACTTACAGAGGTTTGGTTTACTCTGCTTATTATTGTTTAGTTTATTTTGTCTTTATTTATAATTATAATAATTATCCCTATTAAGGTCCCACAGACTTTTTTTTTAAAGTTCTTGCTCTCAACATCCCAAGCTAAGCCCAATTGTAAAACATAACATTTGTTCCATAAGAACTTCTCTAATTAAAGAAAAAACATGTTTTATTGCCACATGTTACATTTTGGCCCTAAAAATAGTAAGAATCAGTAGCATAAATTTTATCCTTTATAAAATAAACACATTAAAATACAGCTGCTAAATCATACTGGAGGATTTTTTTAAATATTTGAAAGTGTGCTAATTTGTATAATGAGTCTTATTTTGTCACTCTTATGTGTTTAAATAGTACAGCCAGCATTGCTGAAAGGACCTTCTCTAAGGTTCATCTATGTGAATAAGCAAATTCTGACTATTTTGGGTATTAGCTCTAATCTACAATATGCAATGATTCTTCCCACTACTTTAAGGGAAAAGTGCACATTTTTTTCCTGAATGGATTGGGTTTTTTTGTTTTCAATAATCTCATTATTTTTTATTAAATAGTTTAGGTTAACTGGTGTTTACTTTTAAACTCACAAAGTGTTATAATTAGGGGGAGTCATCTCTGTCTAACTTATACACTCATTAATATTAAATATCACTCATAGTCATCTTCTCTGAGGTTTTATTCCTTTTTGTCTTCCCAAGCTAATTTAATGGTGCAGAAGAAAAGTTAGTCTCAACATAGTTTGAAAGAAAACTGTATATCTATCTATCTGAGTCTTGTGAAAGGTTATTTCGTTTGCTACCATCTGTACTTAACAGTGATACCAGACTGTTTGTACAATGTGTTTGAGTTAGCTTATATAAAAATTGATAGGTATGTCAATTTGGAAACCTTTGTTTTCACTGGAGAGATACAGAGAAATTCATGGTGAGAGTGTATACTTTTGAATAATGTGGCAGGTAGCAGGTTACGTGACTCTTCTGCAGCTGTTTTGGGGAATATTTTTCCCTTACTTCACAGCCAATGGCCGGCCAGCTCAGTTAATAGAATTGCTTTTATCAAGATGATATAGACCATAGCCAATGAAGGGTTTTATCCCAACTCATCAACTGGTTGGAAGTCTACATGGTACATGTTTCTCTTACACAGACACTGTGTATTATTTCAGTGATGAAGGAACTGATGAAAGTCTGTAAAGGAACCGTTGCAATTCCTGCAAGGGAACCCTTGCAAATTAGTCTATAAAGGAACTGTTACTTGTGGGTGGCAAATACCATTGCCTCTAAAGCTAGGTCAGGATGGGTGGGAGAATTCTGGGTGAGCTCCTCTGAAATTGTTTATGCAGGCCACCTGAGATTTGTGTTGGCAGGAGGGGGCTGGGGAGCTAGAACAATTAGTCTGCTCACATGTGATTAAGTCTCCCCATTTCATTGGAGCTGATCTGTGGCATCTCTGGCAGCTGAGAGCCCTTTTGAAGGTTTGTGCTTCCGCCATAAGGCTCATCTCCATGGCTGAGGACACATTACAACATCTACTGCTGGATCCCCCTGGAGTGGGAATTTGTTTGAAAGAAGTCAAGGGTGTGGTGTAGTATTTACTATACATCCAGTCATCACACCTGCATCAGATTCAGGATGTCTGCTGGTGTACTGTGAAATAAATGCTGAGGTTCTGTCTTGTAGTAACACCCTCAGTATGAAAATCTTTAAGGTCTCGTCTGCCTCAGTAGTCAGGTTGATGGGCTCTGAGTCCCCCAAGCTTCCCTTCGGCATCTTGTTTGCTTGTTGTAAAAGAACATCTGGAGGCCAGTACAAGCAGAAAAAGTCTCCCTTGAAGCTATCGTTTAAGGAAATAGTCTTGACTCAGGACATATGAAGACAAGTCTATCATGCCAAATGTGGGGTGAACATTAGAGACTGAGAGAGAAATTTGGAGGAAATCAACTGGCATTTGCCAGCCATTCACAGGCCAAGTTGTACCTGTATCTGTTCCTTGCAAGCTTCTGTATTTTTTCTGTTTTCTTATTGAATATAGGCACAGATGAAAAAAGAAAGGAAGGAAAAGGTACAAAGAAGAAATGACCATTAGCCACAGGAGAAAAACATGAGTGTCATACAAATGTGCCAGATCTAAAGAATCTCGAGAATCTGCACTCCTGCCACTGTACATTCAGACTAAACCGCTTTAAATTACATTTTCTCTCTGGGTTCTCACATCAACCTATTTCTGCAGTATCTCAAGTATTTTTTTTCCGGTCGAAACTCTATAGCCGTCACTGTGACAAAAGTTGAGTAGCAAGTCACAGCTGATCCAGTTCTTTCGTTCTGTGTGTCAACTAATCTAGAATTCCAGTTTTTCTGGTACTTGAAAAAAGCAATTTGGGGGTTTTCTTTGTGGTGTGTCTTAACATCACTGAATCTGTCGGTTGATTTGGATCTTTTACAGAATATTCCTTCAGCTTACCCCGCAGCATTAAAAGCTCCAAGTGTTGATTTTAAAGTATGAGATATATATTAAATCAAAGTTGCAATATATCTGTCTTACTCTGCCACAGCTTGGACCTGGAACATACTGTGAAACAGGCACACAACATGTGGGAGACTTAGAAGTTATTCATGGAGGAAATTTTAAAGCGCTGTGGGATTAATTCCTTCAGTGTAAATAACTCATTCTGTAACCACAGTTTCATTATCCTTTATATTTTAATATGTAAACTTTCAACAATGAGCATGAATGATTGCCAAAGCTATAGGAACTGTCAGTAGCTCTGGGGCTAAATTAAGGGGCTTTGGATATGTGGGCGTGAGAGTTTTATTTACTGTGCGTCTCAACTTTATCCTATTTGAAAATTCACTTGCTCCTGTGGAAGATGTAATGCACCCAGTGAGGTGCAGCACGGTGTGTTGGGTTTCTACAGCATCTCTGGGGTGCAGCTTCATGCCGAGGGTGGGAGCTGGAGTAGGGTGGAAAAAAAAAGATCAAGGGCAGGTCTTGGCCCACAGAACCACATTTTGGCAACCTCTAATCCTTTAAAATTATGGGAGCTGAGTTAAAGCAACTGATCTTTCATTGTTAAATGCTACCAGTAACTAAGCTGACAAGCAGTTTTAATGATCAAGAGGAAATTAACACAAAATTACGTATCCTTCCCACACACTGTATATTCGTGTGTTAGGGAATTGCTGTTCCTGACTCTGAGTACATCAATGTTGATCAAGCCTATTATTCTGCTCTAGGTTTTTTTAACTGCAACTAAAAGTAAGAGCACTTAAAACTAAAGCAACACTTCATGTGTATTAACAGAAGTAAGTGTCTGGGTTAACAAGCATAATTATGACTAGTTACAGAAGCGTGTGTATCAGCACTCAATTTCATTTACAGATAACCTCTCTCCTGTTGGCCTCAGCAAACGCTTTTGATTTAAATGAGGTATAATCTGACATGGAAAATAAACTGCTTGCAAGTAGCATAGCACTTAGTGTAATATTGCAGTTGCTCCAGTGAGGAGCAACTCTCAATGGGGCAGTGAGAAGCAGCAATGACAAGTGACAATGTTGTAAGCCAGGAAAGGCCCAGAGACGTATCTCGTCGGGGTTGGGTTCTTCCTCTGTTGTCGTCTCCTGTAGCCAGATGCTGTCCTCACCTGCAAGCACCAGAGGGGGAGATCTCAGCCCCACTGAAGGTAGGGGAGGGTCTGGCACTGGTGTCAGTGGAACAAGGAGTTTTATGCAGTGTCTCTGGTTGAAGCATTGGTCACAGATGTGTCCGTGGCAGAGCTCAAGTACTCTGCCAGGACCACCAGCGTGGTCTCTGGCTCCAGTCATGGACAATGACCAAACTGCCTTGAATGGTTTGTGGCTCTGACTGCTGTAGCCAGGTAGTCTCCTGTCCTTGTTTTCAGGCTTTTGCTTTAGAGAAATTGCTGGCCCAAAGCACGTGGCTCCTTGATAACTGCAATTTGCTTTAGCAAGTCCATGAAAGCTGCAGCAGCGGCCTCTTGATTTGGCATAATGAAGCTGAGAAGGCAGAGTCATGGGCTGGACGGAGTGTGAAAGCCTGAATGCTCTCCCTGATTTACCCCTTGTGCAGCACCAGGGGAGTTGCATTTCTTCCCTGGAGATCCATTTTGCTGTCAGCAAAGTGTGCAGCAGAGATCCATAGCTAAAAAATGTAATATGCCAGACCTTTGCCTTTTTCCAAACTTTGAAACTTAAAAGAAAAGCAACCAGCCAACTATAAAAAATCCCCTTGGAGTAAAATAGTGAAATCCTTTTGTTGGGAGAAATACTGCTAGTGGCATCAGCGCTGCAGCCCATTTGGAAAACAGCTTCTTGTTCACGCAGAGGTTGCCTCAAAAATATGGGACAACAGAGACACCCTGCTGCAAAGACCTTTGGCAACAATAACTTTTAGTTCACACAGAAATTCTTCATTTGCATGTAAAAGGGAGTTATGAAAACAGAATTTCATAGACACAGTAGTTATTTAAAAAGATCTTTGGTAGATGCTTTCTGTTCAGCCTAAAACATGCTTGCCTTCCTCTGATGTGTTTAAGCTTGTGAGTTGAGAATTGCCTAGAAAGTCTCCCAACAATGTGTCTCAACAGGGTTAGGAACCCTTACTGTGAAAAAGCTGCACGGTTGAGAAGGATGAATGAGGTCAGAATATTAGGTGTTACATTTCCATGGCATCTCAACCTAAAAGTGGGCTTCTGGCAGCAACAGATGGGACATGATCCTTGTTACCTTACACCTTGGGCAGTGGTTCACACTTGCACAAGGGAGCATAAGATGCTAAAGGCAACCTGCGGGCCATGGATGTGTGAGGTGCAAGACAGAGGAGACCCAAGCAAACTGTTTTCAGCATGTTGCTACTTGAATTTGGAAGAGTAAGTACAAAAGCAACCAAGGCTGCAATACTGCAAAGCAATTCAGGTCTTCACATTTGCCTGACGTTTCTTTGACTGCAAAAGGACAGTGCAGGGACAGAAGGATGTGGCCTCAGCCCTGCCCGCGGAGTTGGGGGCTGTGTCAGGGGTCTGATCAACTACGAGCAACACATGCATACAATCAGTTTTACAATTTTGAATACTTTACAGCTATTTGAGAGTACAATGAAACTATTATGTAAGCTTCCTATTAGAACATATGTTACTAATTTAAATAACATTCAGGCTTTAAAAGTTTTTGCTTCTGATGTCAGAATTATCTGTACAACCAAACCATTGTGTGCTGACATATGGACCGGATCATTGTTATCACAGTGCGGCTTGATAAATTCAACTTGATTTTTTGTAGATCAGAGACAAGTTGTTTTTTTTTTTTTCCTTTATTTTGTTAAGACTGTAATTTCGTCACTCTTTCAAAATCTAAATCTCTCCTATTACCAGTGTGTTCATTTTCAGAGAGACCTTTAAATAATATCCACATCAATGGCTATTTTAGATGTATTGCTACTGAAGATTTATTCAACAGATGCGTGTGTGCTTTGAGATACTGTCTGCAAGTTCAGTGGATTTAGTGTTTTATTTCTAGGTGAATGATCCAAAACTAGCTTCCAAAAGAAATGACGGTTTTAAAGCTGGTGAATGTGTTCAGGGTTGCACTGTTGTAAGTGTTTACTGGGTAGCTTGAGCTCAGTGGAGCTATTCAAGATTTATTGTGGTGAAACCAAGAGCACGATTTGGCTCTCAGTCCAGTAAAATTTTGGCTGGAGCTAATCAATCCCTGAAGAACAAGTATGTTGGATTAATGGAAGAACACATTCATTATTTCTCAAACTTGTTATTAGGTGTTGTAAGCCAAACTGTTCCTTGCCCCTGTGCTCTCTCCCCAGTCTGGGGGAGTGATGACAAGATGGGAGCATCAAATTTCATGGGAAAAAATCCTAAATGGTCATGCACAAGTGGGGAGGGTGTTGCCAAGACCTTCACAGAAACACAGAACTTTTTAATGAGTTCCCATCCCTGCAGCAGTATCTGGAGATAGTTGGAACCCAGGTTTCAAACCCTTCAGTTTATTAAAATTATTTTTAAAAGATCAGTTTTAAATGCAAGTTTGTGGGTTCAAGGTGAAACGAGGAAAGTCTATGTTGGTTTCTTGGCACTTTTGGATACTAAAACCATTATCTGGTATTTAAGTGTGTATTCTGCAGGCAAGTGTGTAGGTGTGTGTGTGGAGTAATGTCTCTGAAGGACACTGGTTTGGCAACCTCCAACACTGTAATCCTGTTTATCACAACCAAAGATGTGATACACACATTCCCACCCCATGCTCTGTCTCCCTGCTTCAAACCTGACCTGCACGAACCATAGCAGAAGCGAGCAGGATGTATAATTACTTTGCCTATTAATTCCTTTCCCTTTCTGTAAAGTTCCCGGCTTCAACATCACTCAGGACAGGACACTTGTCCACTGGAAGTGAATTATCCATTGTGTATATTAATGGGATTTACATTTCCTCTACAGCGTCCTCTGGTTCCTTCTATGTGCTCTTTGTTCTTTACACATCACTGGGGCACTGCTGTGCTGTGTCATATGACCAACTGCCACCAGCTTTGTACAATGTCTCTTCTTTTTCCTATTTCAGCTGTCACACTTCTCAATCATATTCTCTACCCTATTTTTGGAACAGATGCTGTCATTTTCTATATGTTTATATCATGCCTAATAGAGAAGGGGTCTGGTCTCTGACATGTGTCTCATTAATTTTACTCTTAGTCAATGATTATTTGGGAGGGGGGTGTTTTGTTACACTACATATATAATTATAGTGGATTTTCTCTCTTACTACCCTGATACATTGTTATGGAGAGTTTATTATTATATTAAAATCCCTGATAAATTATTACTGGAGTATTGGAGATTCCAATTACTTCCATTTCTTGTTAAAAAGTCACCAGATGCATCTCCCCGGTTTGGGCCGATCTGACTCTCTGCACTTAACGTAAGTGAAAACATACCTGTGTGCACACTTGCACGCCCACGGCAGTCATGGTGCTCACACAACTCCTCACTTTGCTCTGGCCCCCTCCAAAGTGGACATGCCAGATGCAGTAGAGCTGCTCCCAGAGGAGCCACTCCCACCTCTCACAAGCTCTTAAGTTCTCTTCTTACCAGCCAGAATCTTGCAGAAGTATTTTCAGAACTGCAGGTGCCTGCGATTGTTGGGAACAGCTTGCTTTGAGTTACATTGCCATTTCACCTTACAACAGCCATGCTCTCGGGGGCAATTATCTGTGTAGTAATTAGCAAGGGAGTTTTCTCTGATGCTGCAGCGTGATTCATGCAGCTTCCAAAAGATTAGTTTGTTAGTTACTGAATAAAATATTTGCAGATGTACTTTGCTGTGATAACATCTCTGAGTGGAGATGACTCGTTATGGATGCAGGCGTAAAGATCTGCAGAGCCAAAATGTGACTGCATAACCCTGAGTTTTAGGCTCCTCCAGCAGCCAGCACGGCCCCAGAGTCAGCAAGGGCAACTTTGCTGTTGGCTTTAACTTGCAGCAAAGTTCTTTGGTCAGGGATGGGCCAAGGAAAAAATCCTTTTGCCTTCTGCTCACTGCTGCCTGTCTATGGTAGCAGGGAAGGAGGGACAGCAGATTTGCTCTCCATGAGAGCCAGAGTGCTCTTCTGGAGGGGTAGGGGCGAAGATGCCAGCTCCTGTTGTGAAGTAGAGAGTAAAAGCAGGCCAAGTGATACCAAACACTTGGTGCAACAAAGTTTGTGCTTTCTTAGTATCGTGTTTCAGGGATTAAAGGTGAGCATGTGACTGCCAACTTGAACCTCATAAGAAACTAGTTCCCATTAGCGTCCGTGTTTTTTTCTTTTCCGTAGAGTCTGTATAAGCACTTTATAATAACTAAACCCTGTTATCAAACACTGTGTTGCATTGCAAACATGCAGCAGTTCTGCCTTTCACAAGTATCCAAGACATGGGATATACAACCTAATTCCTTTGTCTGGAATACTGATACTAATCAACTTTGATTAGTATTAACCTTAACCATGCTACTCCTGACTTGTACCAAAGTTAGCTGTAGGAGAGTCAGAGCTACAACCCATGAATGAGACTGGAATGGATTTGAGGCTATACACTTGGCAGTGTAAATTGTGAAGAGTAAGGTAAGTAGGTTTTAGAACTCATTTAAATTAATGTCTTCTGATGGTGTCTGCTGCAGGACAATGCTTGAAGACTCGTTAGCTAATAATTCATAGTGAATACGTGCTGTGCGTGACTTAGTGTGAGTAGGGGCTGACCCTGTTCGTGTGCACTGGGTTTAGCCATAGCCATCGCTGGAACTGAAAACCCTAACACACAGAGGAAAATGTGAATTAACTCTGGGACCCGTTGACCTCTGAGTAGAATCGGGGCATTGCTTCTTCAAAATGCATGAAGTGATCAAGGTTTTAGCAGATTTAGAGGGGATAACTGTTTCTTCTTGGGGCCCTGTGTAAAAACTGCTTGGGAATTAATCTATTGCTTTGTTTTGGCATCCTTTATATTGACAGAGAAATGTTAGGAACAAGCACATTACTGAAAGCTCCTTCTGTGGTTAAAGACCTTCAGTTAGGTTAAGACAAAGACAAAATAAAAATAAAATTCATTAATCGTACCTTGCCTACCAGGTTAGGGTTGTCTTCAGTTTTGTTGGGATAATAAACAGAGCATCTATCAGAAGCACTTGTTTCAGCAATACAAAGATGAGTGACCACTTTTCCTTTACCTATGTTGAATGGTTTACAGAAAAGACAATTCTGCCCCCAAATTTGAAAAACTTATCAGTGCTTGAAGTGGGTCATGAAATTCCTTCATGTTGCTCCTAATGCCATATTTGTGTTTAAGGATTTGTTGGCCTTTGTTGATGGTAGGTTCTGCTTTTCTAATTTAATTTTATTTATTTCTTATTATAGGCACACAGCTTGCAAATCTAATAATTTCTGTAAATAATACTTGGGGAGGCATCTGTTCCTTAAGGAAGCCTTAGAACCAGTGTTTGTTTTATTTATAAAATATGCACAATGTAAATAGTACCTGGAAGATCTTCTGCAAGGCTGGGGATGTGATGACACACAGGGACGTTATGATCCTTCAGGTCAGGCAAATCTGAATGAGTACGTGGAAGGAAATGTGACAGACTTTCATCTTTTTAGAGGCTTATCTGGTCACAGGTACAGTGACACTATGACAAGTGTTCCCTATTGCCTTGATAGCTAAAGGATGAGGTACAGTAAGTTTGCAGTAAGTTTGCAGAAGGAACCATATTGTTTATATAGGAAAGGAGTTTCTGTATGTGCATGGCTTTCTTTACCCTTGTGTCTCTGTACTAGATAGCAACGTCCTGTGTCACTACAGGTAAGCTGCCTAGATGCACAAAATTTAGTGGAGAAGTTGTGGTTTATGTCAGTTGGGGGTTTTCTCCTGTAAGAAGTAACCTTAGACAGAGTTGTGTCGTGTGACAGTTTTTTCTGATTTGCTTTGTTCTGGCCATTAGATCAGATGCACTCTTTGCACTTCAAAGGCTATAAAATGTTAAGTAAACACATTGCATATTGCATCCATCATGAGCTTACTTAAATCTGCAGCGTCCAGGGAAGAGATGATCAAAGGCACCCAATGCCTGGGGCCCCTGCAGAGGTAGAGGATGGATGAAGTGAGATAGGTCTGAAAGACGCCCATGGACAAGCCATGCCCCAGGAGGCAGGGGGATGAAAATCCTTGATTTCCCTCTAGGCACTCTGTATTTGGCAAATCTCAGGAGAGAAGCATCTGGGGATATATCTCCATGCATCCATCCTTTATTCAGCCTTATGCAGTCTCCCTTCTCCTGACATGGCCCTTCCCAAGTGTTTAGATGGTGGAGAAACAAGAAACACAGACAAGAACATGTCTATCCTATCCCCACTTGTTGCAGCACTCCTTCCTGGCCTTTTGGCCTTCCTGGCTGTGCAGTGTCCCTGAAGCAGGCAATCTGACTGTAGGGTTTTTTTGTTGCAAAGTTGCATCAAAGCTGCAAGAGGTTCTCGGAGGGCAACATAAATCTGCTCTTTTTCCCCATGGTGAGCTGTTACCTTTATTGCAAGATCAAAAGGGACACCATGACCATGTTCTTTTATCTTCTGCAATTTTCCCCAGACAGTGCAATAAAATATGTTATTTATTATAATGTATATTATAAAAATGGGTACTATAAAAGAGAGCTAATCCACAATTTTGAAGTCCAAGAATCTCTATTTAAGAACCATTTTATCTGTTTGGATGTGGTCCTGGGAAACTGGCCTGCTTGAGCAGGGGGGTTGGACAAGATGACATCCAGAGGTCCCTTCCAACCTCAACCACTGCTGTGATTCTGTGAACTCCATGTTAGTCTCTGCCTCCTCTGATAAACTGTCTTTATATTTAGTTCCTCACTGTTCAGTTCTTTATTATTCACATAGTCTGAAATCATGGCTACAGTAGAGAATTCTGAGCTTTTGGTTGGCTTGAGATTTGATAAAATGTTGTGTCTTGTTTATGTTTGAATAGTGGCTTTGTGCAGCTTGATATACCAAAGAAGGGGTGGTTAAGCCCCCAGTTTGATTTGCCACCGTTTTTACATTTTGCATTATCTTTGTATTGTGCACTTTCAATGTCAGTGGGACATTACACATGCATGGAGTTAAGCAGGTCAGGATGTGCTTTTCTGGGTTAGGATCAGAAAGTTTGGAATTCATATAAATGATCCCTTATTTATATTTTGCTAGACCTAAAGGACAGGAAAATAGGACTGTCATTTTCTGCTGATTCAAAAAATGTTATTTGGCAAGAGTGCTATTCCTTTCAACTGCAAAATCAGACGAAAGGCAACTCCATAAGAGGACAGAAGATGACTTCAGTTAGCTCAGATATGTTAATTTGGGTTATGTGTTACGTCTGTAGACAAATGATGCCAGCATAAGCAAACCTCACTTGATTCTTAACAATCACCTGCAATTTATGACAGAATTACCATGATGTAGCTCTTGGAAGAATCTTGATCAAACTGAACTGGGGTGACATGTTGTCATACAAAGAACAGAGATGTCTGTGAGAGAGAGAGGTAGAAAGAGGTATAATTTTATTCTCCACCCTTGAAAGTGAGCATTTTTAATGTCATTTCTTGTAAACAGTGTGGAATTTGAAGGAATTAGCAGCGGCCTAGTCTTAAGTAAAAGAAAGCAAGTCTTGAGTTCCTTCATCCATTCAAACAGAGCTTGAATTTTTTCTTTTGTAAGGGATCTTGGAACCACATTGTCCCATCTCCGTGTCCTGTGGATGGCTTGCTGTGGGCTCTCAGATCTAGATGGGATCTCCTCCTGCAGCTCTCTAAAAGTAAGTGTAGATGTGTCCTGCCACATGACAACCTCAAAACTGTCTTCAGTTGATACTCTTTCCTTGGGGTCTTTGTTCTCTCCTTACCCTTTGTTTTTTCTGAAGGACTTTGGTTGGATACCTTGAACTGCATGTGTTAGTTCAGAAGACACTACACTATTTTTTTAATGAGGTGGAACATCCAGGTCTGATCCTGAAGATGCCTAATGCAGCATAATGTTCATCACCATATTACCTCTAGCTATTTAAGGCAGCAATGGCCACACTTGAAAAATGTCCACTTCTATGCTAATTTCATGCTGTTGCATGTAATATTTCAAATATTAGAAAACATTTTGCAAAGCCTGAGTGTTACTTGTGCAGGCCTGTGGTTTACGTATTTATTCTGTTTACTTTTGCTGAGGAACTCTACATAGGCTATAACAATATCTCTGACCTGAGCCAGCTGACCTGGTTGGATCACCTTGAGGTTTTGGACCTGGAAGGGAACAATATTGAGGATATCAACCAGATGCACTACCTGGGACTTTGTTGCAAGCTCACCCACCTGACAGTGGAGGGCAACCTTATTTGTCTGAAGCCAAATGCAGAATCTGCAGAGGTGAGGACTTGATTTGCACATATTCTGTTAATTTTTGGCAGTGCTCTTTCTAGTTCGGGTTGGAAATAAGAAATGTTTCTGCACCTTCCTATTGTGTCATTCTGTGATGGCATGGGATGCATTTCACATCTTTCAGTTCTGTTGATTTTGTCCTCTCATGGGTATTGTCTCCAAGATAAGCCCTGTGGGAATACAAGGAGTGCTAGTAAAGACAGCCCTGTTTCCTAGCAATGTGTTCCTTCTTACCTGTGAGAATGGGATTAAACTAGAAATCAGCTGTTCTGATCCATACAGCTGTTCTGTCTTCTCCAGTGCAAACAGGCATTGTAAAGAAAGACCAAGGAGAGAACAGACCCCAGTTTTTATAGATCCTTTAGCCTGTAGGGACTTTGCAGTGGGCTAGAAAGGAGCTAATATTTTTCTTACAAGATGTGTCAGTTGCAATGTCTCAACTAGGTATCTGTCTTTGGGCTTTTGCGTTTCTTTTGGATGCTCTCTTGTGCAACAGCAAGTGCTCCAGAACCACCACGCTCAAAAGATGAACCTTCAGAAAAACAATGCATGAGATAACCAGGAAAAGCTGTATGGTGGGAACCGCTTGTTGTCCTTTCCCCTGAGAGGTTAAAATCAAAGGACCAAAAAGACCTTCAGCAGAAGTTGAAGATACAAAATACAGTGATTCACCTCTTACGTACTGAAATGATAAAATCATTTCTGCAGAGGTATTTCGTTGAGGGCATGAGATCCTGTGTGTCTCGGAGATGAAAACAAAGTAATACATGATCTGCTTTGGGTTTCATGGCACTTAACAAGAAAAGTAAGGAAACCGTCTCAGAGCTGTATTACTCTCTTTCACTTTGCCCTGCTTAAAAAAAAAACAAAAACCCACATTGTTGGGACATAAAAACAGGCATCTTGGCATACACTGAAAAGATTTAACTGTAGGAAAATGAGAGTTTAAAAAACTTGGTCAAATAAGACTGTTTCTCATTTCAGTCACATAATGTCCAACGCATACCATCGGATGACAGTTTATGGCAGACACACAAAGGTGTGTGATACAAGCACTCCCTGCACATGGCACAGTCCCCAGTGGCACTGTAAGGAGCTGACAGCGCAGGGGTTAGAAGGCAGAGCAGGGGCTGGTGCTGTGACTCTGCTGTGCTGTGTTCCACAGCTGCTCTGTGCCTTTCAAAGTGACCGTGCCCACGCCATCAGTTTGCCTAAAAGGTTGGGTTTCATATTTGTCCTGGATTTAGACTTGAAAACTGAGGTGCTCTCACTAAAACTCAATTATGTAGTAGATGTGTTCATATTTTAAATCCTCACACTTTTTAGATACTTGAGTTATTAGCATTTTTCGGATGTAATTGTTGGCTTGATCATATCCCTCAGTAAAAGGAGCCACAGGAGGTAGTGCTTTAGCTATCATAATTTTTCTCTCTGGAATCCGAAAGAAAATATTATACACTTGCTTTTCTGTTTTGAACTGGTAGAAGTACTTCAGAGACCACGCTTGGAACTATTTGTAACCAAAATGATTTCTTCATCAACATTTCTCCCTTATGGAAGAAGCAATCATGAGAAGAAAAAACATATTCCTGCAGTAAGGAAGCACTGCCTGCTTCTGATGGACAAAGCATGCCTGCTTGCTTTTTTTACTCCCGTGGAGACAAATACAACTTCTGACACTTCTTTATCATAGCTTCCTACCATGGAAATGGTGCAGGATACCCTAACAGCACAGAAAGTCTGTTTCTACTCCCTTGTCATTCCCGCTCAAGGGAAATGGTGTTTTTGGAGGACATAGTTTTCACTTGGCATCTTCAGTCCTTATATGTACTTGTCATGGAGAAATATCACTGCCCTTGGTTTGTTTAGCTGAGGAAAGCAGTCCTTGGGATGCTGCTGCGTGTTGTCACATAACAGGATCTCAAAGAGGAGCGGTATATGGTGGTGTGCCCTGCTGCTCTTCTCCACGCTCACTGGCTGTCTCTGCTCCTGTGAGAGTAGTTGCATTCAAATGCCAGACAGAATTTGCTGAGGGAGTCTGCACACCAGTACACTGAGCTGTAACAGGGGCAGACGCTAAATTCACTGTAGTCTCCCATCCAGTCTGTGCTGGGAATCTGCTCAGCCCTGGGGTGGTTACAAAGCTGGCCCTGCCCTCAGCTGCCAAGAACTTCTCCATGGGCTTTGTCACTTTCTTGGTTTCAACTGATGTTTGCATTTCTTCAGGGTATAGAAAAGGCAGCTGAAATATAGAAAGAACAGATGTGGGCTTACTTTGGTGTGCCCTAGATGGCCAGCTCTAATTCCTCAAGCTCCTTCTTGTAGTCTGGCCCTTGCTACCGCTCTGTAAAAGCTCTCCTATTTATTTACTTTTTATCTACAGAATGGTCCAGCTAAATTTACTGCTCTTTCTTCAGACGGCCTGTTTGCTCTCTGTAATTTGATTTTCAGATGAGCTCATCTTCCCCTGTTATCTAAACCAAGAGCAACAACCTGATGATAAATTCTGCAGCCTCTGTTGCAGTAATGTAACATGAGCGTAACGTGATGCTTCTCTCCAACAGGACATGGCTGGAAATTGGCTGTAGCCCAGGCACTGTTCAGAGTACATGTAGTACGGGGTAGCATGATGATTGGCTGAATCATTTTCTAAATTAAGATTAAAGGCTTATTTAGGGAAATTTAATGTCCACCTCTTAACAAACACACGCTGCATTTGGTGAGTCCCCTCTGCCAGCCCCAGTTGCATTGTGCAGAGGGAGGGAGCATACAGGCAGCCAGGTCCCACAGAAAGATTTCTGTTTGTGACAGCTCTGTGGTGTGGTGAATGACGACTTGGCTTTGTGGGGTTTTCTAATGTTGTATGCAATGTCTTGAAAAGTGTAACATTTGTCTGGATGAAGCCACTGATTTGTAGGTAGCTGTCCATTCATATTCTGCCACCAGCAGTGCTCTCTCTTTGCTTTCTATTTTCTTTAAGTAGAACAGATCGCCATCACATTTGCTGCCTTTTATAATCTGACACAATTTTAACCAAAAGTATTCCCACTGCAAAGCAGCTCAACCCAGTCAGCTCTGAGGTATTGCTAAGTTTTCCCAGGGACAAAGGTATCTTTCTTCTGCTGGAATCCACCAAAACAGCCCAATTCTCCGTGTGCTCTGAGCACAGTTATAACTGTTCTGGACTGGCCTTGCTGCTCAGAGGTCCCCAGGCATTGGCTTGTGCTCATGAATCATTTTATAACATGTCAGCTCCATCCACGCACGCAGAAGGGGCTGTACCTGTGCTTTCCCCCATGGATGTCACACCAAGTCCATGTCCTTTGGGAGCAACCACGTTGTTTTTCCAGCACACAGAAAAGAAACCCAAGTGCAGTCTGTTTGAGCCTTCTGTGTACCTGCTGTAGGTATGTGACCTCTTGCAGAAGAAAACATAGTTTGAAGTAAGCCATCGCTTCTAACACTGTATAAAATCACACACCAGACCCCTGTAAACTGCCCCAGAAAACCACTGCAGTTCATTCACTGTAGCTGTCTTATGGGCATGCCTAAAAACACAATCCATGGAAATGCTCTTTCTTCTTCCATCAGCAGGTGTAGCAACACTCATAACATGTTTTTGGGTTTTCCCATCACCTGAGTACTGATGCAGCAACCAGAGAATCACAAAAGCATGGGGAGAGGCTGGCTGAATGCTGAAGGTGCCCAGGCTTTCTGTGGGCATCGGTGACCTTATACGCTTTTGTACATTGTACATAATATAACACAGACAAATGCCAAAGTCACCAGGGGGTAATCAGCAAAGGAGCCTTTGTGCGGGGGGCATGTGTTTGTACTGCTCAGAACATGTTCACCATCAATTGAAGTAAAAATTACGCGAGGAGAAAGCACAGTGAAATGAAACTGGCTGTATTTATTTCTGTAGATTGAGGTGAATAGGTTTGCCTTATAAAAGGCTTTTCAAGTTATATGGCAGTCATACAAATTGAACACTGCTGTGCTGCTGGTGGAAGTCCACAGTCTGTTAAATAAACTGTTCCAGTGACCACTTTCTCAATTTCTCCAGGAACCAGATTATAATTACAGAGCTGAAATAAAAAAACTCATTCCCCACTTGAAGTATTTGGACGAAATACCAGCAAGCCAGACTGCTCTCCTTCCTTCCAAGAAGATGCACGAGGATTGGCGAATCATCAAGGAATCCATCAAGGAAGGTAGTGTAGCTGGAGACATTTCATGGTTAGGGATGTCAGGTTTTCTATCAGGGTTCATTTTCAGGTTATGATGTGTGAAAAAGAAAGATGAAGAGCAAGCTGGCCTCTTCAAAGCCAATGTTTAATTATAACGAAGGGACGAAGGTCATTGTCTTCTTCACCGGGGAAGTGAGGAAGCTGGAATTCAGCACAGTGCAGATTTAAATTAAAGCTGTCCTAAGCTGGACATCAAACTCAGAAAAATGCAGATGACTTCTAGAGCATCAAGCAAATCCAGCAGTAGCTGGGAGTCTGTTCATTCTGTGAGATGAGAAGAAGCAAAGCTTGGGAAGGAATTTTTCAGCAACGGCTGTTCACAGCCCTTTCCGTAGTAGCAGTCAGTCTCGTGTGGAGTGGATGTTGCAGGATTTGCTACTCCAATTTAATAATGGGAAAGGCAATTTGGTCATCACCCCTCAATGATAGCAACATCCTAGCAATTGAGATTGTGTGATCTCGTAAGAGATCTGTTCCATTTTCTTTGCCTCTGTGATTAAGTCCATTATATTCATTAGTAGAGCAAAAATGGTTTGAATATAAATCTGTTGTCCCCTTGCCTGTAGCCTTGGTTATAGTTCAGATGTCCATGCTTTTATGCATCATGCTATGCTACATGTACTTTACCACGTACCATTAAATATTACACAGTATTTCCTATAACTGCTCCTGTTACTTCCCATTAGTGTGGGCAGTGCAGTTGGCTTCCCAGCCCCCCCAGCTCTGGCCTGCCTGCCAACTGTACTCCATTAAAAATTTAGTTTGGTTTGGAATAAGTACATACGTTCGTCATTTATTTAATCCCTGTGGGTCCAAATCATTAGTTGTAATAGTAGTTATGGTAGGGAAAAAATCCATTAAAATCTGATCCCTCAGTGATCCTGCTTTGGCAACATCAGCTATGGTTCAGAAAACTAGTTATCAAAGTGAGCTGACAGAAACAGTAGGGACATAGCACAAAACTGTGAATTTGTATTGTTTCGTAGTGTCACCAGACATATTCTTGCCTTTAGCTCTAAACTGATGAGCTCGTATGGTCAGGATCAGACATCCCCATATTTTTTTCTTTCCTATAGAAATGTTGACTCTGGTACTTTTCACACACTATTTCATGGGTTTTTATTAACAACTATGGCCAAGATATTTTGATGGTTCCTAACACTCAGTTCTTAAGGAAATGGCCATATTATTACAGAGCTGATTGCTCCACTGTGGAGCTGGTAGATGCTCAACACTTCACAAAGCACGCTATTCGTCTAGGCACCAAAATGAAATTTGCTCTTATGGGTTGTTGGCTGCACATGCAGCTCTCACAGCTGTGCCATGCTCCCAGGACAGCCGGCGGTTAGGCAGGTGAGAGGACAGGGCTCTGTCTGCCTTTGCTAGCTTTTGTGTAATCCACTCTGCCCTGTAACATTCCAAAAACTCAGTTTTCTCCTTCTTTTCTGTGGTAGAGAAGTATCTGCCTCTGAGACAGTACTGGAAAAATCTATCACTGCCATTCCCAGATTTCCATAACTCCTGGTATGTGGTTTGCCCTGTTTGACTCTGGTAGGGTGGCCGTCACCATCTGCATTGTGCCTGGGCATTTGAGCAACATATTTTAAGACTGGGGGCTCGGACTGCATCCTGTGGCAAGCCTGCAGTGGTTCCCCCACAAGCAGGTGGGCAGGGGAAGTGGCAGAGCCCTGGACACTCAGCCAGCAGCCAGTCTCTGGTGCCCAGGAGCAGGAGGAGGGTGGGAAGGGACTCTGGCTTAGTTGGGGGGTCCCTACGTTCTGCCATCTGCAGAGGACAGCTAAGGGGACTGCATACAGCACCAGGAAACCCTCTGTCTCTAGTCTTGACCCATTCCAGCATGTTTCTTGTAGCACAATGACAGATTTTTCTGTCCCCTACAGCCCCTGCAGCAGCAGGTATCATACTGGCAGTGTACAGTGACGGTGTGGTTTGCAGCCTTGCATGACTGTGCTTACACTAGCAAAACCTCTCTCTTAGATCCGTATCTTGGGGCACTAGCAAGGCAGTCTGGATGCGGCCCAAGATCCCCAACAACTTCAAGACCTGGAAGTGCTCAGCAGTCTGCTAAGACAAGAAGATGTAGCAATGCCCAACTCTTAGACCGTGACTGTCCTCTTCCAGAGCACACTGTTTCTGGCGAGCTGTTCACAGACGATAACGCCAGTGATTTGACACATGGTAATGTATATTTTTTAATCCCATTCTTTCCCACACCTCCACCTCCTTCTGAATGTTGTTATTGCTGATGAAAGCTTGAGTGCTTTGAATACCACCCACCCATGCCGCTGCTAGATCAGGTTCAGCATATGTTTTCTTCCATGGGACTCACCTGCTCTAGTGTGGGCTTTCCGTTGTTTCCCCCTGCAGCAGAAGGTGCAAGTCATCTGGGCTTCCCCCTCCTCAGCCCCTCATCCCACGCATTACGTGCTGCCATCCCTCCTGACAGCCCCATACTGCAATGGTGCTGAAGTTGCCTTTCACACCTCCTGCACAGTCCTTTAAATTACACATCAGCCTAGCTGGGACTCACTTAAGTCACATCTGGGCACATCTTGTTCAGTCACAGGAATGTGAGGGGTCCAACAAGGCAGTCCTCCAGAAAGGTGTGGAGATGCAGTTTCACTCTCCATTGGATCGTGTACTCTGACTCTCTGTACTACAGTCCCTTACTGCAGCAGCACTGCTGTTTTTCCAGGGTTTCCAGGGGTGGGTCCGCCAGCAAGAGGAGTCAGTTCCTTGACTACACGTACCTGATCTACAGGCTAGCCCAAAATACAGGTGTACTGCTGCCCTTTGTGCCCTGGCCACCTGGAAGTACTGCCAGGTTAGCAGCTCCTGGGGACAGGTGGATCAAAAAGGAGTTCATTTCTGGTACAATATTTGGCACTTCCCAAGACATCCTTCCCTGGCTTCTGGAAAGACCTTGACAATGCAACTCCAGCAGCCCACTGAGTGCAGATTTGATAGGAAGATGTTTGGTGTTTGGTTTCCCAGCATGGTGAACTGCTGCTCTCGCGTGCCAGTCCTACCTCAGTTCCTTGCTGGAGGGAGGACCCAGGATCATGAACTAAATGAAACAATGCAATGTCAACAGCTGAGTGCTCATTCAGAAAAGTACGTGGAAATAGAGTACAGCTTGCCAGGGAATGAGACCATAATTTCACATGCACCTTTAGGCATCTAGCACTACTGATAGAGACAGTGTCACCCAGTGTTTGCTGCTTCTTCCTGCCCCTTTGCTTCCTTGTCTCTTGTTTTGGCAAGAGCACCTGCATAGCTACGTGGGGAACCTGATCCTGGTCGAGATCCAGCTGAAAAATAACCCAGCAAAACAAACAAAAAACCCGCCCAAAAATCATATTTAGTTTTAATCTGGATCTGTTCCTTGATCTGACTCACCACATGGCCACGCAAATGCTTGTACCAGCACAGCGGAGGAGTCAGGACAGGGGCAGAAGGAGACAGATTCTGGGTAGAAACAGAGAAACTGTCTCTTAGGAGCAGTGCCAGGCCATACCAGCTGACACTGTGAACCTATGCCATCAAATACCACATCTTCCTGTCTATGGGAAATTATGTTGACTGATTTCAAAGACAGCACCATTTGTTAAACACTGGAGTAAAATGTTTTCTTTTTTCCTTTTTTCTTAGGACTCAGTCAAGTTATATGTGGGAACCCCACCAAGGCACTTCGTGCAAGGAAGCAAAAGCTGGGTGTATGTTTTTCCTGTATACTTTGTATTTCTGCCTGGTGACCCCCATAAATCATGAGATGAACTGAACTGCCATGGTATCTTGTGGCAGCTCAGTCTCTTCTGTAGCCCAAAAGCCCCCCAACATGCAATTGGCCTTGAGGAGGACAGAGAGTCCCTTGCCCTGATGCAAAGGTGCCCATGTGCTTGCATCAGTTAACCCTCAGCTGCAAAGGAACACATGAAAATCACATATCAGCTGCTGGCAGCGTATTTCCTATCATCCTGGCTGAGCAAAGCACAAGGCAGGATTGCAAAATTTGACAGTATTTCTACAACAACTATTAAGCAAAAGATTTTTTTTCAGCAGTTTTTCTCTGACATTGGCGTAAACAGTCAGATCCCTAATGCTGCAAGGTCGTTTCTGTTGACTAAACAAACGCAAAGCCAAAGTGAGTTCCTCTAGGCAGTGGGGTGGTGCCCCCGCCCTGCGGGTCAGCCTGCTCCTGTTGGCAGTAACGTAGTGAGAGGGTACCCATAGGTTAAAGGGGCTCAGTCTGGCTCGTCATGGTTGGCTTTTGTGGGCCCTGAGGCTCAAGGAGGCACAGATGCATGTGTGTGCGTTGAAGCAGGTTCTGTTAAATCAGGGCAACAGCACGCACAGGACACCTGCATCACTGCGCTGTCAGCAGCCTCACTTAATGCTGACAACAGATGTTAAAGAACCGCTGGAAAAAATGTGGCCCTCCCTTGTCTCTCTGCTGACACTGCCCAAGCACTGGAAGCTTTGCTGGAACAAATTTGAACATCTGAGTGAATTACTGTGTGTTATAAACTAGGAGTTGGAAGGGGATTGCGGTCATATGCCGTTGATTGTTGCAGTTTTTCTGCTACTTGTCTTAGTATGCTTATTGGTACAGATGCTACAGGCTCATACGCCAGTGAGAGATCAATCAACATTTTTGTTACTGCCACCCTGGGTTCCTTGAGCTGTAACGTTGCACATGACTGGGGTGTGGGGCTTCTTAAAACCGCAGAGCAAGAAAATGCTGAGGGGTGACCTGAAAACCCAGGAGTAACAGTGGACTTTGATGCCTTCTGAAATCCACGATCTAGAAACGGAGCTGGGCAGAGCTCCTAAGGTTATCGAGATAACTTCTGTCATTTTTGCAGCCACCTGCAGTGAGGCCTTTGAAACTGTGTGGTCTGAGGACGGAAGACCTTTACAGCTCTGGAGTAGGAGGAGACCTGCAGCAGGAAGATGTGTTCTCTGAACCCAGAGAGCAGCACAGAAGGTGAGGCTGCGGTAGGAATCTTGTCGGGCAATAAAAGGGGCATTCATTTGCTGCTGTAATAATAAAATAAACTCTTTGGCCACCTGGTGGCAGTTTCAGGAGATAGTCTTGGCCTCCTGCCTTCGTGTCCCTGCGGTGGCAATCCTTCTGTCCGTCCTCCCTGCTGGAGCATCTTCGGGGTGGCCAAGGGAGAGGAACCTGGGGGAAGCTCTGACCTCTCTCTAGAGGAGGCTGAAGGCCAGCGCAGGCAGGATGGGCTCAGCAAGGAAATTACTTTATAACTGGTAGGACATTCTGGGCCCTGACAGTGTCTACCTTCAGGTAGTAAAAGAAGTGAAAGTGGACAAGGTTTTTTGCCGGCATCACATTGGCCGAACCAAATGAAAGGCTGGAAGGAAAATAACACCATGCTCAGATTCCCCCATCTCATAGACAGATAATGGTTGTTTTGGAAGTAAAAATGGTTTTATTTCTCTGAGCTTACTTCCCTGTGTGGTATTTTAAATCTGCCCCATTTCACTTGATTGACTTTAGGACACTGTCAGATAATTAGACACAGGCAACTTAGATGGCTAGTCCATTTAGAATTGTTTTCCATATCTCCAGAAAAGTGGGAAATCATAGTGGGTGACTAAACCCACTGCCTCGGTGTTTGCCTGTGTGG
This sequence comes from Athene cunicularia, assembly GCF_003259725.1. Taxonomy (NCBI): domain Eukaryota; kingdom Metazoa; phylum Chordata; class Aves; order Strigiformes; family Strigidae; genus Athene; species Athene cunicularia. The sequence goes on along the minus strand of NW_020799102.1, from coordinate 9,258,472 downwards.
CTATGTCAAGCTGCACTTGCATATTCACAACTCAGAGACTAACTAAAGGTGTGATACTTGATGTTGTGCAGGTGCCTGCAAACAGGTCAGCAAGAAAAAGCTTCCCGAGCACTGAAGATAACTGGTGGTGATAAGGAAGAGGGTGAAGTCTGCAGCCTGACTGACAGCTGTGAAGAAGCCTTGAGGAAGACCAGTGATGAGCACCTCATTGAAAGGATTTCACTTGATTCTTCTTGCCACTCCTGTCTGTCCCAGTCTTCCTCAGGTACTGGACCTAAACCTCTGAGGAAGGGCTAGCATCAAGTAGTGACACGTGCTACTAACCGTTTGTAGATAGGTGTTTTAGTAACTGCAGTGTTTTATGAGATCTGGCTTCTGTGCTCTAGAGCAGCAATTTGGAAACATCATTGCAGAGCCAGACCCTAAATAATCCATTCCAGTTTTTAAGCAGGACATGGTGGCCAGTTGTGTTGATCATCAGTTGATATATTTCAGCATGGATCTATAGAATTAAGAGGAAAAAAGCTGGTTTTGCACCAGCTTAGAATCAAGTTTAGAAGGACCTGCCTCTGTCTTTTACCTTGTGTCATTAATTTATGTCAGTGCCACATGAGTCTAAAATACTGTCATTCCAACTGAGCTATATTTTACCCCAGTTGGCACCAATGGAAATAATAGCTAAGCTAATGATCAAGGTTTAACTGGGCAACTGGGAATTCTGGAAAGATACACAACCAAAGGGATGTGTTCAGCAAGGACTTTAAAAATGAAACGTGCTCTTCTACTCAGGAACAAAGCCAAAGGCCTCTCTGGAATTGCATTTACATGAATGAAAGCAGAATTCCCACTCTTCACTAGTTGTTGAATATCATATTTAAGAATATTAGAAGCATTAATAATGGTTATTCAAAATACATATCAAGTAGAGAAGCTTACAAAAGTACAACTTTATTGTTAATAATCACTTTTTTTGCCTTGGTGAATAGTAGTATGTGAGTGTTTGTTTTACATTTCTTTCAAGGGCAAAAATGGATCTATTAAAATTTGGGAAAATATTATATATTTTGGAAAAAACAGAAGTATCATTAAACTCTGCAAAGCCTCTGGTGTATTAAGAGTAATACAAACAGTATCTCCTTAACAAGAATAGAAGCTGTTTGGAAAAATCTAAAGGAATGGCCTATTGTCCAGTGACCACAGAAGTCTATGATCTCACAGTCTCATTAAATTCAATCTGATCTTTTTTAGATTTAGTAGTATTTCATTAGATTGAGTATGATTTATTAAGATCTCATCATCTTTTTGAATGGAGTGGACGAAGCCCCAACCATATCACACTATTCCAGTGCCATGCCCTATAGGACTATGAAAGTGAATGGTTGGGCATAGATCTGCCCATCTTGTCACCAAATCTGCTAGGATTTGGTGACAAGATTGATGGAGTGGTTTGAAATTTAGTATTACCTAAGGCAGAGGGGGGAGGGCAGATGACCCATATCCCAAATCACAAGCAGATGGCCATAATAACCAAGATTCAAATAATCACTTTGCCCACTGTCGCTAATAGATGTACGTGTTTTGCAGAGCAAACACCCAATAAAACTTTATTCAGCAAGGCAGTTAAAAATACACTCAGCCTCTGTGACTTGAGACTGTGTCAAGATCTGGAGAGGTATTTAAATACCTCAACACTTGACTTCAGAAGTGTGTCCTACCCGATGTGATTTTCTCGCAGAAGAGCTCCTTGCTGGAAACAATCCTTCTGACCGGGAAAGGACAAGTCATCCGAGCAAAACCACTCTTATGTAAAAGTGTTTGCAGCATTGGATCCGTATAATCTGCACTCTTTGGAAGTCATTGAGTGTTATTTCAGGCTCTTGAGTCGGGCATACAAGTCTGTCAGAGTGTCTTCACTTAAATAAAAAACCCTATGAAATTTATACATTTTTAAAGCATATAGTATGACAGAAACTGTTCAGTAAAAATTTTTTATCAGCATTATATGGTTACCTAAGCAGTAAAATACATCCCCATCAATTAGGAGCTATAAAGCTGAGCTTTCTGGGTCTGGGTTTTGGTGGCACATTCTTTAGATTGTATTCCTGCCCTGGACCCTGCACATCGGGCACTTCGGTATAGTTGGTTCTTTTAATAGACAAGAGCAATTGGATCCCTGCTATATATAGAATGATTTTAAGCATATAGGCATGCACGTTATATTCATAAGTCAGCAACAAGATTTTTCTTCTTTGTATGTTGTCACCTGAGGATTACATGGGCTAAAATATGATCAGCCAGATAGTAACCCTGCATGTAGTACAATATTTTCCCTAGCAGTCGGGCACTTTCCATAACTTTCAGGCCAATCTCAAAATCTTATTCTTACACCTCCACCTCTGATTAAAAAAAGTGGATCCACTCATCTGTGATTATTCCTGTGCCTTGAATTTCACATCGCTGGATGGAGTGCTCAGGTATTTAAAACAAGTCAATGCAAACCTGGCCAGGAATGATGTGGCCATGATCCTGACTGAGAACAGGAGGGTGGGTGAGCACCCCTGTCCCTCTTGAGCTGTGTATGGCTCGTGAGCAGTTCCAGTGCTTGGCACATCACCAGCATACGGGCAGGGAGGCTGCCAAGTAACCCACACCCCTGTGTGCCCTGGGCCACATCTGCCCACCCAGCTCCATCACACAGTGCACTCCGAAACCTTTTGCTCTCTGGGGTAGTTGTTTAAGAGTAAGATGAACTGGGAAATCACTGTGCTTCCCCCTCTTTTTTAGGTTTATCACAGGCTCAGGAAGGTGCAGTGTTCTCCAACCTGAACTTCTGTCTAATTCCATCCCCTCCAAAAAGCCCTTCACCTGCGTCTGTAACGGGTGTTGCAGCAAGACCCTGGAAAACAAGGCGCCACAGGGTAAGATGCCTAAAAATACCCAGCCAAGAGGAGGACAGGCAGTGGACACAGCGATGCCAGTCAAGGACTCATCAAGAAACTTCAGCCCAGCCTCTGGGCAAGGAACTTGCTCCACTGAGCCAGCCCAGCGTGCCGGCTGCCTCCGGCTCCCGAGGGCAGCGCCAGCCTCCTGGGAGCACTGCCTGGCAAACATCTATTTCAGGACCAGCAGCTGTTGGATCCATGAGCATCAGGTATGCACGCTGCCGGCAGCACTGCCTGCAGCCTGGCTGGGGAAAACAGAGGGGACTCCACGGCAGGCTTCTGTCATGTCTCTGGAGTCTCCTGCCTGTTCTGTAAAAAGAATTCCTTTTATTACATTTACCTTTGTCCATCTAATGCTAAATGAAACAGTTTCTCATATTCCTTATAATTTGAGCATTGGAAATTTTGTATTTTCTTGAATAATAGCCCAGAATTTTCCTGTGTTCTTCCTGCTCCAGTCTCATGTTCCCCACACAGGGCTGATGTGCATGTCTGTTGCAAAGCTCCTGTAGTAGTGCTTGTTCAAGTCTCTCCTCGGGTACACCCCAGGGCAAATTTCTGACATCCCACTTAGGTTTTTCTTTTTCCCCCTTGAAGCTTACATTAATTAATGTTAGAAAGAGTTCTGCAAAATAAAGTAGGCATTAGAGAAGTGTCTCATGCACCAAAACGTGGTTATTTCTGAACCCACTTACTGTAAGATTAGCATCGTGTTGCTTCTTTGAAGAAATGAAACTGAGGAGTTGTGACATGACACCTTGATTTTGAAGTTAACCTAGTCATTATAGAGCAGTAGAGGAACATGCCTTGTTTGGGAAGCTGGTGTGCCTTGTGCTGCTCCCAGGCCTGGCAGCTTTCTATTCAGTTTTCAGAGTGGGAGAAGGCAGAGCTAGTGGGGAGAAGGCAGATATCCAGACCTGGAGTGCAATTTCACCACAGTGCATCTCCATTTTTCTCAGGCCCATTGTGGGTGAGAGCCCTCCTGGAAAGATGAACCACCACAAGACAGCTGTCTGCTCACCCCCAAAAGCCTCAGAGAGGCTGGAACTGATGAACACTGCTTGGCCCCTGACGGCCAGGGCCATGCTGCAGTCACTGCCAGACAAACCCGCTGCCTCAACAACATCTCAGAACAAAAGTACCAGGTCCTAGAAGATACCCAGGTGGCAGCGTGTATTGGGGCACAGTCTGGAAGCACCGATGCTATCTTTCAGCTGCTTCTGCAAGCTAGACACAGAGCTGTGCAAGTAGAGCAGTTCAAACAAATGACATGATTTGCCTCAATTAAGGCTACAGCTGCTCCAGAAATACTTGCTTTAAAGAGCACCCGCTGATCAACAGAAGAGCTAATCAAACTCTTATTACAGAAAAGTGTGGTTATTTTTGCAGCCTTCGTGCACTAAAACAGAACAAGTCCTAACGTATTTCCTCCCATCCACACCATGCCCTGCTCTGTGAGTCAGGCAGGGACACTGACCCAGACAGAGCACGGAGCCTGCAGTTTGTGGAGTGCCTGGAGGATGTGAGGGCCATGGGGTGCCCCGCCCCACCCCCAGCAGCAGCCCCTCCACATATCTTTTGCAGTCCTGGATGTTTAACATACGAGGGACAAAGCCAAGGGCTGGAGAGGAAGAAGAGCCGGGAAGGCTGGGTGGTTTCAGAGCTTATGCTCCCACAGGAGGTCACCTCGTTCCCAGGCATCCAAGGTCCTTGTTGCCTGCATCTCTATGGCAGTGAATGCTGACCAAGTGGCTCATCCCAATACTAACATCTGTGTTTGCTTTGTAGCTACCTGGAAGGATTTCTCTTGCTCCCTGTGGAGAGACTGGGATTGCGTTAGCAGAGCTGACCTCTTTGAGCAGGTGTCAGAGCATCCCCTGCCTGCACCTTTAGAGCCGAGCGTCCCCCGTCTAGTTTTTTAGGTCAAATAGACTTTCCAGTTTCATACAACTGAATAACTCCAAGTAATGCTGCAGAAAAGACAAGGCAGGGAAGTAAGGGTATAATCTCTTGTTTTTCCAATAGGACATTTGCTTGATAATTGAAGCCATCTACTTCTTCCTTCCATTCTTCACCAACGGGATCTCCACGTAACGCCATGATGTTCTTCATGCTTTATTTGCTTTATGTTCGGGTGAGATTCCAAACATCTGTTTTAGTGACTGCAGACTGTGAGATGCTGATCCAAATGATGGTGCCTTACAACTTTATTGATGTTGCAGTCTGAAATGAAGCACCATCACATTTTTTTCCAGTTTAAATTACTACGCTAGCTATATATTTTTAAATCAGTTGATAAAACAGTAATTACATGATGAGTTAATGAATTGGTTTCTGTCTTCTTTCTACTGGTCAGCTTAACATAGAGAAGCAAAATAACAGAGAAGGCCCCAAAACTTCATCTTGTCATGGTGATACTTGCACCACTTTCTCCTACAAAATAGCCTGGAGTATGAAGCTGGTTTGCCCAGTTTTGATGAGTCCTAGAGGAAATAATTAATCAAAAATCAAAAACTATGTGGCATGTGATTCTGTGCAATACTATGGATGCAGGCAGGATTTCCCATCAGATGTTGCCCAGCCACAGTGCCTGTGTGCTTAAATAGGCTCCTAAAATTGACTCTTTGCCAATGTTGCTGACCATGAGCATCACCAAAAAAAATCTGACCTTATGAAAGAAAGAAGAAAGTGGCAGCATAGTTTTCAGAAATGCTTTGCACCCTCCCCTCCTGCTTGAAGTCTGCAGCCCTTGCTGGCAGACAGCACTGGTGACAATCAGGCCCTTCTTTACAGCCAGGGTCCTATCAGTGGGTGAGGGGTAGGATTGTCTTCAGATATTCAGAGCCTCCTTCTCAATTTGCATCTTCGATTTCAAAGGGACTGAGGGGGGAAAAAAAGCATAAGTGAGTTTTTGTGTGTGGAAACTGGGGCAGCTAGACGGGTCTGCACATGTGCATCTGCAGATGCAAAACTCTGGGTCCAGCTCTGGGAAGTACACGCGAGCTCATGTCATGGCAAACACGACTTGGAGGGGCATGGATGGGGCAAGGAGCTTCTCTGTGGTGGCAGAGAGGGCTTGGAGAAATGGTCAGAAAAAAAGCTCTGCCCTCATGTGTGGGAAGTAAGAGTCACCGAGCGCTTCATGAAAACTGTTTAACTCAGGATTTCTTGTGTTAACTTGGCTTCAGGTACCCCAGTGATAACTCTCAGGGGTACAGGCAGTCTGTGACCTTCAAAACAGCCACCCCATCACTTGCTAACCAACTCTACCCCACTGGTGGCCTCGCCGAGGCAGTTGCATGCTGTGTAGTGGCGTGGCACGAGTGCGCAGAGACAGGAGAAGGTGCCCACTCTACCTGTTGGTCACTGCCTTGGCTGATGGCCCAGCACATTCCCAGGTGCGTATGGGTAGGGATGGGTATGTAAGATGGGGTTGAAGCCTTGTGCTCTTGTGTCCTGGCAGGGCCACCATGGGGATTTAGAGCTGACTCGAAGGCCTGAGGCATGAAGCAGTTGGCATGAGCGCTGCAGCTTTAGTGGCACTTGCTGGGGTCCCTGGGTGCTTGCAGAGCAGCTCCCTGAGGCCTCATTTGAACCTCGGGGTTATGTGCTGGAAAGCAAAAGCTCTGCTCTCAGATGGACCTTGCAGGCAGGAGGTGTGGCTTTCCCGAGGTGGATTTTTCCCAAGTTTTCCCATCTGTGTTACCCAGCAGGTCAGAGACTGTTTTCAGGCATACAGAGAGGAAGGTGAAGTGACTTGGCAGCAGAGCAGTGGCACCAGTAGGAATCCAACCTCCCTCCATCGTGCACACACCTTGTTAATATGGTTTTGGCACAGGGAGCTGAGGAAGACTCATCGGTTCTCCACACATGAAAGCTTAGCAGGTAGCAAAGCCAGGCATCGGTGGACAGCTCTGACAGAATCTTTTTTGAGTTTTTTGTGTGCCACCTTCATTGCACCTTTTCTGGGTGATCTGACCTGCTGGGTGGTATGTGCAAGAGTATGTGCTCTGAAGCTGAATGCCTAATGAGACCAAGTGCCAGTCTGTCATGCATGGAGCAGCGGGGAGGCTTGTTAAGAGTGCGATCACAGCCTGACCTAACGGGGAAGAAGTGCTGGTAGCCTCCTCTTCCCCCAGCAGCAGGTACGCCTCAAGGCTTCCCAGGGCTGCCACACTGCTGTCTGTTGCAGTTTCCAGGACAAGCAAAATAAACAGGGCTGTTACAAATCAGATCTACGCAGCTATAACAGATCCACAGAGCAAACTGTTGCTCGGGTTTTAGCCTCTGCTAATCCACCTTCTGCCTTTTTCATCTAGAAAATATAAAACCCAGCCAGGGCTTTAAGAGGCTAATTAGGATATGTCAGGCATGATGGGCTGCCCATGAATTCAATTCTCTTGGCTCAAAAGGGAAATGTATGGGGAGTTTCACTGTGGGTTTTCTTGTCGCTGTTTCCTCTGTTAAAATGCTGCTTTGGTCCCTTGAATCTGGACAAAGTCATTTCATGAATGAGCTGATTCCCATCCCTGCCTTTGCAGACTCTATTGATATTAGAGTCTTAATAATACTCTGATAATCCAAGGTAGGAGCCTTGCTTCCAGTTGGATGTGACCAGTTTTGGATGTACGTTACCAGGGACAATCCCCTCATTCTTTTAATGGGCCAGGAGCTGCTGATGCCTTAAGTATCTTTCTGCCTTAATGGGTTTTGCTGCCAGCTGCCAAATCGATATCTAGTGTGTAAGCAGGAGAAAGGGTCAAGAACTGCTCCTCCCTCACCTGTTAATGAATCAGCACCGCAGGGAAGAGTTTCCTTCCAGGAGCTAAGACTCATCAGCACATGCTGCTAAAGGAGAGGGTGGTTGGCTGGGGGCAGCAGGGGGCAGGGCTAGGAGCAAGGGGGTTTGGCCCAAAGCCACAGTGCTGGGGCATTAGCAGAAGCACAGTTGATCCAGGAGGCCTCTCAGCATCGCTCAGCTGGTGTCCCACGAGCAGCTCTGCTGGGGTGGCTGGTGCTGCCATGCAGACACAAGGCTCCGCCGGAGCTTTAAAAAAGAACTGGAGAAAGAAGCGGGGAGCTGTGTGCCAGCCACCAATTATTTCAGTGTCTAAAAGTCCTTCCTCCTCCTAGAGGGAGCGTGTCTGGGACGGCATCCCACCCAAACAAATGGGCCCTGACAAGCAAAGACGTCTCCTGCTCAGACTTGGATTGCATCCTGCAGAGCCCGGCCCCCTGGGGGGACCTTAGCATCCCATCTGGGGACAGGCCAAAGGGATGCTGGCCCTGTCCGGTGTCCCTGCCACAGCTGTGTGTACAGCACACCTCCTGCACAGGCCTCAGGGCTGTCGTGCTCGTTACCAAGGCCGTTACTCTCATTGAAGGCTTGGGCTTGCTTTGCACTTGGAATAAATTAATCTTCATTGCTAGATCAAGAGGAGATACTCTCTTTGGCTGCCAAGGAGGAGAAATCCCAGGAGACATTCAGGAGAGAAAGACTCATACACACGTCCTCTTCAAACACATACAATCGACAGGTCAGCTCAGGATTGTTTCCCACATGGTTCCTTGGCTTGCCACCGTGTTCAGAGCCCAACACACATTGCCATGGGCAGTGTCTGCCCCTGTGGTAGGACACAGACGTTTCTGAGGTGTGATTAGTCAGATGGTTCATGCTCCAGCAGTATCAGTCTCTCCATTGATAAAACGGGGTTTGAGATGGCCAGTCAGAGAGGGACCTGGGGGGGGGTTGATTGCCAGCCGGCTGAACAGGAGCCAGCAGTGTGCCCAGGGGGCCAAGAAGGCCAATGGCATCCTGGCTTGTGTCAGCACTGGCGTGGCCAGCAGGGACAGGGAAGGGATCTGAGCCCTGGGCTCGGCACTGGTGAGGCCGCCCCTCAATTCCTGGGTTCAGTTTTGGGCCCCTCACCCCAAAAAGGCCATTGAATGACTCGAGCGTGGCCAGAGAAGGGCAACGGAGCTGGTGCAGGGTCTGGAGCACAGGTCTGCTGGGGAGCGGCTGGGGGAACTGGGGGGTTTAGTCTGGAGGAGGCTGAGGGGAGACCTCCTGGCCCTCTGCAACTCCCTGCCAGGAGGGGGCAGAGAGGGGGGATGAGTCTCTGGAGCCAAGGAGCCAGCGCCAGGCCCCGAGGGAATGGCCTCAAGCTGCCCAGGGCAGGGTCAGGCTGGCTCTGAGGAAGGATTTCTGTGCAGAAGGGGCTGTTGGGCGTTGGAATGGGCTGCCCAGGGCAGGGGGGGAGTCCCCGGGATCCCTGGAGGGGTTGAAGAGTCGGGCTGA
>NW_020799102.1:9211049-9249182 GCF_003259725.1 Athene cunicularia | reverse complement strand
GGATCCCTGGAGGGGTTGAAGAGTCGCGTTGACCCAGCACTGAGGGATCTGGTGGGGTTGGGAACGGTCAGGGAGGGCTTTTCCAACCCAGATGATTCTGTGATTTTGTGAAATGTCTGCTTGGTACCATCCAGCGCCAGGTGGGATGAATCCTGCCCTGCTTTCTTTGTATGTCAGAGTATCCTGACCATGTTTTTATTGTTGGCAGCACCTTGCTCCTCTGAAGTTCCCCCGAGGGATACTGGAAATGTCCTGGCTGAGGTGAAGGGCCAAGCCTGGAGAGCAGAGACGGCATGGACTGTGAGCTGGTACTGCCAGCAGAGAGCTGGTCAGCTGCAGATGCATCTGGGAGGGCAGGTCTACTGCCCAATCCCCAAAAGAGGAGGGTATCTGTCATCTCTGTCCCCAGAATCAGAGATGCTGGCCGCACTTTTAGAAACCAGTCCAGCTACCTGGGAGGTGACCCAGCTAGCAGAGATCCTTCTTGGGAGGTCTCTTGCTGTCACTACATAACAGACAATCTTGTGGTGATAGTCCTGATCAAGCCTTAGGGGCAGTGGAGTCATTTTCCAGCTCTGCACAGGTTTTCCACCACCCGAGGACAAAGCATGTGAACTGAGAGGAGGTGTTGCATGGTCTTACATGGGCAATGAGAGCAGGGGCTTGCTCAGACCCGTCCCTCAAACAAGGCATCTGCCACTGGCAAGTCCACTGCCCGTTGCCGTCAGAAACCTCATTGCACCCCCACCTGGAGCTCAGAGTGGGCTAAAATTAAGGGAGTAATTGAGATAATTTTTTTAAGTGTGCCAGGGAACAACGGCCTTGCAACGGGAACCTCCCGCGTAGCACAGCGTAAACCAGAAAAATGAAATGTCGGATTCCTGCGTGGAGAGTTGTATGATTTACAAACCTGTGCCTGGGGAAGAGTGACCGCACGTGCGACCAGGCAAGCCGCCGCTTCAGCTGAAGAGCAAGAGGAACATCTTCAAATGGACGCTAGAGGGAAGAAGAGAGTCTCACAAGTGTAACTTTTAAAAGTAAAAAGGCTCAGAAACCAAACCCAAGCAGCTCCAGAGCGTTTGTGAGACGTTAGACACACAGTGATCTCAACATCTGCTTTTTTACCTTCTCCAGCATCCACGTGCTGGCCTCGTATGATGCTGCCAGATGCACTGTGCTGGTAGTGGCTTGCTGTGTCACCTATGACTTTGATTTATTTGGAAATATTTCCTTAAGAAACCTGCAATGCCCACAAAATGTAACACAGAACACCCCAGACCCCTGCCTCGGCACTGGACAGCCGTGGTGCTATAGGGCATCAGTGGTGCTGGAAGGCATCTCGGGATGCTACGTGCAATCCCAGCACGTCTTAAGGAGATGATCTTGGTCACAGGCCATAGCTGCAAGCTGCAAACAGGCTCTAAACCACGCATGGCTTGAGTTCCAGCTTCTCCTCCCTTGCTGACCAGGGATCTGTTGTCTCTGGAGCCCAGGGCAGACAGAGCTTCCTGGGAGCTGTGCTCCTCAGCGTGCTGGGCCAACCCTGCTGCCCCTCTGCCAGTCTGAAACCAGTCCTCTCTCAGCCCAGCTCTGTTAAAGCTCTCTGCCACTTCTCTCCCCTTTATCCCCACCCTCCTCTCTTCCATCCTGCTGCTGCCCTGCTCCTGATTCTCACACAGTTCAACAAGCGGTTGCTGGCGTCCTGGGACCTCCTGGGCAGGTGCAAGGTGAGCAGGGTTTGTGTTTGTGGCTGCTCCTCTCTCTTCCATGGCTTTCCCTGCAGGGATCTTGGCCCTCCTACTGATGGCAGCACAGCACTGGGAGACCCTGGTGGGTTGCAAGGGGCTTCAGAGCAGCAGCCATGAGAGCTGGTCCTGAGGGCTCAATGTCTGTCACCACCCCACCCGTGTCACTTCTGTCCCAGCCCTTTCCCCACATGGAGCCTGACAAAATTTCACCCTCAACAGCTCCCTGCCAGGAGGGTGCAGAGAGGGGGGATGAGTCTCTGGAGCCAAGGAGCCAGCGCCAGGCCCCGAGGGAATGGCCTCAAGCTGCCCAGGGCAGGGTCAGGCTGGCTCTGAGGAAGGATTTCTGTGCAGAAGGGGCTGTTGGGCGTTGGAATGGGCTGCCCAGGGCAGGGGGGAGACCCCGGGATCCCTGGAGGGGTTGAAGGGTCGGGCTGAGCCAGCGCTGAGGCATCTGGTGGGGTTGGGAACGGTCAGGGTGAGGTTCATGGTTGGACTGGAGGAGCTTCAAGGGCTTTTCCAACTGAGATGATTCTCTGATCCTGTGAGCCCCCAGCTCAGCAGCCAGCCTGTCCATCTCAGCTCTCTGGTGCTGGTGGCTGATGCTCCAGGAGCACTGCACACTGTGTCAGGCTGTGCCATGCAGTGCCCCCTCCTTGGGTGATGCATCCCTGTGTCCAGGCTCTGGAGCAAGGGGCATGTGGGAAGCCTGTGTGGGAATGTTGCTAGCTCCGAGTGGGACAGGACTGCGCTGCCAGCGCAGATGGACAGGGATGGAAAGGGGCTGTGGTGTCACACTGGCTTTTGGAAAGGTGGCCAAAAGTTCAAGAGTGGAGCTCTGTGTGTGTGTGGCTGGGCATGTGTGTCTGCTCTCTGCCAGGTACTGAGCCGATGGGGACAGCTCTGGCATCACTGCCACCCGCCCTGAGCCGAGAATGGAGGGCATGGGAGGTTGATCCAGGGCTTCAGGGGTGGTTCAGGCTGTGGGAGGGCTTCGCCAGCAAGACCCTGATGGCTCCGACTCAGCCATTGCCAGTCCAGGGCCAACATGAAAATAGCAAAGAGCTGCAAACGCACTGCTCCTCCATTTACGGCTCCTGGCAGGATTTCTGTCTCCTACTGGATGCTTGAGCCAGCACAGTTGCCCAGAGAGGCTCTGGCAGAAAGTATGTGAGAATTCTTCCATTCAAGACACCCCAAGCTCTGTCCTACCCCGGGGCACAGACCCCCCCTGCCCTGCCACAGCCCCTCCCTGCCCCTGGGTCACCGCAGACGGAGAAAACAAGGACCAAGCAGCTCTGCAAATCTCAGCCTCACCGCTTCCCTCTCTCCTGAGGTGCCAGTGCTGTGGGGAGCACCTCCAGGTCCAGCTGTGTTGTCACCCCCACTCCATCAGCAGTCAAGCAGCATTTCATCCCCGCAGGAAGGTGGCAGAAGTCCTGTGCTCCTGCCCGTGGAGGTGTGTTACCCAGGTGAGCCCTTGAGCAGTGCTTGGGGAGTGGGGGGGTGGGGGTAAGCATCAGGCCAGATTCCCAGCTGGTGCAAACTGGTGTTGCCTCCCTGATTTTCATCCGTGCTAGCTGCAGAGCTGGTACTTCACTTTCCAAGCACTATGCCTTGTCTCAGCAAGGATCCTTGGGATACTGGCAAGCTCTGAATGATTTATTTAGTGGGCGCTAGGGCTGTTGTCTGTCACACATGATTTATTCCTGTTCTGGATCACGGAGCTTGAACCATCTTTCCTATTTCCAGTGCTTCTGCCACAGCTTCATCTGCAGCATCATCGCTGCTCAGCAGCTGCCCGTGCTGCCTGTCTGAGTGGGGCACTGGAGCTGAAGGGCCTCTCCCAGGCTCTCCCCGGGACCAGCAGGCACTCAGCACCCGTCTCCACCCGCATCCTGCCCACCTCCAGCATCCATCCAGCTCGAGGCTTCAGCCCAGCAGCAGAGGGCTTCGGTCCTGGCACGTTGACTCTGTGGGTCCAGGGTTCCCTGTCTTCTGCTCAGGCAGATGTTTGTGCTTTTCACCAGAGCCACTGGCTTTTTGTGGTGGGATGAGGTTGCCTTGGGCTGAGAGACCCAGGGACACACCGGTGGTGGTCCAGGTGAGCAGGGAGGTGCCAATTCACCTGCCCTGAGGATATTTGTGATGCTGTCAAGGAGGAGACCACAGCAGGCAGAAAATAAATACAAGTCAAAAGCAGGAGAGAAGTGAATATAAGGGAGCATAAGAATATCCCTTCAGAGTAAATCCTAATCCTCTGAACCCCTAACCCTGACCTCCTAACCCCTCACCCTTGGTCCCACATTGTCTCCAATTGTAGCCAGTAGCACACACCCAGGGAAAAGCCATCAGAGCATGGGAACAGGACGAGTAACATCACCTCCTCATCTCTCCCCATCTCTGCGGCTACAGGCCTGTTGCCCAGGACAAGCAAAATCAAAATGGGCCCAAAATACTCTCCCAGCCTCCAGCAATCTGTAGCTCAGCAGCTGTGAATTTAATCCATGAATTTAACCAGTGAATTTAAATCTTTGCATTTCATACACAACAGATATGGTTAGATTTTTCTCCATTAAGTCTCCCAGCATTTTTTGGTGGGGGGGACATTCCTTCACCTCTCCTTGTCCCCATGCTGCAGCCTGAAGGTGAGATGCCATGGGCACAACTGCCAATGGCTCCATATTCCAAAGATTTGTTGTCTTTTTTTTTTTTTCAAATGATGCAATCCCATATTCATCCCAGAATAATAACAGCCACAAGGGGATATGATGTTTGTTTTCCAAGTGATGCAGAAATTAAGAGAGGCTGTCATTGCTCCTCATTCACAGACTGAGGAGCAATTCCCTCTGAATTTCCCCGCTCTCCTCCGCTCTGCCACGTCACCTCTCCCCTGCTCCGTGGGAGCAGACTGTCCCATGCAGGGCCTGGCGCTGAGGCTTTTCCCTTCAGCTCTGTGGTTTGCTGGGGCTCACTGCCACATCCTGAAGCCGAGGACAGGTGTTTGCTCCAGCCCCCCAGTCTCCTGCCTCGCCTTGCAGGCCGATGTGAGCAGCGATGCTTCATGCCGCCGGGCCTGTCTCCCCGTGCAGCGCTGGACATGGGCATCCCTGGAGGAGAAATGTGGGTGCTGCCCCTCCGAACTGGTGTGCTGGCACTTTGTGCTCCAACATTACCCCTGATGCCTGAGGCCCCGCTGCCTCTCACGTGCAGTAGCTGACAGCTCCTGCCAAACTGCAGTGAGCAGCAGAATCGTGCATGGGAGAAGGGACCAGGGGATGCATGTCAGGCTTCATCCCTCCGCCACATCCCGGCCAGCAGCATCCTCTCCCTGGCAGACCCATGCCCCTGAGTGGGCATGGGTGAGCACCTGGTGCTGCGGGTGTAAATATTTGCACCCAAATTCCTGCCGGGGCTGTGGAGGGGAAGCCCTGTCCTGGCCGTGTCCCCCAATGCCCTTGCCACCCGGCGGGGACCCACCACGGTGCCAAGTGCCGCTCTTCCCCGTGGCTCAGCCCTGCGGCAGCCCACCTTTTCCTTATTTGTTTTTCTCCCCTTGAGAGCTATTCTTTCCCTCCCATATGCTGTAATAATTACAAGCGATAACTTAACAGCTGCTCTGCTATTCCGGGCTCAGCAGAGCCACGCGCCTCCACCTTCCCTCCCTCCAATGGCTCCGGGTCAGCGTCTTGGCTCCAGCAGTCAGGGATTCCTGCAATTTCTGCCATTTGGGAAGATCTGGACCCTTTCCCCTCCGTTGCCATCTGTCTCCCGCCTGCCCACCCCAGCATCACCAAGGGGGATGGGATTGCGACATCCATCTGTTACCATGGAAAAAGCTGAGCCAGCGAAGGGATGCGCCCCTCATCCCGGCTGAAGACCAGCAGAGAGGGGGCGAAAGGGATTTTCTTGTATATCTGTTTTATTATCATACGTGTCCAGTGTCACTCGCGGGGTCTGCTGCAGGTGACAACCACCACCTTGCTCAGACCGGACGGTACCTCCTAAGCCCTCTCACTGGAGGCAGCAGTGGCCTTTGGCCTGGTGTGGCAGATGCCACCATCACAACTGGACTAAGGCCACATCCCTCAGATGGACACAGCACTGTCCCTCCTCCCATGCAACAGAAGCAATTCCATTAAAAAATCGCTTCTTGGGTTCAGCTGCTTTAGTAGCAGCCCAACACTGCAGGCTGCAGCCAACTGAGCTAAAAATGGTGCAGAGACGGACAGCAGAGCAGAACCAAGGGCCAAACACCGCTCTTGGGTGGTGAGCAATGGTAGCTGCAAAACCGGACCCATGTAATTAAAGGTTGAGTCTTGTGTTGGCCTGGGCTGACCCCAGAGAGGCCTTTGCTAAAGAGAAAAGGGACGAGCAAGGAGGCTGCCCATGGCCTGGAGGTCCTCTTCACCCTCCGTGTGCATGCTTCAGCTGTGTGGACACAGACGCACACACACAGAGCCCCTGGACATGCCGTGGCACCCTAAGCGCTGCACCACACTGCATCCTGCCCTGGCACCCCTTGGCTACCACTCAAGGAGGTGATAGCCCCCTGCGCAGCAGCCCTGGGGTCCACAGCAGCCCCTAGCTCTCCTGCTTTGGGTGTGGAAGGGTTTTTTTCTCCCTTTAGAAGAGATTTTTACCTACAGTTTATCCAGTTGCTTCGGCCAGTGTGAAAATACAGCAGGCTGAGGTGTTTCTGCCTGCGCCCTCCTGAAGGAAGTGCTGAGTCTCTGAACATCCCAGTCTCTCCCAGGGCAGCAAGGCTGACGAGGCCAGAGCACGTCTCCAGCACAGATGAAACTTCCCAGAAATGTGTCAAGACAGCCTGATCCGTGGTGGTGGTAGCAAGATGTGAGAGTCTCTGCTTTGCACTGGCTCATCCAGACCACAAAAGTCTGCACTCCACTTCCCGAGGGTGCAAATCCAGCGCCTGCCCGCCTGGTCCCCTGCAGTCCCATACCAGCCACTTGCCATCTTCCAGTGGCAGCATTCCCAGCACTGCTGGTGGCAGCAGGCTCAGGACAGCGATGAAGCCCCATGGCAACCTGAGGTCTGCGGCATGGCCAGCACCAGGATTCATTTTTAGCAAGCTGGGGTGCAGGCAGGCTGCCGGTTCTTCCTCCCTCCTGTGTGCTTGGCGTTACTGAGATAGCAAAATTCTGGGGATTAAAGACAGGATTTTACTTAAGAATGGGATTTGCCAGAGCCACCAGCCTGCAGCAGTCCTGGCTCTTCTCACCCTGCACAAACACCTCATCCCTGTATGGAGATGTGTACCACAGCAGACGTCATCTTCCCCTGACACCAGCCAGCCTGTCCTTGCAGGCAGTGGGTCCGCAGGATGCCTGGGGTGAGTCTCTCCAAGGGACGGGGGCAGATGCTCTTTCTCATGGTCCTCCCAAAGTTGTAAGTGGGAATAAAAAGTGGGAGTGTGCAAGGAGGAGGGTCTGCCCACCAATTTCACTTCGCAGGCTGGGGATGCTGATGCTGGCACCACCTCAGAGTGGCAGCGGGCAAGGTCAGGGTCTGTGGCCAGGCCACAAAAATCACATCACTCTGCTTTGGGGTCAGCAGCCATGATGCTCTGCCTTGAATTACTCTCCACCCAGAGGGCATTTGGAAGAGGTGACACAGTGCTTATCTGAGCTGGCTTTGATGCTTGGTATCCCCACGGGACCACCAAGCATGGACTACAATGCTGGCGCTGGTGGCACTGGGACATGCTGGAGGACGGCTCACAGGGAGGAGGCGACACGTGCCTTGCTTACACCTCCCACGCAGGAGTAGGCAGCCCCAGGAAGAGGCGGCTTGAAAAGCCTGTGCCATCTCGTACAGGAGAGCTGGCAGCTCCATCTGTCTCCGCTTCGGTGGAGCTCTCTGAGGAGCTGCCGAGGGCGGCCGATGGGGTCTGTGGGTGGTGTGCCAGGAGCGGGCAAGGAGGAAGAGGAGGAGGAGGAGGAACAGGTCGGATACACGTGCCCCACACCGCCGAGTTTCTCTTGGGGGGTGCTAACCCTTCATTAAAGCAACATCTCTGTCCTGTGAGGGAGGTGGTGGGTTTAGGGGCCCATTTACAGCGTGTCGCTGGTGCTCAGCTGGAGCAGAAGGTGCCACAAGGGCTGCAGCTGGCCCATACACAGTGGCCTGGGGACACGCTGGGCTTTGTGCCCAGGAGCTTCAAGCCCACAAGTGCTCTGAGCCACCACATGCGTTTGCCATACGGTAAAGTCTCTTTGAGGCTCTGCTCATTTTCACGGGTCTCGCACTTTGCTTTTACTCTCCCAGAAGGTAGTGATTTTTTTTCCTTGAAACTAGCGATGTGATAGCAGAGTCGTCATTGAAACAGGGCAGCTGGAGTATTTGCTCAGATAAAAACACATGGGGCTAGCACTGTATCCCTTGCCTCTAATTCTCTGTGCCTCTAATTCGCAGCAAAATTACAGTCCTTATCTCCATCCAAGTTTTGCAGCAGGGTAGCTGCAGCCGTTTGGTTATTGGTTTCTTCATTTCAATCTCTTTGATCATGTGCCACGATTAATCTGATCTCTACGAGGCGGGATGAGTGGGAGTCAGAAGCGAAATTGTAATCGTCTGTGCCTTTGGCATGCAGGAGCGGAATAATTTTGTAGTCTCATCTCCACGCCGGTAGCTCTAGGAAAAGCCTCCATCGCTTTAACAGCTAACAATGCTGTGCAAAGCTAAGAGACACTAATATAAATGGGAATATTCAGACCTGGGTACCATCACTGTTCCTTGTTCACTCGTTTCTGCAGGGCACAGCAGCTCCATGCTACAAACCACCAGGGTTGTGCCTGCAAACCAGCTGGCATCCATGAGCTCGGGACATGAAGGCAAGTCCGTGAGAAGCTCCCTATAACCTCATCAGTGTTTGCTCTCACCTGCCACATCGTGATGCCAGGCAGCTAATCACCAGTGTTGTTTTGTTGCCGGAGTCAAAAGAAACATGGGTTTGTAGTGGGCCAGAAGGAAAAGGACGAGTGGAAGGTGACACTGTGCTGCCCATCCCTGCCCTGGCTCTCCTGGCACTTTTTCCTTGCCAAATCCCACCAGTGCAGCTCCATTTTTTGCTATCCTCACAGATGGGATAGAGGTGTTTCCCTGGCCAAGCCCAGACTGCCCTTGCCCCCACCACAGAGCACTGCTTTTTGTTCTGCCCACACAAGCCTGTATCTCCATCACAACCCTTTCTGTATTTGAAACGTCTCCTCAGCCTTCCCTTTCCTAGACAAAACAATCCCAATTCTTTTACCAACCCATCCCTGATCACCGTGCTCCCCATCTGATTGTGTAGCTCTCTTTGAGGATTTCTTACCTCTCTCAAAAAAGCATTACCAGCACAGAGCAGACATCGATAACCATGCAGGGGACTTGTATTACACCATCCAACACAGCATGTTTAACCCGCATCATGATCAAAAGCACCTTTTCTATAGAAATTCTTCCTCTCCATCTTCCACTTGTCCAACTGATTATCCCATCTCACCTCACCCTCACATCTACTGAGTTATGTTCTGGGGTTTTTGATTCCAGAGTTTTTCTCCAGTTTCTCAAGACCATTTCGAATTGTAATCCCTTTCTCAGGTGTGATGGCAATTCCTCCTATTTGCTGTTATCTCCGAACTCCTGAATGGGTTAACAATTTGGGACACTCTCTATTTTGACCTGAGGAACTAGTAAATACTCTCTGTGCACTCCCTGTATAGTGTTTTTCATCTCTACAATCATGCCCCAGATTTACCTATGAGAATGTTTTATCCATAACAATGCCTAAAGTCTTACTAACATCAAAATACGTTGTCTCCTGCTTTTTCCCTCACCACAAAGCCAGTAGCTCCACTGCAAGAGGTGATTGGATGGGTTTGACACAGCTCACCCCCAACAAATCCTGGTTGGTGATGTCAGGGGTTAGTTTAAACCTGCTCCACTCGCTGGAGCAAAAGCAAGGACTGGACAGAAGACATGAGCCATGGGGGCTGCTCTCCACCCAGTGTTCCACCGTATAGTCTTGGCTGTGTTGGAGAGAAGCCCAGCATGTCATGCCCAGTCTGACCAGCCTTGCTAATGGTGCCCGATAATCAGGACATCTGCTGTGGATTGCATGTCCCTGCAGTCTCCCGTGCACTTCACTGCTGCACCAGCCCCTCCCTGCCCCGCAAAACCAGCATGTGATCTCAAAAATAAGCATGTCCCAGGGGAAGAGTTAGGACAAAGGCTATCCTCTGTCTGGCTGTCCCTCTGGATCTGCTCCCCAGGGTCTATGTGGCACCTCTTGCCAGATGCCAGCTGTCACCGCTGGTTATCAATAACCTCCACTCCCCCTCCACCCCCAGAGCCTGGCTCTTTCAGGGAAAAGCCAGCATGTTTTGTCTCAGTATGGTTTCCAGGTGCTCAGCCCTAGTTGTCAGCCCTTCTCAGAGCTTCCCACATCGAGCAGGCCTTCTTTGCAAAGCAGTTTTAGAAGTAAGCCCACTGAAAAGCAGTTTAGGCTGAGAAGCCTAAATGAGTTCTCATTAAAATACCTTCAGAGGAGGACTGGCAGAAAGACCCTGACTCTCAGCTGAGACTCCTGGCTGGCACAAGAAGAAAAACAAGAGAAAAGGAGAAGGCTGTTAACACGGGTTTATGGGCAGAGGGGTGGTTCACAAGTCCCTGCAGCCCCATGTGTGTCCCTGGATGGGCTCAGCCCTTGTCCTGGTGGTCCCCTGCCCCCAGCCTGTCCAAAGGCTTGTGCAGGAGCTGAGGCTGATGCTCGCTGCTCTTGTCCACCTCTGCTGTGGGTGTTGGGCTGGAGCAGAGCCATGCTTCCTCCTCTCTGGCACCGTGGGACATGGATGCTCATTGCCCCATTTCTGTTTCTGGCTGGGCTGGGGTGCCCAAATACCTCAAACTGATGCTGGCTTCAGGGAAGAAGCTCTATTGCCTTATGAGTGACAATGGGTGACTAGCCAGCTCTTGGCAAGGGACGATTTTGAAGTCCTGTCATGGTTGAATCCCAGCCAGCAGCTAAGCCTCACCCAGCTGCTCGCTCACTGCCCCCCCCAGTAGGATGGGGGAGAGATTGGAAGAATAAAAGTGAGAAAACTCGTGGGTTGAGATAAAGACAGTTTAACAGGTAAAGAAAAAGCTGCAGGTGCAAGCAGAGAAAAACAAGGAATTCATTCACTATTTCCCATCAGCAGGCAGGTGCTCAGCTATCTCCAGGACAGCAGGGCTCTGTCACACATAGCACTGACTTGAGAAGACAAATGCTATCACTCCAAACATCCCCCCCTTTCTTCTTTTTCTCCCAGTTTTGTACTCTGAGCACGATGCCATATGGTGTGAGATATCCCTTGGGTCATCTGGGGCCATCCGTCCTGGCTGTGTCCTCTCCTAACTCCTTGTGCATCCCCAGTCTACTTGCTGGTGGGGTGGGGTGAAGAGCAGAAAAGGCCTTGGCTCTGTCTTGTGTAAGCGTGGCTTAGCAATAATGAAAACATCTCTGTGTTATCAATCAATACTGTTTTCAGCACAAATCCAAAACACAGCCCCATACTAGCTACTAGGCAGAAAATTATCCCAGTCAAAAGCAGCACAGGTCCATATCTGCTGTGTGCAGGGTAAATTACAGCACTGGGCACATGCAAGACCTTAATATGCACCTACACATTTCTGACTAAGCTTTGACAGCTGATCCCTGTGGGTCTGGGGGCCTGCAGGGAGGCAGGGTGGGCTCCCTCCCCACATGCCCTTAGGAAGTGAGCAATTCCCTCCCCAAGGCCCCTCAGAGGACACCAGGCACCAGGGAGGTGGGAAGACGCTGAGACTGGAGGGTCAAGAGCTCAAAAGGGCCATTTCTCTGCTCAAGTGGTTGTGCTTCTGTTCACAGCACAGGGCTGGAGGGGAGGCTTGGACGTGTTATCGCTGTCCCCACGTCCCCCCCACAGACCGTGAGGGCTTCCCGGCTGCCCAGGGGAACTCCCAGGTGTTTCTGTTCTGGTGTATTCCGACAGGCAATATAAAATCAGCCGAGAGCTGTATTGACAGTGTCGCTTGGAACATGATGGACTAATGGTCCCTGCAGTTTAATGAAGGATTTTTTTTTAATTAATTATAAATTAACCTGAATTAAGAGTATTTATTTCAAATGAGAGTGTATACAAAAGACTTAATGTGGTTCCACTAATCTAAATTTGCAGTCTTATTTATTTTGGGTTCATTTTCCAAGCACTCACACGACATTTTTATTGGTGTAAATACCAGTCAGACATGTGGCAGGTGTTTTGAAAGTGTAATATTTTTGTCTTCTAAGGGGTGCAGCACTTGATATAAATACATCTTTTAAGCATCCTATACCAGTACCTCCTTCCCAGGCAAGAATAAACTATGCCAATGTAAAGGATGCTGCTCTAATTTTACAGGAATATATATATCGATATAGATATAGATATATTTGTACCAAAAACTGGGAAAGTTGTTCTACTTTAAATCAGTGCAACTTCTGAATGCTAACAGGGCTTGAAGCAGTGGCCAGAAGGTGACAGCAGAAATATCTGTGGTGGTTTATAATCTGTTTTTTTCTCCCATTCCCTCTCCCTCCCCTCCAAGCTGCTGAGTACTTTCTGACTCTGCAGAATTGATGCAGAGACGGTGGGAAGCATTGGGGAACCTCTTCCCATCCCCATAGCACACTCAATCTGGTTTAGCTTGGACAGCCACGGTCCCCTCTGAAGTTCCCCCACTGCCCAGCTGGATCTCTTTAGGAAACAGCCCCCACAAGTCACGTTTCTGCACAGGGGAAGCCATCCCCAGAGCCCCCCCATCCTGTCACCACGTCAGAAGGTGCATAGTGATTGTATTCATCAAACTCTACATTGCAGAAAGGATCTTTAAGGTACCATATTTTGCTCTACTGTCCTAACACTGCTGATGAGACTGGGTGGTTTTGGGTGCGGGCCAGGGCAGCACGCAGCCCTCTGCACAGCAGGACCAGGGGAAACAACCCTCTTGTTGTGTTTGAGTTGTGGTACCACCCAGATGATCAAACAGAAACCACTGCTCCACCGGGGACGTCACCATCTCAACACACACCACGAGGGTGACAAGGGGAGGGGTGATGACCTTCGCTTTGGAGAAGAGGCACCAGAGACCGGACCTTGGTTACGCTTCTGCACTACAAGGAAATTCGAGGGTGGCTGAGTCAGTCTGTGAACAACCCGCGTGGCATCACCCAAGGAATCAGCTGCAGAGCTGAAGCCTGCTTTGCTGCGCACAGCTCAGGTGCTTGCAGACACTTGTAGGTGTGTAGGAGTGAGCTCACCCTGGGAAAGAGAGACTGGTGGACTTTAGATGAGAGAAGAGCCATGGCTTGACATTGCTCTCACTCCTGCCAGCTCTGGGTAAAACAACATCCAAGCTGACTTTCATACCGAAGGCAGCTCCTCAGCAAGAAAGGGAAAGAGGTTGGGAAGAAAAGAGACTGCCTTTTTAAAAATGTTTGCTCTAGGTAACCTCCCGCCTCAGGGTCTTAGGGCTGAAAGGCAGAGAAAAGGGTCTTGTTGACCTAATGTTAACCTTCAGCTGTCAGCCCCTCAGCTCCCTGGTCCTCACATGCCACTGCTTAATCCGTGAAGAAAAAAAAATACAAAGCCTACCCAGACCCTGTGCCATCTCATTAACATTTGGCTTAAGCAAGATTTCTATCCTTCACTGTGAGAGCAGCAGCTCCAGTTTAAATAACGCTTTCCTTTGCTGTTGCCTTCCCGGGATATCCTGGTGGTGTAGGGGTTTATCACAGCCTCTGCAGCACCGGGCTTTGGGGCTGGGGTCACTGAGGTGATCACCAGCTAGTGAAATGAAAGCCAAGCAGAGGCATTGGCCATTTTTGACTTCACGAGGACTCAAAAAAACCTCACAGTGAGGTTGCGTGATCCTTCTTTTGGCCAAGATGAGGTCGTTCCCAACAGGCACAAGACACGGAACAAACATGGGTGTGGCTGGTGCCTGGCACCTCTTGTTGGGGTTGGCGATCCCAGGGAGTCCATAAAAGCCAGACCACTGAGCCTGGCTTGCCATCACATTCCTCATCATTTGTACCCAGAGGCAGGGAAGGTCAAGGAAGACATCATATGGGAGGGACAGCAAGGAGCACGTGAGCATCTTGAGCTTCAGCCAGCCGTTTCCTGCCCCCATGCCTGTGCAGACTTCACTTCATTAAACATTAAAGCTCTGCGGTTGCCTGAGCTAGCAAGTATTACATGTGGTTCAGCACACATGAAGTTGGCAGGGGACCCGCTGCCCTGGGGGTTGGCATGGGGCTGGCAAATGTTTCCTCTTCCCAGCTGGGAGCCAGCCCTGTTGAGAGCTTCTTCCCGTCTGACAAGCGGGTGGAAGGAGGGAGGTGGGTGGCTTTATGCGGTCTAACGTGAGTGATGGAGAAACACAGCCACGGGCTGAATGGGGTTGTGTGAGCTTGGAGATGGAGCTTCAACCCTATAAAAGATGGATGATGCTCTGTAGGTTTGGTGGGATTCTTCAGTGGAAGGACCTCTGGTTTTGCTGAGCATAACAAATCACCCTTTAGCAATAAACTGGTAGAGGTTGTGGCTTGGTTTCTTTGATGTAGGCTGGTCATTGGGGACATACACTACAGGGAGAAATCACTCACTGTCAGGCTTCTCTGGTGATAAGCTGTAGGACAGCTCTGATCCTGGGAGTCCTAATGGGACAAGACTAGGATCTGCGTGGCTGCTTAGCCATGAGTAAGGAGAAACTCCTGTACTAGGTCAGACCAAGGGTTCTGAATCGCTGGGCGTCCTAGGGAGCCTTCAGGGAGCAGCAGGTACTCCCAAGGGCACGTTGCTTAACACCCACTCCTTGTCCTCCAGGACACCCCTCCAGGAGTGACACCCACCTGGGCAGAGCGTGGCCTATATGTCCCCTCACCATTCTTTAATAACATAGGTCAAGAGTACAACCCCACGTGCTTCCTAAAGAGCACATGTCTGTAGTTAATCCAGATGACTTTTTTTCCCCACCAACTTGTCCAGTCTCATCCTGAACCCATGTAAATGCCCACAGACAACAGCATCCTTGGGCAAGGCATTCCCCAGGTCTGTCCCACACCACATACAGACCTGCACGCTTGAAACTGGCCCGGTTTTTGCACTAGGAAGAGTCAGCCAGGCCAAACCCCACCATGCCTCTTTGGGCCCTGCACAATTTCACAGCCCTCTACCATAACCTCTTCAGTCACATCTTTTCCAGACTGGGGAGCCCTGGTGTCCACAAGTCCTTGCTTGCAGGGAAGCTCCTCCAGACCTTTGATCCTCCTTCATCCTCTTCTCCACGCTGTCCTATTATATTTGGTGTTTGATGCTGCAAAGATGTGCCTTTTGGGGCACAGGTCAGCACGATGGCTTGGCAAACATGCCTGCTGTGCAGCTCTCACTCCCTCCAGATGCTGCTGTTTCTTGGCTGCAGGCTGTGCCAGCTCCTGTGATCCCATTAGCTTAAGGAATTGGCACTGCATACCATGCATAACCAGCTTGGGGGTTTATGTGGGGTTTTTTGTCAAGGACTCTTTCTCCTCTGAAGGGTAGAGGTAGTGTCTGGGTGTTTTTATGAGCATTGGGCTGCCTCCTGGCCGCAGAGCTGTCCTCCCAGTGTTAAATCTGCTTGGTTTTCCTGCAGAGAGCCCGTGGTATGTCAGGGACCATAGGCGAGAGCCTGGTGTTGCCTGAGAGCTGAAGGGAACACATTTAGTGCTGTATCAGCTCCTTCCCTTTGCTTTTATCCCAGGCTAAACGTATTTACAAGACAACATAGAAAAGCAAAGCAAGCAAACAAACCTCACTGTGGTCAATTCTCTCCTGGTTTATTCCATGCTGATAAGTCAGTGGTGTATTCAAACTGGAACTTCAAACTTCTTTGAAGGCATTCAGCCTATTATAAAAGCAAGAACCAGCTGCAGAGTTTGGATCCCGAGATGAACTTTGCTGCAGGTGAGGCTGTAATGTGAATCTGTCTTGAGGAATAATAACTCCTTTTTTTTTTTTTTTTTTTTTCTCTGTGTGTGTGTGTGTGTATGGTTTTTTGCTACAGTTTTTCCTTCCTCTTGGCCCCACCACAAATCTGCTCTCACCACCCGGCTCTAATCTTTCCTTTGGCAGCTAAAACTATTATCTTTATTGTTTCAGGGCTTGGCTTCTTCCTGTTAGATCTCCTAATTGGATTTTTACTCTCTGATCCATTTAGTCTCTTCTGTGCATTCAGTAAAACCCTTTAACCCTTCAGCACCCCTGCACCTCGCTCACCAGTTATCCTTGAAGCTGCTCCTCTCCCCATGCTGCTCTGATTTATCTCCTCTCCCTGATTTGCACGAGTACAGCTTTCCTAAGCAATGGCTGCCATCTCCAGTCTCACTGTCTGCAGATAACACGCTTCATCACCATCTCTTTTGCTCTTTGCAGGCTGCAAAGACTTTTGGGGGTTTAACCAAGAATAAGCAAAACAACCAACATCATCCTTTAAAAGTACATTTGAGGACACTCTAGGGCCAAAATCATACAGAAATTATGACATTTTAGTTGTGGCCAGTAAAAGGCTTCTGCTTCCTCCAGATTCGCCTCCCACATCAGAGACCGTCCGGCAGGAGCAGGTGTCAGTCCCATATTTCTGGCTGTGTCTTAAGACTATGAGCAGCCACTGATACAGCAGTGTCCCCTTCTGTGTCCCCTTCTGTGTCCCCTTCTGGCTCTGCCGTGGGTATCTGGGCCGACTGTGGGCAGGTCACTCAACCCTTCCACTGCTCCACATCCTCTTTGGAAAACCCAGGTCATAAAATGTGCTTTCTTTGACCTCCCATCAATCTAGCCCCTTTGGCTTGCAAGCTATGTGGAACAGGGTCTTGCCTATGCAGTGCCCCACGTGGTGGGGTCAGGGTCTTCACTGGAGGATTCAAGCATGCCAGGAATAACCCGATGGCATTGCAGGTGCTTGCTGCACAGTTGCAATGATCTCTGTCCTCTCTGTGAGTAAAGCAGTGCTGGGAAAATCATGCTTTGATTTAGCCAGCTAGCAGCTATGCTCGAAGCTGTCCTATGAGCACAGGCGAGATAGTGATGGGGTCTGGCATGAAGGGGGCCTTGGGCACCCCATATCCAAAGAAGGGGCTGTTGGGTTTCATAGTCTGGGCCATGCAGCTCCTCTCATAGCGGGAGGATGGAGCTGAGACAACGGCATCACGCCACTGGTCTGTTCTTTCCATCAGGCTGTGCGATGATGCAGCACTGTGATTTTCAAGCAGCCAGGATCTTCTCTTGTAACATATCTTTATTACAACTCCGGGCACAGTGACTGCTCCAGGTCAGTTAACCCCAGTCATGGCAAAGGTTGTGGAATAATATCTCCAGATGCAAGTACAAAGGGAGGAAAAAGGGGAAGAAGGGGTACCAACATCCCTACCACCTGACTCCTCAACCCAAGTCCAGGTGCCTGGCTCTCAACAGGCCTTGGTGGGCCTAGTCCCTCTCCTCCTTTCATGCTTTTTTTAGCCTTTTTACAACCTCGATGCCTTTGTGTTTGCAATGTTGGAGCACGTTGCCATGGTTAAAGCTGTTATTCACAGCAGGGTTTGCATCTTACCTGTGAGACAGATAGATGTGGAGATGGAGATGTGCATGAATACGCATGTTTATCCTTATTCCAGTTCCCACTGGACACGTGGTAAAACAAACCTGATGGGAAGGAAAAACCTTCAGGGGGAATGGGGAGAGGGGGAGAGTGCCACCTTGGAGGAGTTTGTCCAAGGAAGACATAGGCTAAGTCAAAAGTGTGGGAAAGAAGAGATGATTCCCTGGGAGCAGGTGCTGTGAGGAGGGCAGAGATGGACATAGGTTTATTGGAGGCATTATTGGACCAAGAAAATACACAACTTCAAGCCAAGTCTATTCTAAGGGTGCAGTATCCATGTGGAAAAGTGAGGGTCATGGTTCCCTCCCTGTACATCATTCCTGCACTGGCAGTGCCACCACAACCTTACTCCTCACCCCTGGTGTTTTCCTGGACTCTGGTTTCTCCAAGTTTTAAAGGGACTTGCAGGTTTCCTTTTTCTTTTTTTTTTTTTTAGCTATACTTTATATATTCTTAATTTTACTTTATTCTTATTCTTCTTTTATAATATTCTTTATCTGAGCTAAGGGAGAGATGGGGAATTGGGACTTCGTCATGTTCCCATAGTGTATTCTTGTCCAGAGAAAAGGGATAGCAAAAACTTTGGCTTTTAGACTTTCAGGAGTTTGGGCTTTGGTGTATCAGGCCAAGATCATTTTATTGTTGTTACTTAGACACTGATTCAGAATAATGAATCTGCAAGGAAAGATGGACCAAGTTCCTGAGTTTTGTGGCTAATACAATTACACAACTTTGAACTGACGGGACAGTTCTGAATTGCTTCACTCAAACATGCATTGAATGAAGAATTGAATCAATAACTTCTGGGCCCTCTTCCAGCCCCTCCAGAAACAGCTGATTTATTTCTCTCCTTCCACCAGCCCACCAGCTCCAGGGATTTTGGGCAGCTCTCAAAGGAGTAACCACTTGAAGGGGAATCACACTGCACTGCTGCACCCAGATACACTGATCCCATCGTGCCACTGCGTCTGGGCGTGTGATGCCGTGTGGCTGTGGCTGATGCCTGCACCGATAACAGGCACAGCAGATCTTGTTTGGAGAAGCAAGAAGGGGCAAAACTGAACCTCTAGACCCTGGACAAGACTACCTGCTTGCTGCCCTGGATGGTTAACTGGTTGAGTTCACTCTGCTCCACAACTGAGTTAGTTTAACACATTTCTGTGCTTTTAGCCTTGTCACATGATGACACTCCTAGTGACATAGTGGAAGAGGTTTCTGCTGGGACCCTCTTCCGTTATACCCCTTTCAAAGGGTCCATGGTCAGGTGTCCCAGCTGTCTGGGCAGATGCTCCTTGTCCAGTGACACAACAGCTTTGCTCACAGCTCAGATGCAAGAGAGCTGTGCGGAAGATGACTAGACAATCTTCAAGGTCTTTTCTAACCTAGATGATTCTGTGATTCTGTGAAAAGGGGATTTTGTGCTCCCTCCCCATGCTGGCAGTGGCACCAGCAGTATCTTCAGCTCTATAAGGAGCTGGTGAGCCCTGGAGGAGGGAGCTGAGCTCACTTGTCCAATCCACCAGGGCTGCCAATACCTGGACAAAATGTGTGGGGCTGCTCAGCAGAGGCTCCTAGCTAAGGAGTAAGGCCCAGGTCCTCCGGAATATTTTAGTATCTCACATCCTCTGATTTTGCCTGGAGGCAGGACTTGTCTCCCATCTAACACGAGGCATGTGACCATGCCTGGTTATACCTGGCTCCTGCCTACGCGGAGGAGGGAGATGGCACCTCCAGGGTCTGAGTCAGCTGCCTAAGAGAGAAGTTGCTCTCAAGTGTGTTTTTTCCATTGACTGAAAATCTCCCCAGGAGACCAGGACCCAAGATTAGCTGCTTGTGTTAAAACCTGAGATAAGAGATGGTGAGTCAGGGTGCTGGAAGTTCACTCCTGGCTCTGGTGGGGACAGATGGGTAGAGGATAAAGGGGAATGCTTCAAAATCATGTGAAAGAAGTGCAGAAATGGCTCTTTCTCCACCAGAGAAATGCTGATTCAACCCCAGCTCAGTGTTCCTGACACCCGAAGCCCGAAGCCCCATGGCTGGCCAGGACTGGCCTTTTGCCTGGGTGCAACATTGCAGCTCACTGCCGTGTGTTTCCACACCACTGCGATGCCCAGCCAGCCAGGTCTTACTGCTCTGCAATTTTGTTCAGCCCTCACAACCTGCTATTAAAAGCACTAACAGCTCTGGTGAGGATGTCCTTTCATATCCACCTGGCTCCATGCTGATACACACCTGCTCTCTTCCCATGTTGTCTGTTCCCTTTGGGAAGACTCCCAGAAATGTTTTCACCCTCCTGCACAGCTGCCACCCTCCCCAAGCTTTGTAATTGGGATGATGGAGCTAATGAGAGGGTGAAATCCATCCCATCGCTTTCTGTGATTGTGTTCCCCTTCTCCTCCTACACTGAGCCAATGGAGAAATCTGGTACCCGAGCCAAATGAGGGAATCTGTAACCGTGGTCCTACCAGCACTACTGGAGGCTGATGCTGAGGTTGAACAGAGCAACCTCAAAGCCACACAGACACCTCCCTGTGCTTTAGTCTTCTCCATGAAGTCACCACAGAGTAACTGTAGGTATGCCCTGAGTTAAAGCCCTATGCAGTCTTGTGTGGACCATCTTCTGCAGAAGCAGTTTCCTTAATTCAGTCATAGCTCCTTTATGAAGTGTTGTACGGAGCCTGAAGGCAAGGAAGGGAGGCACGCAGTGCCTGGCACTGTGCAGGTCCTCTGGGAAAGGACTGCTGCAGCTCATCCACATCCACCTGCAGAGCAGAGCGGGGTGAGGAGCCAGTCTGGTTTCCTTAATTGTTGCCAGCACCGGGTGGCAAGCAAACCAGCCCGAGTGCTGGCCACGGGAGTGGCTTGCACCTCAGCAGCATAGCTAATTAATGGAGTGAAATAAGTGTTTGGGAGGTGGTATAATGGAGACATGAGTCAGGCTCAGCACCACACGTAGCTGATCCTACTGTTCCTCCCTTCACCATGCTTAGGGTCTTCTGCTCTTGGGAGCTGGCAAAACCTCAGTTGTCTTCTGCTGGGGAGAATAAACAACAGGCAGCAGGGTTAGCAGAACGCAGGTACGGTAATCCCAGGAGCTCGGCATCGCTCTGGGTGTGGATGTTGTCCTGTGACTTCGTCCCATGAGATCCACAGGAAGGAGATCCACAGAGATGTCTGGGTTGGAGGCTCTAAGGGGCTTGAGGGGAGGAGCTCTGCCAGGACAGGTCCCTGTTGTTACCCCTGCTGCCTGTGCCCCAACTGCCACTACCGAGGTGATGTGGAGGTCTCTCCTCAGGCACCTGGACCTACCCCACCTTGGGAAGGACCCTGGTGGGTCTCACCCTCCCCAGCTGTGGGTAATCAAAATGCACCAGTTCCCACCGCTGGCACAGGAGAAAAGGTGATGGCTGCTTCTTTCACTCAGGTGTGCAGCTTGGCAGAGCTGCACGTGTCTGAGCCAGCATCAAGGACGGTCTGTCTGCACAGTGCACCTGAGTCCCCCGTGCTCATGAGGGGCTTCGGGCTCAAGTTCTGGGCTCTGTAGAAAACATCTTGCAGTGCCTGACTGGGATTAAAAATGCCCTTGTGACCACATCCAAGCCAGAAAACACCCCTGAAGCTGTGAGTCTGTGCCCACACCGCGTGTCTGGGGCAGAGCGAGGCGGGTAAAGCAGCCGCGGTGGGGGCACGAGGAGCCCCCTGCCAGTGCTGGGGGCGCTCCGCACTGCTGGGCAGAGGTGACCACCGGGGGCTGGGCTGGAGGGAGAGGACGCGCAGAAGAGCCAGCCAGGGCTTTCGAACTTGGTTTTGGCGTTCGGGGGAAAGAGCTCTAGTCCCTTCCCTTCTCTGCGGCTCTTTTGTTTTCCGCAGCCCGACAGAAGAGGCTTCCAGTAAGCGGCAGGGGTGGGGGCAGAGCCCACCCACACAAAGGCAGCTCCCCACGGGCTGTGTGACCGCTGTCACGCTTTTTCGCTCAAATACACGCCAGCGGCAGATGACGTGGGGCTGGTGCTCCCCAGCCCCGGGGCTGATTGGTCCCAGCTCAGGTTTGAACGCCAAGGTGTCCTGGCAACGAGAAGCAGAGGAGACACAGACTTTCTCGTCCCCGCTCCGCCCTGGGAGCGCGGCGGGTGTTGGGGAAGGCGGGCGTCGCGGAGCGAGGAGCGGCGTGCGGGGCCCCCGGCCCCACTCCAGGTACCCCTGCGCGGTCCCGGCTCGCACCCCAGCTCTGGAGGGGGGATGAGTCTCAGGTGGGCGCCATCGGCGTCGGCTCCGCGCATCGCTCAGCCGGACCTGCACGGCCGCAGAGGAGCCTGCTGGAAGTGGGAGGCGGGCGGGGGAAATCCCTGGGGCTTGAAAGTGACCCTTCGGTGGGGCTTGCGGGAGGGATGCTCAGGGAGAAGCTGTGCGGGGAAAGGGGAGCCGAGGGGCTTTCAGACAGTTGTGTGATCAGCTCTCCTGCCCCGAGGGGATGGAGCGGGTGATTTTGGTTAGGTTTGGGTTCACCTGACTAATCAAACTCACAAAAGCCCTGCTGGGCACCCAGGGCCAGGAGCTGTGCTAGAAGAAGGTGGCTTTAAATTGAGATGAAAGAGCTTTTTCCTGCTGAGAGCTGCTCTGCTTTTGCCT
Organism: Athene cunicularia; assembly: GCF_003259725.1. Lineage (NCBI taxonomy): Eukaryota > Metazoa > Chordata > Aves > Strigiformes > Strigidae > Athene > Athene cunicularia. The sequence continues at coordinate 9,227,112 of NW_020799102.1, read as the reverse complement.
CAGTCCGACCTGCCTGCATGCCTGTCCCCCCGGAGCGAGGGGGGTGAGGAGGGAAAAGCCCCCAGGTGTGTGCAGGGAAGCGAGGGGCATTTGGGGGGATGTGCTGTAAAGAAAGGGGTTTTTTCCTCCCCTTGGGAGATGGGAGCAGAGATGTGAAGAGCTGGCGGGGGGAGGATGCTTGCCTGCACGGGAAGGCAGCGCTCAGAACAGAGCGTTTTGCACCCATCAAAACTGGCAGAGTCACAAGTGTGAAACTATGTGCCAGCTGTTAACGATGGGGCAGGTCCGAGCTGTCCAAGATGAGACACCCCCCCACCCCCAGGGTAACATCCATCCCCAGGAGCCTCCTGGCTCAGTGGCAGGTCACAAGCTTGCCAAAGGACCGGCGTCCTGTGCAGATTCAGCAGCACACGTTGAAAAGCAACACCATGACTCAGAAAAGTATTGATGCTACAAGTGCGGGACAGAGTGGGCTGACAATGCCAAGACCTTTTGGCTCATGGCTTGTGTTATTTATCAGGGCACAGGGCTGGGGGCTGCCTGAACAAGTGTTTCCCCTAGACCTGAAGGCATGAGGAGACTTGGAGATCCCTCCTATTAGTATCACACTTGTATCAGAAGTTCCTCAGCATCCTGGCAGCGGAGAAAGGCAGAGGGACATCACAAGATGAGCAGAGATGGTTTTGCTGACAGAGCTGGAGCAGGAGGGGGAATCTTCGGGCTGAGGGGACGTATTTGATCTGCCCCATCCCTAAACAACATTTGGAGGTTTTGTCTAGAGATCCTTTGGGAGCACACCTGGCACAGGGCACATGCTTTGGCAAAGTGACTGCAGACATACAGCTGTTTCCCTCCAGCCCCCCCCAGTCAGATCACAGCTGGATCTGTCCCTGGAGGGGGGTGTTGGAGCACAGAAGCCATTTTCCATACAGAGGCATGGGGACTTTGGGAGTAGGATGTGACAAGGACTCCTGCCGAAGGAGTCCCCAAACCAGTGGTGTAATCACCAAGTAGACTAGTGATGGGAAGCAAACTGCAGGGTTATTGCTGGCCTGGATTTGCACTGATGACCTGGACGTATCAGATTAGCACAGACAGCCTGTCCAGGGGCTGGGGGGGGGGCAGGGATTAGGGAGAGGGAAAAGGTCATGCCTGTTACATACATCATTTTTTACTGCTTAAGTGGGAATATGTAGCACAAGTTGTCAGTTAAAAAAAAAAACAACACAACAACAACAACAACAACCAAAAATCCCACAAAAAACCTGCATCATGCAGCATTGCTAAAGTTCACAGTTTTAGTGGGAGCCTTACAGAGTATAAGCTTTGCCTAGAAAACCCAGTTACTGGATCTGTGAGATTCAGCAATGTTTTTTCTATCTAAATAGAAGTTAAGAAAAAACATGTGTTACATGTAGAGGAGGTTTGACGTAGATGAATGTGGAAATCCAGAATCCTAAAGGTGAATGAAATGAACTGTGTATTTTAACTAATTTTTTCAACAATCATGCTTTTAGAGCCCATTTTTAAAGTTCGACAACTTGAGACTGGGTGATGCTGCTCCCACTTGAACCAAGAGTTGTGCCTGCTCCGGATTGTTCAAATGAGCCTTGTTTCTCTGAAGGGTTAAGCCAAGTACATTCTTCAGACTTTATTAAACTGATGAGCAGTAATGTCAGTCTGAAACCCAAGAGAGAGGAAATCATACCCATGCCTTGCAGGCCATAAACAGGAATAAATTCAGCTCTCTCTGTATCTCCCCAACAGTTCTGTTGATGCAGTTTATGTACTGGGAGCACTAGCCCCAGTGAAGCAGGACATTCCCAAATAGTCATTAAATAACTTGTCTTTCCTGGTGTTCTATGGAACTGTTGCTCCCTAATAGCATCTGCTTTTATTTGAGTGGGATCATATTTTATAACAATCCTCCTGCTCAGTTTGCATGTTCGCGATGACCCCAGCAAGTAATCACTCCATAGCTGGTAGTAAATTCACTCCCAGATGTTTAATGATGGTATTTACTCTTGACTGTAGAAGCTACCAGTTTCATGGCTGTAGTGATGATGCGGTGATTAGGGTGGGTTGATGGGACACAAGGCAGTTGGGTAATTGCTAGTGATGAGCCAGTGAACTCCCAGGTAATTGCACCTTACCCGGAGAGGTGTGTTGTCATGAGCGGTGTTTTAAAGGCAAAGCTGTGTGGTACATAAAGGACAGTCATTGACTCTGTATGACAGGTCTGAATCATGACCGGGAAATTACCCCTTTTCCTTACCAAGAAAAATAACACTTGATCTGTTTTCTTTCCTCTTGCTCTCTTAAATAAGAGACACTCATGGTAAGACTTGTGCTCTTGTCAGAGCCCCTTCCTTCTCTTCATACCCTTTAAATACTGTTGAGAAGTAGAGATGCTCTGCTTCAGGACACCTACAAATATCCCAAAAATAGGTCTTGAAGGGAGGAAAGAGAAAGGCAGACTCGCTCACTGCCCTACAGCGGCCTGGCAGACCCAACCTCTGTTAGGCACCAGGGAGTCCTCACAGCAGAGGAACCCTGGCAAAGCTCGCTCACCAGAAGGCTTCAGCATCAGCTCAGATCTTCTCCATAGAGAGGAGCCCTGAGCAATCCTGGTTCCTAGGAAAGCAGACGTCATTAACAAAGTTATTAAAGGGAGACATTAATTTTACTTTTAATGAATGTGGGATCTGCAGGAGTTCGCGCGGTCACTTGCTAGAGCCCCGTTGGCCCTTGGGCAAGATTTCCAAGTCCCAGCCATCTCCATGCGTGTTTGGGCTCCTCAGGATATTACTCAGCCTGAGCATACGCGGAGCTGACAGTCCTCACCTAGCCCTAGTGTCTGGGGCTGTCTCCAGCCCTGCATCACCCCAGCACCTGTGGTCTCCAGCCTTGGCACTTTGTTTGTTCACCCTGCAGAGCTGTCAGTGAAAAAGCTGAAATTGCTTTGCCCTCCCTGCCCATGGAGGAGAGGGCTAGAGACTCGAATCCTATAATTTCCACCCTTTCCTACCCTGGAAAGTAGTAAACCCCAAAGCAGTGATGACACTAGAGTCCTCTAATGCTTCCGGAGTCTTCATCAGCAAGTCCTGCAGGGCTTTGGGAAAGACACTGTATGCATGATGTGTATTTTACAGCTGGGAGGATGAAAGCAAAGTGAGGGGCAGAGCCTAGACACACGCTGCCAGGAGGAGACCACATAACAGGTCCAGGTAGGGGCTCTCCCAGCAGACCCAAGGGGCTGAGCATCGCTCTCACCTCACCCAAGGAAGAAGCTCATCAGATGGGTCTGGTACTGAGAATGCTCTGGTTGAGTGGCTCCTTATCTGCTAGAGCCTTTTCATTTTGCCTTGTGATTAAGAGACAAAGACAGCGAGTGTATCACTTCTCTCCATTTTATCGAGCTTTCCTCTCCCTCTGTAGTAAGAGAGAAAAACTGCAGCAAACCAGCAAAACAATCTTCAGTACAAGACTGTTCCAGTGATGGTGAGAGATTAAGTAGTTTGTGGGCCCAGGACCACCCAGGGGAGGGGCTGCTCCTCCCAGCAAAGATTTAAGGGGTTTAGCAAGTCAGGAGCACCGAGGGTAAAGCTGTGGTGGGGTTATTGATATGAATTTCGGGCAACTGGACCAGGTACAGGCTGATACAAAGAACTGTTCTGGTCCAGGTATCTGTAGCTCCATCAACATGCCTGGAGCTGCTCTACATCGCTATGGTTAGCGATGGGAAAAGTGGTTTAAGCTGTTCTCATCCCCCAGCGTGATTCAAGCACTCGCTCCTCCACCTTCTCCTTTGTTGGCACAAGTGTTTCCCTGACTGCCTGATGCACAGACACTGGTGTGGCAGAGAAAAATAACCATTTTCCTCCCTGGGTTTTTTCTACAGCTGACCAGTCCTTGATCCAGTTCTCTGCATCAGGAATAGTGCTGGTGTGATGGAGGGGGCAGCGCAGGCTGTCAGGTCACCACTGCCCGCTTTAACCTGTCCAAAATAGTGCTGGGATAAGAAGTCATGTATGGATAGATCCTTCCCCTTCCCTTTCCTGTGGTGCTGTTAAGGGAAACATGCTGTTCATGGTTTTATTAACCACCGCCAGATGTTTAAAATTATTTATTTTAATCATTTGCCCAGGACCACTTGGTCCATTGGTTGTGATCACAGGAGGGCTGAGCTGAAGCGAATCCCTTGAAATCTGTTCTCTGGTACCAAGATGAGCACCAGGCTTCATGTCACTATTTCTGAACCTGAAGATGGTGAGATACAGGCAAAGATCAGATCACAAGATTCAAAGGCAGGAGGTGCTGAGTGTTGATCCTGGCTCTACTGAAGACTGTTTTTGTCCCAGGGCAAATTATTACGCTTTCCTTTGCTCCCCTCCCCTTCCATCCCCTTTCCAAACCCTTTGTCACATGAGGCTTGGGAAGAAGCTTGCAAAATACCTGCTAAAGTGCTTTGAAGCCGGAAAGCAGTATGCACAAATGATAAGTTCCACAGGCAATATAAACAAACCTGGCTCTACATCTCCCAGGCTAAAGGAGGAATGAGGAGGGGTTAGCTGGTGGGTGGCACCACCCCCGAATTACAAGGCTTGTCTCCAGATCCCTTCAGTGTGAAGCATCCCCTTGGCTGAAAACTGGCTGACACGGTCACACCTAAGCAGAGGTAGGGGAGGAAAAACTTGTCACACGACTGAACTGGAGTGGCTGGAAATTTCCTTTGGGAGGAAGGGGGTGAGTGCTGGGTTCCAGCAGTGGTCCAAGAGACCACCTCCAGACCCACTGCTTCTGCTGTATCTCCTCTTGCTTCTTGTCTGGTGAATTTTTCCAAGTGATTTCTATGTGGTCTTAAGGGTCCCACAGGATGTCATAAAGTCCTTCCTTTAGCTGCCTTTAGACTCCATTTATCCTCTCCAGCACCTGATTCTGTGGGAGAACCTCTGACATTTTAGTACTCCATTGGTCCCACACCAACCTGTCAACACAAAAAGCAGTACAGCCCCAAAGTGTGAGATTGAAGAAGTAAACTGTGGGCATGCTTTGCTTTCTGAACCTTTGCAGCATTTCTGGGTCACACTTCTAGCATGTCTTCACAACAGCAGGAGTTAAAACCTGCTGGTGCATGTGTATGTGCTAAGAAAAGTGAGATATCCACGTAATCAGCTACTGTTGGGGTGACAAGCAACACGGCAGATGCCGTGAGGGCTGACGGATCTTCTGAGATCAGCCCCAGCCGTGTGTCTTGGTCCTATTCCACAGTGCCTGTGGCTCTCTCCTCACTGCTGATTCTTGCATTTCACACGCTCATGACCTTGTCCTAAATCTAAGTTATTCTTGCAGACCTAGCTCTAAAGAGCACCTGGGATAGGTTTGCAAGTCTGGCCCTTTGTTTTGGCTGAGTACAGCAGCAGTTTTCTGCACAGGCAGGGAAGTGCAGGTTTAGCACCCAGGGACCAAGGAAAATGGTTGCGATTCACACCTCTGCCTTTGATGCTTTGTAGCTTGGGCAAAAATCAGCTGGGACTAGTTGCATGAAGACATGTAAGTGCCTAAAAATACAGGTTGATGTCTGTGTGCTGTTTATTTTGCTTTTAAGCTAGCTCTGAGAATTTTATTCTCAATTTGGGAAATAGGAAGAAGTATCTTTTCTCTCTCCTTTTACCAGTCTTTTCCAGTCTGAAAGCTTCTGGCATAGGTGATGTCCCCATATGCACGCAAGTGCATGTTGCAGGCCCTCACCTTGGCTGGAGACTGGTACCAAATCACACAAAACCAGCTCTGGAGCTGAGCAGCCCGAGATACTTTGCAGAGCTGCACATAGTGGGGGGTAATTTTTCCCCACGGAGCATTTTATTCCCACAGCGCTATGGGGAGAGGGGGATATCTGCACCACCTGGGTGTTCCCCCATCGCTCGCTGGGGCTGAGCAGCACCCATTCACAAGCAGTGCTTCACCTTGGAAACCCCTGAGGGGTGCCAGATTTATCTGCTGCCTAGTTTTTCTCCTAGTCTGCATGTAACAGCCTGGGAGATTATTGCCCCCACTCATCCAGCTTGGCAGACAGATGTTAGAGACAGTGATGGATATATTTGCTCTTGGATTAAAAAGCTGTTTAAAATGCATCCCCAGCCAGCTGTGGCCCTCTGCCCTGATAGCTTTCAAGTGCTATCTTGAAGAAATCCTCTTTTTTTAACTCAGCCCTACCCTTTCCTTCAGCCTTTTCCTGCTGTTTTCTGCCTGGCAAGGCCCCAGCAGCAGCTCCCAAGCAACGTGGCACTTGTAGTGGAAAGGACTCTAGCTGACTGGGATGCTTTCGCAGGGAGCCCAGGTGCTGTATACAGCACAGCGAGAAGGAGAAGAAACCGTCGGATGGGAGTTAGAGATCTCCTCCTCCTCCCTTTTTTCTACTGGATCCAGCAATTCAGCATAACTCGGCAGTATGGGGACAGGGAGGAGCTGGAGCTTCCCTAGCATCAAGCAAAAGCCTCACTTTGCTCTCAGTTGCCTGTTGCAGGCACCTGCTTGTGTCTCCTGGTTGTAGAGGGAGAAAAGGAGCTGTGCGGGGAGGACATCATAGGACAACTCCTTCGAGGGTAAGGTGGACACTTCCTCCTCTGCGTTGGACATTTGTGTACCAGCTTGCCCTGCCCCAGGGTCTCTGCATGGGCAAGTTCTCCCTTGGCATAGATTTTCCTGCCTTTCTGCAGGGACCCCGAGAGCTAGTCATCACTGGGCTGCTTCTCCAGTGCTTTTCATCCTGCCAGAGACTGTAACAGCATGGGCTGTGGTGTAGATCTCATCCCTTCCCTGGGTTTGCCCTGCAACGGCAGCAGCAAGGACGTGCTGGTCTCTGCAGTCAAACAGAAGGCTGGTAGGCTGTCCTTTTTTTCCCTAGGTAGATTTAAAAGTGTAAGAGTAGCAATGCTCAAAAAAATACCTCCTCCCTTGGTAGAAGATCTGCGTGATAAATTCTGGCTCAGGGCTGATGTTGTGGTGGGACAGGGATGCTGGGATGGCAACGTTACTCATGGTGGTGGAGGGGCAATCCTTAACCTGGAAAAAGAACATATAAATTATATCAGCTCGATAGATAGATAGATAGATAGATAGATAGATAGATAGATAGATAGATAGATAGATAGAGCATTACTTCTACCAGCGCTGTAAATTAAGCCATTCTCCCCCCAGATTTTACCATCCTAAACTGGAATTTTCTGTGTATTTTTTTTTCCCTACTAAGACCTGAAGGAACTATATTTTCAAGCAGCCAGTGACTTGTTTTCTGAAAATCTCAATTTACCCCTGAAGTCAGCTCAGAGCACCTGTCTCTTGGAAAACCAGGCCCCTTTAAGATATCTCGGGCTGCTTTGAATCACTAATTGCTTCTGAATAGGCAGGCCAAATGTTTTATCACTTCAAAATCCCATAGCAATGCAAATCCATACAGCTGAGAAGCCTCTTTCCATGCATGGGGGTGATGGGTATAGATAAGGATTAAAAATGGAAACAAATTCAGCCCGGGGGGTCCTCTTTGTTCCTCCCTGCCCTCCATGGGGTTGCCAGGGCTACATTTGTTTCCCTGCATCTTTTTTGGATGGGATCCAGCGTCCCTTGAATGCAAAGGCAAGAGGTACAGTGGCTGGAGAGGGCTGGATGAGGTCCTAGGTACGTACATATTTCATTGCCTATGCCAGGGTCTGTATTGTCTTCTCTCTCTAGATTCACAAAGGTGGTGTTTTCTAAAACTCCCCCTTGCTGAGGGCGACAAGTCTTAAGCTTCATCCTGTCTAAAGTTTCTGGCTGTTCAGTCGTTCTCTGCTGTCTCTGAATGCCAGCCAGGCGTATTTCCCATGGCTGGTAGGAAAAGGAGGGATGCTTAGTAAGAAAAGCAGGACCTACCAGAGAGCCGTTTTGGGGTGGCAACATCTGCCATGGCATGTCCTTCCTGGGGCTGCTGCCCGTGTTTTGGGGCTGTGCTGGTTCAGACAATGTGGAGGAGATGAGCAGCGCTTTGCAGAGCCTCATCGGTGCAGGGTTGCCCCTGACTTCTTTAACAGCCCGAGGGCAAATCTTCACTGTTAAGAGGTGGAAAAGCTCAGTGAGCAAGGGCAGTCTAAATCCTCCTTTTTACTTAAATTGCCTGTTATTAGAGCTGCCTGCCATGTGCTGAGTACGGCTGTGCTCAAAAATTGCCAAGAGCTCAGCATTATGGAAGCGAAAGCCAATTTACTGACTTTCCAATAGAAACGAAGATACATGCTGAATGTGCATCTGTTGGATGATACTTCTATTTCAGGCGTGCTGCTAACATACAAATGGAAAAGCAACTTTGTTTGCATGATTTATGTAGTTACTAGAAACCCTTGGGTTAAGAATACAGTGATACTTTGTAGGCATCAGGTACTATTTATTCTTAGCCTAATAGGTAATAAAACCCATTTTCTCTTAGGCTTTCCAAGTGAATTCCAGTTGTCTAAGATACATTACCTGACCTACTCAAGCACTCTGGACATGGAGAGAAAATAAAGCATCCTGACAAATAATATCTTCATGTAAAAATCGATAGCTAGCAAGAAATTAGTCCCTTGAAGGTAATAACAATTTATCTTTAAAATTGAAAGGAAAACTGCAAAATGTTGTCAAAAAGAAAAAAAAAATCTCTGCTCCACTTTATTTAGGTATTATTCTTTCTGTGTTTCAGGTGCATATAGGACCCACTTACGACTTGAAATAACTAAGGATAACTATTGTTATCTTTATTGTACTTATACAAGAGACAGCTGCTTGGGTGCTTTCCCACCAGACTAGGATTTCCAGGGAGGCACAGACAAACTGAGAGGATGTGCCAACACCCCGGTACCTGGAGGACTTTGGGGCCTCCATTCAACCTTGTTCACTAAGGAGTTTTGACTTAACAGGACTGAAACCCAGGTTTAAATCCTGCAGGGGTTTAAGTCTTTAGTGATGTGTTCTAGCCTAGGTGTAACTATCTTGCTGAACTGGGGTCTTCAGACATAACCCTGGTCTTACTACCTGGAGAAAAAAAAAAAAAAAAAAAAAAAAAAAAAAAAAATAATACAGGACAGTTAGAAATGAGAGAACTTGCCTGTCCTTTGCAGGCTTGTGTCTAGAGGTGTCTTGGGTGCCCGAGTCAGTACCCAAAGAAATTCAGGCTTAGGACCCTCCTCAGTTCTGCCCCAGGTCCCCACCTGGGGGCATCTGGCACCAGCAGCCACAGCGGAGCAAGACGGTGGGAGAGGACCTCTGGTTCTGGCGGTGTGAGAGGATTGTGAGGCTGGAGAAGTGGGGCTGGCTGTGTGTGACGTGGGGGGGTTCTGAGAGCACAGGCTGGCAGGTGCCTTCTGAGGCACTGTGTTAGGAAAGCAATTTGGGACCAACGGGAATGGCACGGGTAGAGAGCAGGAAAAGGTGTCCCGAAGGGTAGAAGCTGTGCTCCTCCCCAGGCTCCAGTGCCCTCCCAGTGCGCAACTGGGAGCCCAGGCAGGGAAGGAGGGGGAAGGCTGCAGCGAGAACCGGAAAAACCTGCTCATGCCAGCCCAGGATTCACATTACTCACACTGGCTTAAAACAGGTCAGGTTCCCTCTGGTTTTAAGGCAAAGATGGCCAAACTGCCTGAAGACTGTTTTCAGTCCAGCTTAGAGCAAGTCCGAGCTCTCACATGCCTGTTTGCTGTGTCACCGCCCCTGTGCTCTCCTAACCCATCACCAGCCCAAGGTCTTACTGGGGGTTTAAGCCTTTCTAAGCAAAGGCTGGCCTAGAGGCCTGCGCATGGGGATGTTCCCCAGCCCATCCAGAGGGTGGTAACCGCAAGTGGTGGGGTCGCACCCCCTGACCTGCAACAGGTTTTGAGGCAGCTCACCCAGGGAGTTTGCTGGCTGAAGCTGGAAGGGAGTCGGCTTTTGGGGATGGTCCCCATTGCAAAGGAAGAGTGGTCTGCCTCCCCCAGCTGCCGTCGCAGGGGAGAAGCTCATGGCAGTGGTGCAAGCTGGAATGGGCTGCCCAGGGCAGGGGGGGAGTCCCCGGGATCCCTGGAGGGGTTGAAGAGTCGGGCTGAGCCAGCGCTGAGGGATCTGGTGGGGTTGGGAACGGTCAGGGTGAGGTTCATGGTTGGGCTGGAGGAGCTTCATTCAACTGAGATGATTCTGTGATTCTGCAGGTCTCATCTGCGCTAGCAGCAGGGCTGGCTGCCCCACGCTTCTCCTTCCCACCAGGAGATGGGACAGATGGGTCAGCCCCATGTGATTTCCCGAGTTATTATAGTCAGCCGGGTGTGAGTAGCAGGGGTGAAACCACTCTCTTGTTGGGAAGGAGGAAAAAAGAAGGTAACAAAGTTAGAAATCAGATTGTCCAAGTCTAATGGCTCTATCTGCTTATTAGGCAGCAATAACAGTAATTTACCTTTGAATCGCAATAATTCACCATAACGCTTTGCACCTACCTCATGAATCCTTGCTGCTTATCTCACCCCTCTTGTTCGGGGATCTGAAAGCACTTCATAAACATTAATTAATTATTCCTCCACACCCCTGCAAGCAAAGTAAACATTATCCCCATTTTGCATCTAGGGAAGCTGAGCTCACCTAAGAGATAATAACTGAGCAGGGATGCAGGAGCCCAGAGAGCAGGTCCCTGCCCCAGCTCCTACCACAAGCACCTTTCTGCAGAGGGCTCTGCAGCATGGTCCTTGGGGACATAACCTAGAGCACTTCAGACCCTCACCCATGCACCTTTCTGTTTTTACCATTATTTTCAGGTGGCAGGAAAGGTGTAAAAAGGGTGAGAGCTGCTCCTGGCTGGGAGATGTCTACAATACTGAGCTCATCACTATCTCACCCCCTTCAAGCCTCCACCAGGCACCTGCCAGTGTGAAGCACCTGTCATTATTGACAGTAGGACTCTCCCTTTTTTAATGACTACGTTAATGACCCTAATCTGTTGGTGTGAATGTGGTTAATCCCACAGCTCTAGGGACTGGCAGTTCAGAAATTTTTCCTCTCCTGCCTCTTCACACCTAACTTTGCATCCTAATTTAACACATCCTCACTAGGATGGGCAGGTGGGACTTGTGCAAAGCAGAAGGCATCGGACCCCTCTCCTGTCTTGGAAACTGGGTAGCTGTGAGTAAATATCCAGGATGCATCAGGATATAACAATGAGGCCATCCATGCCCAACCTCTCAGCTAGGGGAGGTGACATGCATAGTGCCATCCTGGAACAAGATGCTTGGTTAAAGCTGTGCTCAAGTGCTTGGGTGGATCTTGGTCCTTGGGGAAGAGGGAGTCCGGCACCATGGACGGGATGTGTGACAAAGGTGTAAATTAAGGGGAGGATGTCCTCTGAAAATAACGGAGGGGAGGACAAGACACCGAACATCTATATGGGGCCAGCAGTGGCCTGTTGGGAGGGGGTTTATATTTTTTTATTCAGAAATCAACAGTTGACTTTTGGAAGCCAAAAGGATGCCAGCATCAGAGCAGGAGGAGGCTCGTGTTTCATAGAGAAATCACAGTGGATTAAATGTAAATGAAACTGCAGCTTGATGGACAAATGGGATCAGTGCCGGGAATCCCAGCTCCTGGTGGGGGATGGATTAGTAACGGGTGCTGGTGCGTTTGCATGCAGGGAGAGAGTGAATGGCAAGGCAGGGAGGTTTCCAGCATTGCCCTGCCTGTAGCACGGCAAGAAAGAGACATCTCCAGGCTCAAAGCAGAGAGGTCAAGCCTAGATAAACACCAGCTTGGTCCCCCATCAGAGAATCACTGAAGCATGAAGAAAAACTTTTAACAGCTGCAATGCTGCTTTTGAACCTCCCAGTAAAAGGGAGGGTCAGAAGGTCAAAACTTTCAATGCCTCTGGGAAGGAGAGGACTTTTCCCGGCAAGCCTTTGAAAAACCCGAACTAAATTAGCATGACCACACTGCTAAATGCTTGGGAAACCCGGACAGCTTGGGTCACAGGCTCCCCCGGCAGCGGAGTGGCAAAGAGCTGTTGTATTCCCATACTCAACAGTCATAATTAATGGGGCGATTTCCTAGGCGAAAGGCAGATCTTGGGAGTCCTACCCAGCACCTGGATGGGAAAGAAAAGCTTGCTGGATGTGCCCTGGGCAGCCATTCTCCTCCCAACACCATTGCCCTTTCCCCTTTCTATTTCTCCTGTCTATTTTCTCTCTCTTCACTTCCACCCACCGGTTTTTTTGGCTGTTTCTTCCTCCCCTGTTCCCAGTGTCACATGCTCAACTCACTGTTGGAATGGGGAACGGTGAGGAAGTTGTAATGGCCCGGCTGTACTCTCTCCTGGGGATGCCAGACAGGAATGCAGGAGCTCCAACCTAATTGCAGCCCTTTTTTTCCTATTTTTTATCACAAAAGAGGTAAGCGAGAGCCCTGCTATGCATTTTGAGTTATCCACTTCCACTTTGAAGGTAGATTTTGCTGGTTTGGACCTTTTGCAAGAGCCGTTCTATCAAAGAGCAGGCAACGCAGGTTCCTGGAGAATACATGGACCTGAGATTTCTGGATCTGACCCCAGCATGGGTTTTTACAGTGCAGCTTTTCCACTCAGCTCGTGTTTGTCTGCACAGTGAGTTTACTGGGCACCACTTTTCACAAGACCCTTTTCAGGATCATCCCTTAACAGGTCCCACCACCATAGGGGTGGAAAGCAGACAGGCACATGCAGATGCTCTTAGCGTTTTCAGAAAAGTGTTGTATGCTTATGATGTGCAGTCCAAATACATAAGAAGACCAAGGTAGCCAAAAAGTTTACTGTCTGGGGCTGCAATCCTGCAGACTGCTGTTGAGCATCCCCATTCCTATCGCAGCCACAGGACTGAGTGCTCAGCAACTTTGGCAGGCTTGCTGCAGAAGCAGAATGAATATTTAAGAATTGGAGAAAGCAGGACAGAAAGTACATCAAGTGTCAGAGGCTAGAAGGCCTGCCCTCAAAAAACAGCTAGTCTTCCCACCAGAGCAAGGTCTCTCCTTCCTGCAAGCCCCAAGCCAAAGAGGGCTGTGGGTGGGAACAGCAGGGTGCAGCCCGTGGCACCCTGGCTGTCAGCTGCAGTGGCTCTGGTGCCGAGCCCCAATTCAGCTTTCCTGTGATGCTGCAGCATCTTTTCTCTCTCATGTCTCTTGTTGTCCTAGAAACAGAGGAGAAAATTCTTCCAGACGAGCCCTTTTGTTACACTCAAGGCAGCATATTCTGTCTCTTAGCAAAACAGTGCATGGTTGCATAATAAAACCGTTGCCAGAAAAACAACGGTGGGTTCAAAACCATCCAAAGAAATGTGGAAAAACTTCACACCCTCCAAACTTTCTCGAAGTCCTAAGAGTGTTAAAAGGATCGATAGGCACTCCCCAAACCTGCTAAAATTATATGCTGAGCAACAGGAGGCAGTACTCCTGTATATATACTCTCTATTAAAAAAAAAAATATTTATCTATATTTCTATATTTGTAATTATATATATAATTTCTATATATTTTATATATACATATAGGTCTTCACTGCTGCCCTTGAATTACAGCTCTTGAGGTAGGGAGGGTCTGCTGGAAGAGAAAGTCAACTTGCTGTGTGGTACCGGCCACTTCTCTCTCCAGGTGCCAGGATTCCTCTGGAAATGCCAGGATTTTGGGTGTGGTTGGCTTTGTTCAAGAAAGGAAGCTCATCTCCTGGGGAAAATGTGTCCTTCTGAGTGCACTGAGCCAGGCAAGAGATATGCTGGGCAATTTCTCTGTGGCACATAAAACGTTGCAGTTGAGTCAGGAAAGGATGGTGAATGACAAATTCCCTGAGGGGTGCAGAGGCACAAGGAGTTGACGACAAGGGGAGAAGGAGAGGAAAGTTCCATGGGAACCATGCAGGCCTTCTCCCCCAGGAGGAAGGGGACTGCAGGAGCTGCTGAAATAACAGATGGCCTTCAGGCCAGCAAGAAGGTTTGAGGACAATGATGCTGAACACACACAGCTCCTGTGGAGGCCGGTGAATCAGCGACACCTCTGAAAATCTGACTTCTCACTCTTCTCTTTTGGAGGTGGGTCTGAAAAAGGAACTGTCCCCTACTCTCAACAACAGCTCTGCAGATTCCGGTGCCTCACATGCCTGTTTTCCCCTCACACCCCACACAGACTGTGCACGGGCAAGCAGTGCTGTGCTTGAGCTGGCCCTCTCAGCAGAGATGTCCTCTCTTAAGAGAGGCTCTAGCTGGTCACCAAATGATGACCTGCTGCTAGTGCACAATACATTTGTACTCATGAGGGATTTTTTTTGTGCAAGCGTATTCTCTATCTTATGAAGTCTCAGAGCAAGGAGTCTTCTTGTTGAGCTCCTGAGCACATCAACAAGACAGCATCAGCATCATGGTTGGGGAAGCTCAGGTAGGGTTGGTGTCCCGTCTGCAGCAGGGAGGCTGCTGGGGAGACCAAGGGACCTGCTTGGGTATAACTCAGCTGCTCAAGATGCTGAGATAGCTCCACTCTCCTCCCAAAAGCAGCCTGGCAGCTTGGTGTGCCACGAGCATGCAGCTTTTCACAACTTTACAACACACCTTTAGAAAACTCAGGAAGAAACCAGCGAGCACAAACCCAGAAATCAGCTCGGCCGCTGTTGCTGGGTCAGTCCCTGAAGGTGGCCTCAGCGCCACGGAAGCTTCTGAGCTTTGAGAATAAATCTGGAGGTGGGCTGAGACATCGCGAGGGTTGGAGGAGGTGGCCCAGGAGCAGCCGGTCTGGAAGAGCTCACCAGCATGAGACTATCCCCTGGACACCTTCATCCATCTCAGCTGATGGAAGGCATGGAGAACTCTGTAGGGCGGGGGAGCGAGGGATCACACAGACATGCAGGTGTGGATTTAGAAGTTTATTTATTTTTCAGAGTAATAGCTTTGCAAGTGAAAGGAGACTTCCAATCTTTTTACAAGCTGCTAAAGGTGGAAATATTTAAAAATCAAAGTCTTTTAATAAAAAGACAGACAACCGTCCTCACTAGTGGCAAAGGAACCTCTGCTCAGTTTGTGTCTGATTAGGATCTCAGAAGAGTATCCAAGCTAATAAATAAGATATGTATCTCTTGAGAACAGCTTTTGTTGTTTTCTTATATAGATCTTTGTTCCTCCTGTGCTGTAAGGTCTCCAGGGCATGGCCCGTGTTACGGAGCGCCAGATGTATTATCTGATTTTAGGAGATCCTAATTATGGGGAATATGTCAGGACAACAGAAAACTTCATTTAAAAACCCAATTAAAGCTGCCGAGTGACAGCTACATCCTCGCGTGTTGCGTCACCTCCTAATCCCAGCAGCTCAGATGCAGAGAAGCGAGTAGTTAAGGATGTTGTAAACCTGACGAGGTCCCCACGAGATGGGGATTTTTCTGATTATTAAGGGAAAATTAATGCACGTTTTTATCATGGAGCAGCCGCCCTGAGGTGTGTTTCAGAGCCATGGTCTAAGGGGTGGGTTATCCTTTCTCAGGAGTGGCAAAACATTTCACAAGAGCTTCTGGATAAAGGAACATGAAGGTGTCAGCGTGTCCGCCCCGCTGCAGGCGATGTTGGGCACTGGGGGTGTGCCGGCACAGGCATGGCTGGGACCCCCGGGCGGGGACGCTGGGGCTGATGCCACCGCGGTCACCCTCATCGCCTGGCGGGCTGTGGAGGAAGGGCACTGGGGTGAGCTTGCAGGTGGGATTTTTGGGAGCTAGGATGGGAAAAGCAGGCGGCGGAAGGAGGCGAGAAGTTTCCAAACTCTCTGGCACGGCAGCAGGCACCTGCTTCTTCCCAAACCGGTTGAACCTGCCTCCTCGCCATCGCCTCTCCGCGGTTTTTGGGCGTTCGAAGCCCCCGGCCAACCGAAGGGCACAGAGCACAGGGGCTGCTCCCACCTCCGGGACGGGACAAGCTCTTCCTTCTCCAAAGGGCTTGTCCCTCTGTCCCCCTTGGGGACCCACTCCCCCCCCGGCAGGCTTCTGGGCACGGCTGAGCTCCCCCTGCAGGGCCCTGCAGCGCCGGGGTGAGGGACATGGGGGTTGGCT
>NW_020799102.1:9186339-9210999 GCF_003259725.1 Athene cunicularia | reverse complement strand
GCTGCGAGGCGCGGTGACCCGCCCGGGGTCCGGGAGGTGGTGTAGGGGGGCAGAGCGCCCGCGGGAACCCCCGGTTCCTCCGCCAGACCCCCTGCTGGGGTGACTGGGAGCGGCTGTCGGCACTAGCGAGCCCCTGAGCCCCGTTGCCACCTGCCCGGGACTGCGCCGGTCGTGCCCCTGATTGTCAAACGCCGGGTGACTTCGCCCCCCCTCTCCCCGGGAGGTGGCACCGGCATCCCCAGCAGCTCGTGGGCCCCCCTCGAAGCACCAGCATCGCATTTCCACACCAACCCCCCCCGGCAAATCCAGCGGTGGGGGAGCAGCTGAGGTGGCCGGGAGGGGCTCAGCGCCCCGTGCCAGGAGCCTCCCCCCGCAGCCCGCGTCCACGGGCAAAGCTGTCCGGGCCTCCCCCCTTCAGAGACGTCTCCGGCTCCCCGAGGAGAGGGGTTAAATTCCTCGATAAGAGCCCGGCTCCTCGCTGCATACTTCTGATGCCTTCCGTGAACTCTGATGGCAGGTTGTTTCGTAACTCCACTTGTGGCCTGCTGTGGGTGGGAGAACAAACTCCTCTCCCTGTTTGGTTTTGGTTTTTTTTTTCCCCTGCCCTGTGACAGCGCTTCGTAATTGCACCTCAAAAACCCCAATTGCACGTTAAAAACCCAAACCATGAGTTTGAGGGTGGGATCGCACGGAGGCATGGGGGTCACGGCCCCGCGCCTCTCGCTCAAACGGAGCGGCTGCCTCCGGCCCAGCCTGTGGCAAGGCTGATCTCAGGAGAAACTAGGAAGAGGCAGGTGAAAACGGGTGAGAAATGATCCGAAGAGGCGAGACAGGAGCCTTGGCTGCTCCTCGCAGTAAGCTGGGGCCGGCTCCCAGGGATGCCGGCGCTAACGGCGCGTTTGCGGGCCCCGGCTTTGGTGCTCTGCCGAGACTTGCCAGGCAGGCGCCAGGCCCCGGGAACGTGTGGCGGCACGAACTCAGCTCAGCTATCAAATGTTGGGGTGCTGGATGTGGCTGGGACGGGGCAGCGATGCTGCACCCACCCGGCCGCTCGCCTGGCGGGGTGGCCATGCTCCCCACGCAGCGAGAACTGCGGCTCGTCCCGGGGAGGAGACCCGAGGTGTGAGTGCATGTGCTGTACCCGCGGTGGCTGTGAGCGGGAAGCGTATCCCAACGCTCCTTGCTGGCCTCACCGGGCAGCGCTGGCGGCGTCCGCTGGGGAAAGGGGGATGCTCTCACCTTCTGCTGGTGCCGCTGGAATGCCAGGAATCCTCCTGCATCCTGGTTATCTGCTGGGAGCGCAGTGCCTGGCCTCCCTCTCGGCATAGCTCTGCCAGCTTCCCCACGCCCTCTGGAAAGTGATAGTGTGGAAATCGAGAAGCCCCCTCGAGCGAAAGCACCTTCCTAAAGCATTTTCATAGGAACCTTTGAGGCCGGGAATCGCTGCTTGCAGCACCTGCAGGTGCATCCTGGCTTGTGTCAGCACTGGCGTGGCCAGCAGGGACAGGGAAGGGATCTGAGCCCTGGGCTCGGCACTGGTGAGGCCGCCCCTCGATGAGTGGGTTCACTTTTGGGCCCCTCACCCCAAAAAGGCCATTGAATGACTCGAGCGTGGCCAGAGAAGGGCAACGGAGCTGGGGCAGGGTCTGGAGCACAGGTCTGCTGGGGAGCGGCTGAGGGAACTGGGGGGGTTCAGTCTGGAGAAGAGGAGGCTGAGGGGAGACCTCCAGGCCCTCTGCAACTCCCTGCCAGGAGGGGGCAGAGAGGGGGGATGAGTCTCTGGAGCCAAGGAGCCAGCGCCAGGCCCCGAGGGAATGGCCTCAAGCTGCCCAGGGCAGGGTCAGGCTGGCTCTGAGGAAGGATTTCTGTGCAGAAGGGGCTGTTGGGCGTTGGAATGGGCTGCCCAGGGCAGCGGGGGAGTCCCCGGGATCCCTGGAGGGGTTGAAGAGTCAGGTTGACCCAGCGCTGAGGATTCTGTGATTCATTATGTGGGTGCCCAGCACCCTGCAGCACCAAGCACCGCAGGTCTGGAGGTCCTGCACTCTTAAACTTCCCAGCAAGGGGATGCCAGTTGCTCTAAAAACCAAAACTCTTTACAAATCAGTGTGAGAGAGATGTGGTAGTTAGCTCTACCCGGGGCTTGAGGAGGGGGACCTGAGCAACAGTCTGACCCTGAGAAAATAAAGCAATGTAAGAACTAAATCTGATTTACTTTAATTTTTTTTTTCCTTAACGCTTACAAAAAGCAAGTTACGGCTGTGCTCAGGCACTTGGTAGCTTTGGATACCTGCAGGCCCCAGCGAGTGTGCTGGGGAACTTGCCAGGCTTGACCAAACCTTTTGGCAGTGGGTGGTGGCTGGCCAGAGCAGTGCGTGACGGCTGGTCTGATTCATGCCCGGGTGCTCCCTTCCCTGCTCTTTGAATTATGACTTGACCAAAAAAGGTAGCGTGGTGTAGTTGCTGCAGATTTATGGCACCTGGGCAAATAGAGGAACTTGTGTTCCAAAATACTTTGGGAACTGGATGTAAAATGGGGTTGGGTGGGATCTGGCATGCTCTGGCAGTGTGTGTGTGTTGGCCACCTCTATAGGCAAGATATGTGTCGTGGTTGCCTTCACCATCACCATGTGCTGCATGGAAATACTGCCCGAGTGTGACTGCTTAGGTCCCCGCTGGTTCATCTCATCCGCATTTTTTCAATATTTGCCTGCCCTGTCCCGTTTGTGTCTTTTGCTATGGCAAAAATCTCCAGTGGTGCCTTGGAAGTGACCCATGCTCACGTTCTGCTGTCCCCCATGTGTCAGGGGGATGATGCTTTGGGACCAAATCCAGACAAGGGTTTGATCCTCCCTGCTTAGGAGCCCGTGATATGCGTGCCAAGGCTTCGGAGCAGAGGATTTTTCTCAAGTCGTGCAATGTCGGGTGCTGTGGTGAGCCAGGAAGAAGTCCAGGTGCTGCTTGATGATGGGTTCCTCTGTGCCTGACTTTATTTAAAGGCGTGAGGGACATTTTAAGTATTAGCTCTGTGTGTATGCATTGTTTTTAAGAGCATCTTTTTAAGGATGTTCCTCTATCTGTCCCAACTTGTCTGTGCCCTTGTAAACCTCTGTAGTCAAATTAAGGCATAAGCATGTCTCCATGGAAGGTTTTTAACAAAATCCTATTATTGTAAATGATTGCTAACAATTTTATGTCCTTCCATTTTTCAGATGCCAAGTTCATGAGCTTCTAAAAGCAGCTGATCATCTGGCTTTTTGTGGAGTGGAGTCAGCACTTTCTTGAGGGCTGGGGTGCTTCCAGCTGCCCCAGGCTAGTCATCTAGAATAACTTGTTGCTTTTTAAAAAAAAAGAAAAAAACAAAATCCCAAACCTGCAACACTTCTTACCTTGAAGACATGGGTGGATCAGAACTAAGCTGGAAATTCTGGGGCAGTTGAGCACTGCCTAAATCTGGGAAGGCTGCTCTGTAACCTGCTGCAGCCCAGGACTTGCAGGAGCTCTTGGCATTAGGAGCCACACGCTCAAACCTCTCCACGTCCTCCTGTGTCACTGAGAGGACTGGCAGCAGGATACCACAGTGTTCGGTTTTCCCCATGGACATCCCCTGTGGTGTCAGCACTGTGCTCTGAGCACGGGGACTTTGGAGGCACTTAAAGAATCCTATAGGCGAGGAGCTGGCTCAGCAGGGCAGCCCGGCGAGCAGCAGCCTCCCCTTTGCTCCCTGCTTTTCCTGCCGGTCCCAGGAAGCCACAGGGAAAGGATGGGAGCACCCAGCTGGTGGTGTGGAGCTGCCCGGCCAAGGGATTGCAGGAAGAACATTTTTTTTAGGGTTCTTGGTGATTTAATGACTCCTGCTGGGAATATTGCTTTCCCTGGGGAGGTGCGAGTGTGCAGCAGGGGAGCTGGTCTCCGCCTCTGGATGCTTGCCTGGGGCGGTTGGTGCTGTGCAGGGGGTTGGATGAACACCACAAACGTATCTAGATAAGAATAAAGATGGGTTGGGGTTTTTTGGAGGCTTTGTGGTTGATGTTTTCACTTGCTGATTTTTATTTATTTTCTTTCCCAAGTTCTGGCAATGTTCGGAGGTAGCAGTGCATCTTTCTGCGAAGAGCCAAACACTCATGGTGGGAAGGCTGGGTGGACCAGGCCATGGGCTTTTCCCTTTTTTTACATGTTGTGATTGGTGCTGGCTGATTCCTGCAGCATGAACCACCCCCTCCTTGCTCCTTGTGAGGGCCAACTTGAGCTTAATTAATTGTCAGAAAGCAGCTTGTGATCTCTTTGGGCTCTTGACTGGTGTACCCAGGTCTTTGCTTAATGGTTTGTGCCTGTAGAAAGGTGTTTCCAAGGACATCTCTCCTGATTCCTCTGGATGGGGCTTTCTCAAGGCAGCTTGTTGAGTCCTCGGAGTCCCATCCCAAAGGGGTGGCTCTCTGAGGCTTTCCCAGGGCTAACCCAGCCTGGGCACCAGGTGCTACCACATCATACCTGGTCCAAGGTATCCCACCTGCCCCACCATCAGTGGGGAAAAAAGCTGTATCTATCTGCACAGGGATTTGTAGTACACAAAGGCTTCCTCTAGGTTGTTTTTTTTTAAAAAAAAAAAAACCAACAACAACAAACTAACAAAATCAACAAAGCAGTCCTTTTCCATTGCTCTTTCTAGTCTTTTAAAAATCTTACAAATTTAGCATTTTGTGTTGTAAAAGGACATTTGTTCTCCCATTCTGGCAGGCAGATATCCCTGGAACTGAGGAGTGGATGCACTAGGAACAACATTGCTTTACACATTTGAGGACCTGCATGCCAAGGACTAGTTGTCCCGCAAGCCAACTTTGCCTCAAGTAATTTTTTGAGTGTTTTAATGCAGTTTGAAGATTGCCTAAGCTGTGACATTGGACTTGGTGATGTCCTCTTCAAATTAGTTTGGCTTTTTAATGACCTGCTGGGAGTATAAAGAAGTTGGGGTAGGAGGCTCGAAGGGGCTGAGTTTCCCCAAAGCAACCCTGAGTGAGTGTGTTGCATGAGGATTAAGCTCCCAAATGCTTGCGAAAAAAACATGATTTCTTTTTTTTTTTTTTTTTATTGCGTTTCCCTCTCTACGCAGGAGACCTGGCACTGGTTCCCATCCCACCTCAGTCCTTCAGGTACCACCAAGTGCTAGCAGAGCCCCTGACCCCCGGTGTTTGAAGGACACCTACATGTGGGGCAGGAGATGGGGCCCTTTGCTGACATCGAAGCCCCTTCAACCAGGGGTTTGCTGCCTCCCAGCAAGGCAGTTCTGGGGATTAAAGTTGGTCGTGCAGCCGTGTTCTCCATCACTTGTTGAAGGACAGTGACTTGTACCCCCCAATGGATGGCCCCTTGTGTTTTAGTGCCAGACAGGACATTGAGTTGCCTCTCCAGAGATGTGCCTCCATTTTAGTGCTTTAAACAGTTTATTATCTCTGAGTGGGTTCAGACAGGGATTGATAGCACCTCTGCCTAGTTAATCATGTGCCAGGTAGCAGGGAATCAGTGACTTCTAAAATACCCAAGTGTCTTATCAAAGGTTTCAGCCTGGATTAATTCCGGGTCTCTTGTTTATTTGACTCTGTGTGTGAGAGAAAGAAAGGAATGGTTTCAGCTCTTGGCAAATGGTCATTAAAGGCCTTTTTAATCCTACAAAGTTATAAATAAATATCCGTGGCGGCATGCACCTGCATATATTCATCATTGCATCCTCTCCTCCGGAGACCCAGCAGTGTATCCTTGGCTTGTGGCCACTTTCCAAAGCAGGCTAGGAAACGGCGAGTTATTCTGGAAATGGAAAACAAAATCTGGAAGGTTTATCCTCAGTTTTGCATTTGCTAATTTGTTAATTACCCTCTCCCCTAGGATGACAATTGGAGTGGAAAGAGGATTGCTGGTGGCTGATGCCAACCCCTGTTCTGAAGGAGGCTGGAAGGCAGGTTAAGGGGAGAATGTTTGTAGGTCAGTTGGCTTTTTCATGTCCCTGGTCCTCCTCGAAGTGCAGAGCCTGAGTTTTCCTGTAGTCCTACAGAAATTAAATACTTGATCACTTTGAGATGAGACAGGGAGAGCAGCAGGTCAGTGCCTGTTCTGATTGCTTTTTATGTGGCCAGGTTGCATCTCATCCTCTGGGCTGGCCTGGAAGCTGCACTTCGAGGGTCACTTCTGGTTCTTCTGGAGGCATTGGGAGAAAGCTGGTTGAGTTATCCCTATTTTGGTCTTGCCCTTGAGGGGGAGAAAATGGTAATTTGGAGGATATTGAAACACTTCTCCTTCTCTTTGGCTAGGAAGGAGAAAGCAGGTACTTTGGGTACTTCAGAGTATTTCCAGGGCTTGAACAGGCTCTTGCATCTCCAGATTTGCATCATTCCTCCTGCATACTGCGTAATGAGAAATATAAGCTGTTTTCTGACTCGGGGAATGGGCTGTGTGGAATAATGGGGGAATATTCACAAATTGCCTCTCTGCTTTCTCTGGTGACTGCTGTGGAAGAGGAACACAGCGGAGGTGCTTGACCTGCTGGCAGATGCCTGCCGGGGTTGTGTTTGCATGTGGATGGTCTGGCAAATACCTCTCAGAGCTTGGATTTCAAGAGCTGGTTTGCAAGTGAAGACAATGGGCATTTGGGTGTCCTGGAGCTGCTGCACTGGGGCTCAGAGCTGAGCAGCAGTTGCAGGTACAGCAGTGCCTTGACAGCTGAAGAGCAAGCACCAGATATTTTTGTATTAAAAATAAAGGCAATAGTTTTAGGGAAAAACCATGGGGCAGACTCAACCCTGGAAGGTTTTCAAGTCTAACCCCTAATCCTCAGGGTTGATCTAGGTCAGCCTAGAGTCCAAAGGTACCTTAGACCCAGCCTTGCCCCTGTGCTGGGAGCTGAACACCTAAATACTTCTCTAGCCCCTCCTGGGCTCAGCATCTGGGTGGGTTCAATTGTCCAAGAAAAAAGGAGTGTGGCAACGCAAGAGCCTTTGCTCTTTCCCTTCTAATCTACACGCCGTTGCTAATTTTGCTTCACCCAGTTGAGAAGAAACTATGAATTTACTCTCGGCTGCTTTCATGCAGTTGTTCTTCCCTTGAGCATCTGGAGTTGATGGCAGTGGTTACAGCACAGCAGGTGCTGCTAATGTTTCCCTTGCAAACCTCCATCTTTACAGCATACTTCACTAGCCAGCCTGGCCAGCACTTCTCCCGCTGTGGACCGTAACCATTAGTCAGGCAAGGGAGAAATATGATGCATTAAGGTGAGGAAGGTAATCCTTCCCCTTTCAGGCTGAGACGCTGTAACATGAGTGTGTGCAGTAGGTGGAGGGGGTGTTTTTTGCTGCTTTTAATTTATAATGAGCTTTTATTTGTTTGCTCATCTGCAGGGTGGACTGGCTAGTAAGCATCCCTGAAATGTCATCGCTGCCCATGATCCTTGATGTTTCCATGCTGCTGGCCTGCCATGGCTGCAAATCTTGGCATAAGAGGGGGGAAAAAACATTCCTTAGCTGCTTCTCAGTGCTGTTTCTGAAGCCTTCATGTGTGTCTGATGCTGTAGCACACCCAAAAGTTTGGGTGATAGAAACTGAGAGAAATCCCTGTAGCTGGGATGGGGTGAGCTGCTTCTGCATCAGCTGGGGTGTGAGCCTCCCTCCCCTAAATCCCTGACAAAGGCTGTCACCCCGAGGCCCATCCCCATCCCATGCACAGCCCTGGGCAGGATTTGTCCCTGGCCCTTCCTGCCCTGCTGCCATCAGCCAACCTTGCTGGTCCACTCCGGGCATGTTAGTGTGAGTCTGTAATTTTGGGGAGGAAGTGGAGCAGAACATCCCTAAGCCTCTATTTTATTCTTAATGGAGGGTTGCTGATGTGGTACTTATGGCTCTCCAGGCTTTAGGCAGTTCCTGCAAGATCCTAATGTGTGGGACGCATCCCGCTTCAGGTGCCAGGGGACTTCAGTGGTGGTTTGTGGCTTCATGTGATGCTTTAGTTCTTGAGCGATGCAAGTGCCATGGGACTTAGTTTTCCTGATCTTGACCCTTGGATCTCCTTTGCGTGCAAAAAAATAAAAGCCCTTGAAACATGGATTTAACTTCTGCAGGTGCCAAGTGCATGTTACACGCTGTAAGATGCCCCTGGCAGAAGCCACTTGCTATCAAAGCACAGCGGAGCCCATATGTGCTGGCTGGGATCCATCTGCCCAGCTCGGGTAAAGCTGCACCTTTGGGGTACGTTTGCAGTGGTTACCCCTGTCCCCAGCTGGTGTTTCTCCAGCTGAAGGAGAAGGGAAAAGCAAGAGTCCACAAAGCTCTTGCGTGGTTTAGAAATCACCGATTTCAGTAATTCGCTGATTTTTAGGGCTTGTTGTCAAGCATGCCATGACAGAGCAGGGAGCTGGATGGGGCATGATGGGTGGACTGAGGATGCAGGGACTATTATAGCCACCACTAAATAAGCTGCTCAGGTGTGAATTAGAGCCCTGTGCCTGCTGCTTCCTTGCTCCTGGGTGCTTGCAGCTGCCTTGCATAAGAGCTGGTGACTTCGCTGGGCCTGGGGGGTGAGTAACGCTTGCACAGCCTCCCTGTGATGGTGGAAGGATGAAGCGCTGCCTCTCTGGGCTGTGTCCGCTCTGGCAGGACTCGTTTGTCACCTCTTGAGCTTGTTTAACCCGTCAGCTCTTTGTGCTGGGATGAAGTAACCGATTTGCTGCCGCAGGCTGGAGCCCTGTGCCTGTGTCCTGCCCATACCCTGATGGCCCCTGCACTACAGGAGTGAGCAGTGACCTCTTGGCTGCTTTGCACCAGGCCAGGAGATGGTGTTCCTTTGGGATCCTAGAGCCACCAGCACTGTGGAAACGTCCTGTGCGGTGACGGTGACCATTGGTGGTAACCAGAGCCTGCTGCACAGCCAGCTTGTTTGCAGCCATGGATGATCATCTCTGCCCAGATGGGACCTGCCAGCCCAGGAGGAGCCACGGCCTCAAGCCTTGCCATGGCTGATCATTTCCACCCAGCACGGGACCTGCCGGCCTGGGAGGAGCCACCGTGTCAACCCTGGCCATGGCTGATCTCCACCCAGTGTGAGACCCACCAGTGCCATAAACCCTTGGCCACGGCCTCAACCCTCTGGCCTGGCATGGACATGGCATGGGAAGCCCAGCAGAGCTGCTCTACCCCTGCAATGCCCCAGCCAAGGGCAGATGCTGCTCCAAAGAGGGACCCGAGGCAGGAGGACACTGTTGATGGGCTGGAGGGGAGCTTGGACCATCCCCTCCAACCAGCTGCAAGATGAGTCAGGAGGCTTTGGTTCCCTGTGAATCTTCTCCATGTTAGGTCACCTCTCCACACCTGAGTGTGCTCCTGCCTGTCTCTTCCCTTTGGTGCCCGGTGCTTCTGGCAGGGCGGGACCTCAGGAAGCACTAAATAGCTGCTGGATGTGTCACTGTAGCAGCTGATCCGGGGCGGTGAGTCAGGGCCAGCCTGCCAGCGCTCCGGGATGGCAGCACGGGGCCACTCCTCACTGCTTGCTCTTTACTCATGTATTGTTGTTTGGTTGGTTGGTTTTTGACTTGTGTGTCTGTGTTAAGTTTGGATAAGCATCCTCCCCAGCATCAGGTGGGAGAGGCTTGAGAGGGTCAGGTTCAAAGCAGGAGAGCATCAGGTGGGAGAGTACCCCAACATCCACCTGGAGCACATCCAAGGGATGTGCTCATCCCCATGGACACTTTGGTTCTCCTTGGATGGTGGGCTCTCAAGTATAAATACGTTTTTATTAATTATGAGTCTTTATAACCCAACTCCCAGCCCGAGCCCTGACCCAGAAGGCCAGTCTTATGGCTTTTTGCAGTTTTAATTAGGCTGGCTGGGAAGCTCTCCCTGGGTCACTGCTGTCTGCCTGCCTGGCCCCATACCCAGCTCTCAGTCAGGGGGTGGACACAGCAAACACCCAGAAACAGGTGAAGACTCAACACTGGTGGGATTCTTGGCTCAAAACCTTCATGCTGGTCCCAGATGGTGCTTGTTAGGAGCTCTGGTAGAGGCATTTGGGATGCAGCTGAGAGGTGTTTGGGATGCAGCAAGGTTTGAGTTGCAGCTGGTCTTGCTTTTTGGGTGCAAAATTGATGGGTTTTTCCTAATAGGATACTTTTTTGTGCATGTGGCAAAATGTGTGAGAAAGGCACTCGCAAAGTGTTTGCAATCCTTGGCTGAAAGGTGCTGTCTCAGCTTCTGAGAGTCCCTGTGGGGGACACAGTGGGGGTCCCTGCAAATTGGTGGCAATCCTCACTTCTGTAAGGAGGGTGACAACCCAGTTTTCTTGGCTGTCCCTGTATTATTTCAGGTCCAGGGAGATCACCAAACCCTTGTGGGTCCTGGCAGCCATCAGGATGGTGGTTTGCAGGAGCTGTGCAAAACGTGCATCCTCCTGCACGTGCAGAACTGCTCCTTCATCTCCTCTTCCTTAGCAGCGTCAGGGAGGCTGGGAGATGGCAGCACCAGGAAACAAATTAAAGCTGCAAGATCTGAGATTGTTAATTTTTTAAATATATATATATTTTAGTGTCAGCATTTGAAATTCCAACTCCCAGTTAGGAAATTTGTTGAAGTCGTGGTATGAATCATTCCTATCCTCAATTTTAGGACCCATTGCATGAGGAAGGGAAGAGAAAATTAGTCACTTTGTTAATCTGCTTCCAATAAAAATCATTTAGAAATCCATACCAGGGAGGGAAAGGGGGGGGGCGGGGAAGCGGAAATAGGAATTAAATGAGAGCAGCTTTTGGGAGTGGCCATCACGTGTCCTGGGGCCTGCAGCCACCTGCTCACTGCCCTGCACTGTTTTCGGGGCAGGCAGCAGGGTTGTGGCAGCTGCCTGAACTTCTGGTTTGTGATCAAAGTGACCTCCTACGGCAAATACAAACAAAAGCAGCTGGAAACTGGCCTCCTGCTTTTTCCCCAAGAAAAGTGATTCTTGCCCCCCACCCCCCCAAAAAAAAAAAAAAAAAAAAAAAAGCCCTTTTTGCTACCTGGTGGTGTAACAAAGGCACCCACTAATTAAAGCAGGGGGTCGGCAGCAAAGCTTGGGGACATCGAAGTCATGTTGGCAAGTGGAGCAATGAGACCACCCCCCAGCTGCTGATCTTCTAGGAGTGATGGTAAAGAGCTGGGGAGGGCTGCAGTGGAGGTGATGCTGGGGGGGCAGGGTGGAGGTTTGGGGGTTTGTTGCCTGGTGGTTTTTAGGACAGGTTTTATTTAAGTGGGGTGATCTGATGTGGTGGGGTATTTGGGGTGAGATGCTGGTGCAGCTCATGATGTCCCACTGAGCAGGGACTGGGGGGTGCAAGGAGCATCCCTGGGCCCCCCCAGATGATGATTAGGTCCCTTCATCCTGACAGCTCCTCCATCAGCCCAGGGCTCTGGGGGAAGAGGGGCAGCCAGGCTGGTTTTGTGTGGGCTGGGGGAGCTCATCCTGCCCTGGGAAGAGCCCCCAGACCTATTTACCACCCCCTTGCAAGGGGTCAGATAACATCAATTATCCGGTGGCAAACTGGGGATAGCGATCCCCCAAAAGCCCCAGGGCAAGCCATGGGTTAACGGGGATCCCATGGAAATTATAATAAAAATGACTGGATTTTTGGGGTGCTGGGTGATGTGGCAGGGAGGGATGTGCCGGCTGCTTTTAGGGGTGTTTCCCCCATATTGGGAGAAAAGCTGGCGGTGGTATGCAGCAGTGCTGGCCGGGGTGGCCGGGCTCGGGGTTGAACCCAAGCAGGTGCTGGGGCCTTGGCATGCTGGCAGCCATCCCGCGCTGGCAGCGATCGGCAGCCGCTGGATTCTTCAGGCGAGGTGAGGCTGTGCGACGCCACTCAACCGGCTGGGTTATTTTTTTTTCTTATTTATTTTTAAGCTCCCGGCCTCCCCGCGGGGTCAGGGCAGGTGAAACCAGGTTCCCTGCTCGCCGGGTCCCTGACCATGGTGCGGGTGGTGCTCCCCAAGGTGTGTTGCCACCCCAAATTTAGCGTTAGGGTGCTGTGGCGGTGAGGGGGGGTGAATGGGAGCGGTGGCTTCGGGGTGAGCTGGGTGGTGCCATGGCGGCGCCTGGACTTTGCTCCACGCAGGCACCGCTCACAACCTTGTCTGCACAGGGTGGGGGGACCGATGCCAAAACCCACATTTGAAACGAAATTGGACTGAACCTTGCAAATTTTCCTGGGCTTGGGCTGACAGGGGGGTCGGCTGAACCCAAGGTGCCCTTCGCCCCCACTGGTTTTCCCCAGCTGCCCAGCCAAGGCAAACATGAGCTCAGCGGTGAAGTATTTGCAGTGGCCACTCCATGCCCACGTTTGGGAGCTGGGCAGGGGGGTGGCACCTGCAAGGAACTGCCTCACCAAGCCCTATCTTCTCCAGTTTCTCCTTGCCTTTCTCAAAAATCCATCACCGCCAGAGGCAGGACCCCTCGAGCCCTCCCTTTGGTTGCTCAAGCATGCAACAAAAAATAAGCAAGAAGTGGTGTTTAACCCAAGATCAAGCTTCCTCACAGCCTGTCTGCTAACTTGGGAGAGCTGGAGCTGAGGGATGGGGAGGCTGCAACCATCTGAGAAAACAGTTTGGGACCCTTTGGATGGAGGGCTTGGAAATTTTCTATATACATTCCGCTGCCCAGGGGTTTCAGACAAGCCTGATGCTAGAAAAAACAGTGTTACAGGGGGCAAAAAAGGCATAGTGTGTGAAAACACTTTTTTTTTTTTTTTTTTTTTTTTAAGACTGTCACAGTTGTTGAGCTACTGGAAGAGGCAGGAGTTGGCTGCACCTGTGCTACCAGGTGTTATTTTAATGCAGGTGAAGTAACTGCTGGGTGGGAGTCAAGCTGTGCCCTGGTGTTACGCAGAGCATCCCCAGCAGACTGGACTTTGCCACAGGCTTACATGCCTGGCTCCCTTTGGTCATGTTTTTGTGCAGAAAGAGGCTTTATTTTAATTTCTTAATCACTCTCTGATAAATTGAGATGAAAGTAAATAGGTTAAAATGTGCATTATCTGCACCTTCTCTCCATACCCTGTTGTGAGGGTGGGCAGCTGGTGGTTTTCTCTGCCTTTTCCAATATTGTTTGGAAAATCCCCCTGTGCTGAACTGCCAAATTGTCAGTGAAATCGCAGCGAAAGTCCAGCAAACGCGTTAAAAGTCTGCATTTGCAGCAGAAATAACCCAGGCATCTTCTGGGCACCACGCAGGCACACAAACCCCATCATTACACAACACAGGAAGATTTGGACCTGCTGCCCAAACATGAGGGGGGGAAAAAAAAAGTTTGTGGTTTTGGTTGGTTGGTTGGTTTTGGTGGCTTTTGTTTTGTGAGTTGGTTTTGGGTTGGTGGTTTGTTGGTTTTTTGGTGGGGTTTTTTTTTTTCAGATGAACATCAGTGTTTTAATAATATCAACTAAAATGCAGTCTGTGCGCAGAGAGGATGGAGAGTGGCAGTGAGCAACGGCTTGGTCTAGGATGCACCTATGGGATGCTGCCATTAAAGATTATTTAATGAGACTGCTCTTAGTGTCTCATGTTCCTCGTTAGTGGCTTGGGATGGAAACCTGGTTTCTTTTCTCCCTGCAGGCAGCCTGTGCTGCAATGACCCAGTACCCCTGAGGCCCAGAAGCTGTGGGGATGGAGCTGAAGGTCTGGGTGGACGGGATCCAGAGGGTTGTCTGTGGCGTCTCGGAGCAAACCACCTGCCAAGAAGTGGTTATTGCCTTGGCGCGGGCCATCGGTGAGCCATCTCCGTCTTCTAGGGGGACACCCCTTTGCAGGGGGTGGCATCTGCCAAGGGGATGTCACACCTGCAAGTGCTTTCTGGGAAGGGGAGACCTTGGGCAGGTGGGTGGGGGTCGTGCTCTGGGGTGGTGGAGATGTCACTGGTCACCCGCAGGGCACGCTGCTGCTGGCCGTGGCCTTCCCCATCTGACATGCTCACCTCCTCCCCGCAGGTCAGACGGGCCGCTACGTGCTGGTGCAGAAGCTGCGGGAGAAGGAGAGGCAGCTGCTGCCGCTGGAGTGTCCCTTGGAGTCGCTAGCCAAGTGCGGGCAGTACGCCAACGATGTGCAGTTCGTCCTGCGGCGGACGGGCCCCAGCGTGGCTGAGAGGCCCTCCTCAGAGGGCACTCCCCAAGCCCCCGAGAGGACGTTCATCCGGGCCAGCTTGCCCATCAAGCCCAGGCACGCCGGCACGGATGTACCCCGTTCCCAGGAGCCAAAAAAATCCATGACCTTCAACTTGGGTCCTACGGGCTCTGGCGACCTATTCGGCATGAGCCGCTGGAGGCACCAGGTGCGGGAAGGGATGGACTTGGAGGGTGGTGGGGTTGTCCAGCCCTCCAAGGAGGAGCTGTTTAGGAGGGTGCTGCGGCAGCAGGAGCAGCTGCATTCCTTGGAGGCCCACGGGGACACCCTGGAGACGGACCTACGGCTCTGGGAACGTGGCCGGCTTGCCGGTCAGGAGGACGAAATCCTCTACCTGGAGCACCTGGTGCGGAGGAATGAGACGGAGCTGGGCGAGGAGGAGTTTTGGCAGAGTGAGCTCCGGTTGGAGAAGGAGTGTGAGCGGGAACGGCAGGAGCGGGTTAGGAGTCTGCGGGCCAGTCTGGAGGAGTACACCCAGAGGATCTACGAGCTGAGCGCCCGGACCGAAGCCCTGCAGGAGGAGATCCAGTGGGAAATGGCCGAGAGGGCCAAGAGGGGGAAAGATACCCCTGCACCCAGCCCCACAGAGCTGGAGGACATGGCCACCAAGATGAAAAGGGACCTGGAGGCCAAGGTCAAGCAAGGCACCCAGCTGGAGAGCAACCTGGCCAGCGTGGAGAAGGCCCTGGAGGAGGCTGAAAGGAACCTGCAGGTAGATAGGACAGGGTTGAGCAGCCCCATGGGGTGGTGGGACCTTCAGGAGGGGATGGAACCAGCTTTCTACTGATATGGGGCTGATGGGTTGAGTGGGGTTGGTCCTGCCCCAGCTAGCCAGTGAGCCTGGAGGTGGCTCAGCGGCACTGAGCGCTGTCAGGGGAACACCACTGCTGTTACCCAGCCAGCGCAGGGTCCCACACACACATGGGGGAATACAGCATCACCCCGCTCCGGCACGGATAGTAGTGCTGGAGCAAATGGTCCATGTGTGGGGTGAGTGGCCTCAGCACAAAGATTGATGTCATCTTGGATAAAGGGAGTTGTGGCGGGGAATGGTGCAGGTCCCCGTGGTGCCTGTGCACAAGGCCTTTTGACCACACAAACTCTGCTGGGGCTCAGGCTCCTCATGGGGGGGGATGTGTGGTGTGGAGATGGTAGCGGTGGGGCTGAGCCACAGTGCCCCCCTGGCTTGCCTGTCCCAGATCCTCCAGCATCAGGGGGTCCAGGCGTTGTGTGACGCCCACCCTCTTCCCACAGGGCCCCCTTTGGCAGAGCAAAAAGTAGCAGCTTTGCCCAGCCAGGCAGTGGTAGCTGCCCATGTTTCCAGCATCTCAAGCGTCAACTTTGCATCCAGCATTTCCCAGCACCGCGGCGGCTGCCGTTTGACGGGTGCTCGCACCCTCTTGTGGAGAAGCCGCAAAGCAGGGCCCTTCCCCAAACACGTCCTCACCACCCGGGCACCCCTCTTCCCGCAGGCTCTTGGCGTGGGGAGCTGCAGCACCCCCAGGTCCCCTCCGCTGGCTCTGGCAGGATGAGTCCCACCTGGGGGTGGGGGGAAGAAACCAGCTGGTTTTGAGACATGGGGGGGATGTGCGGCTCACCCTGTCCCCACCCTCGGTGTGTGTTTTGCAGGCCCAGACCCAAGAGCTGGAGGAGTTAAATAAGGAGCTGAGGCAGTGTAATTTGCAGCAGTTTATTCAGCAGACGGGGGCCACGGTGACTGTCCTGCAGGCCAGGTCCGAGGAGGATGCCCCGCCGGAGCCGAGCCTGTGCGAGCTGCCAGCCTGCCGGAGAAACGGAGGTCAGCACGCCGCCGCCGGCTCGGCCGTGGGGGCTGCTCCGCGGGACCCCTGCCCGCCCCCTGCCTCCCCCTCCAAGGGGGTTGGCACCCCCTCCAAGGGGGGTCTGTCCCAAAGCTGGCCAGTTCTGCCTCAGGCACTGAGGTTAGGCAGCAGGGATGGGGTTTTAGTGCTGGCACGGCAGTTGCTCACCACCCGGGGGGGGGGTCTCTGAAGTTTGCCAGCCCCGGGGGCTCCTTCCTCCCTGTTAAAGCCTCAGGGCTCCTCATAGCCACGCTCAGGGGTCAGATCCTGCACTGCTGCTTTTCGGGCCAGGATGGCTGCAGGGAGCTTTCCTTCACTGCGTGCCACCAGCGGTGGCAGAGAGCAGGTGGCCGAGGGCCAGCATCAGCCCCCTGGAGCTGTGGGCTGGTGGGGATGGGCTCCAGCTGCCGATAAGCTCTTTGTGTTTGGCCAGTGAAGGGTGAATGCGATGCCCGGGGCCATATCTGCATCCTGGCAGGAAGGAGAGGAGGCAGCAGGGGACTCTCGGGGTGTGGGGTGTGGAAAGGGGGACCCAGTCGTTGATCCTCTGGAGCACCCGGGTGGCGAGATATGGCTGCCTGCTGGCACTGCAGCGGCTGTGCCTGGTGAAGCGCGGGAGGCGTGAGCTCTGCCTCAGCCAGGCGTTTTTTTCCCATCCCACAGGTTTTCCTCCCACTGCCAGCACCGACTCGCCTCTCCGGGCCAGCACCAAGCAGCTCCTCGGCCATCCCAGGACCCTGCCAGAGCCCCTGGTGCCCAGCCTGAACCCCGAGGGTGTGTATGTCCCAGCGAGCCCCCGGCTTTGGGGAGGGTGCATGGGAGCTGGGAAGGGGGGAAGAGGATTTTGCTGCCCAAAATGGGCTACAGAGAGCGAGCGTGCGCTGGGAGCGGGAGGCCAGAGCTATTTATAGATGCTATTAGAAAGAGCAAAGCTTACACCCCGGCAGCCTCTGCACTGCTGCCAGGGGCTCACACTGGTGCTCCGGCGCTTGGTCCTGCCAGGAGCTACAGAGGGTGCTCCTCACCCCTTCTGCCACCCCACATCCCCTGGGGCAAAGACTTTGTTAGAATTAAGAAGGGGAGAATTTGGATCCCATCTTTTACAGGAGTCCCTTTTGCTCCATCTTGGGGGCCAGTTCACCCTAAAATTCTTTCCACCCCTATGAGCCTTTCCACTCCCCATCAGCCTTTTTACCACCTCACGCCACGTTTTCGGGTGCAGCAGAAGCAAGCTGCGACACCCCTGCCCACCATGGCAATTCCGCCTGCATCCACTTCCCACCCACACCACCATCCCCTCGGCAAAACCCTCCTGCCAGCCATCCTCCTCGCGGCCTGAAACCTCCATCTCGCCAGATGCTGCGGCGTCAGCACATCCATCCCCAGTCCAGGCTCTGCACTCGCATATGTCCTGTTTTCCATTCCCCTTTTCACAAGAGCTTGCACGCTGTGATGGGATTGCTCAGGTTGGTTTTGTCTTGTCTTGCAGTCATATCAGCAAGGCAGAGCATCTGGAGGTAGAAGGGCCCGGCCAGCGAAGGATTGATTGCCTTGCAAGTGTAACTGTATAAATAAACCATATTATATATATATATATTTTTTTTTTACTGCTTTATATCGTGAATGGATGTGGACAGCCAGAGTATTTTTACAGACTGTAAGATAAAACCAGAGACTGACAACACAAAGCAACCCTCGTCCCTGCGGATGGAAGCGACCCCCTTCTATTTTTTTTTTTTTTTTTTAAGTGCTTTCTGTATTAAAACTGCAGGGCTCCTGTTCCACACAGCCTCCTTGAAAGACCCATCGTGCATTCGGAAAAGGCCTTGCTCCTTTGGCGAGGGGAGCAAAGCCACGCTGGAGACCTGCCTGGAGGCTCACCTGGATGGAGCAAGTGAACGGGATTTACAGCATCTCCCTGCAGCACGTGGGGCCGTGACAAACTGCCTCTTCACTGGCTGCACTGGATGCGCAAGAGCAGCTTTAAGACAAATTTCTGCCCCCCTCTTTTTTTTATTATTATAAGAAACCTTATAATAGAAACCCCCTTTCTACGGTGCCACGGACCAAGCTTCAAGGGAGCAAGGAAATCACAGCGGGGGCTTGTTTTTCTTAAATCCACTTAATTTTTCAACTTGTTTTTAAAATTAAAAAAATAAAATCACAGAATGAGCCCTTCCCCGATGGTGGCGCGGGTGGGGAGCAGGACCAAAATGCTTTTGGTGACATTTCACTGATGTTTTACTTGATGGCCAGTAGTTACTCTCGGGTTTGTTCATCTGTCCCAGTGGGTTGCCTTGTATTTTAATTGCAAAACCAAAGCGGTTTGGGGAGGGGATGGGTTTGTCCAGGAGGTCCCTGAGTCCGTTTTCAACACGTCATATGCAAAAAATGTGACTCGGGCACAGCGTTCGCCGTTAAATCCCACTTTCCCTGTATGAATGTAATCCTGTGTGCCGCGGTGTCAATTTTCAATAAATCTTTGGGAAAGGATTTGAGCAAAGCGAGCGTGAGCGTGCTGTTGTGGCCCAGGGCAAACTGTCCCGGCTGGCTTCTGGGCCGGTGCCCAACGGGCATGTCCGAGCGGTTTGTGCACCCCGCAGCCATCTCTTTCGTTTCCAAGCCATCTCTTTCCATTTGCTGAATTAAAGCTGTAAGTATTTTTTTGAACGAATGCATGCTGCTGTTTTTTGGGGTTTTGGTTTTTTTGTTTTTTCTTTTTTTTAATCGCAAAGTGCTTTACAACCAGCAGATGAACCTTGTCTCTGGTGAGAGGGCAGCCATCTCCGGGATGAAACATGGCAGCATTTTAATAATGCACAGCAGCAGCTCAGAGCATTTTAGGACAGGAGGTGACGAGATGGTGCTCAGCTACAGATAGCAGCAGGTAAGGGGGAAACCTCCCCTTCACCTTCCAGGCCCCTCCGTCTGCACCTGGATAACTGCAAGCAAGAAGTTTGGCTCTTGCTCTCCATCAGCACCTCTCCTGAGGCTCTGCTGGGCTCTGGCACCCCGGGACATGCCCCCCTCAAAGCCAATTCTTGAGGTGCCACCGCAGCTCAGCAAGTTGGTCAAGTGATACTGAAGAATTAAAGTTTGCTTTGCTGGGAGAGCACCGAGGCAGCTGTGCCTCCAGTTATACAAGTTGTCGCAGTGGGGAGATGCAATTTCAGAGTTATCCGTTTTTTGAATCAGGGTGGGGGTTTTGTTTGGGCTTGCTTTTTTTTTTTTTTTTCCCCTCCTTAAATCACATATCTTGGGGAAAATGAGTTAAAAATACATTTGCTCCATGAAGCTGCATCAAGGAGATTCTCCCCTGCTTGTTTGCTTTCTGGGTTTCTTGCACTCATTTTTTGGACTCTTGCTTTTAAAGTAAGACTCCACCTTGCTAAGAAGAGAAGCGGAGGGTGATGGAGGCTGTAAAGAGCGTTTTACTGCTGCCTGGGGAAAAAAAACACATGAAAAGTAGGTTCAGAAAATGCACTTGCCTTGGACACAGCCGGATTTTGGGATGTTACATGAAGTCCGCTGTGTGCCCTGAAAAACTGACCTCTGTGGGTTAAAAACTGGATCTTTGTTCTGGGGCTACATTTGTGCTTTGCCTTCTGCAAAATAAATGGGAATAAAGAGAAAAGGGTCATCACTTATGGCATGGGCATGCTGCTGGGGAAAACTGGGCAGAAAGTTCATTTGGATCTCTTGATTTTGTGTGGAACTTTCACCCTGCACTTCTGCTTATATATTATTTGCTTATTATTTTTGTGGGTTGTTTCTGTTCAGCTATAATCTGACGGGTCAAACTAGCACCATTTTTTTTTTGGAAGAGGGGCAGAAATAAGGGTTTAAGAAAGTTTTTGGCTCTGCAGCTGATGTGCCTTGGCTGGGATGCAGGATTTGGAACTGCTACATGGGCTGGGGGACAGTGTAACTCTGCCCTGTCTCCCACTGAGGTCTGACAATCAGGTGTATGGTTAGGGAGAGCACCATGGCTGAGGGCTAACTCTGTTTCTTCAGCTCAAGGTATTTTGCAGATTTTTTTTTTCATTTTGTGTCCTATAAGCCATCACCCAGCTGCTGCAAAGGCAGCGGCATTTTGTGCAGTGATAAATTACTTTGATTAATGCCTCCCCCTGCCACACTGCACACTGCGGCGGGGGGGGAGGGGGGGGGGAGGCGTTAATCAAACTCATTTATTACCTTAAGAAACTCCCCACCCGCGAGTGACCTATATTCCTCCCGGCACGAGGGGCAGGCAGCGGTGCAGCACGCAGGCAGGTCCCCGCGCGTTATTTAACCGAGCGAGGCTCGATACCCGCTCTGGCTCCCCCGCCTTTCCGCTTTTATCTGCTCTAAAAGCTGTGTCAATAATACATTTCTGCCATTGAATATTTTATTGATGGTTTGACTTTTTTGCTGCTCACAATTCCCATTTCAAGGCTGCGTGATTGTTCCTAATTAAAATTTTATGCCCTGGGAGAAGCCTTCTTGCTACAATGGAGACGATGCTGTCCTTTTCTAGGCCACTACAGAGCAGTAGGAAGGAATTACTCATTGTTATGAGATTAAATCAAAGCAAATAAATTATTGGGTTTTTTTCCCTTAAAAAACAAACCAGAAGCCCAGCGTACGGCGCCTACTGGAGAAGGCACAAATGGCTGGGGGGTGAGGCAGGAATCCAAGCAGAGCGGGTGGCTGGAGGCTGCCGGGCTGGGGGCAGCGGGGAGTCGTCTCCCGCATCCCTCAGGCGCTGTGGGGCAGCTTCTTCCTTCCCTATGGTGGGCAGGAACAGGCTTCAAGGCTTCTCTCCCTCCTCAGATGCCTCTGAGCGCCAGCTCCAGCGCCACCCAAAAATCATGAAGCAAAGGATACCTGTTTTTCGAACAGTCAAAACGAACTGGGGCGAACAGTCCCAGCATCTTTTTTTGTTTGTTTTTGAAATAAAATCAATCTGCACGCTACCTGCAGGCTCTGTCAGCACAAGGCACCATTCAGGAGCATAATTCAGCCACCTCCAGCCTCCCTGAGGTTCTTCTCTCTGCACTGCCTGATTATTTATTTATTTTTTAAATATTGCATAAGAAAAATGGCTCCCAGCTCTTCACCCATCTATGCTGGCCTATGTTGGCTCGTTTGGGCCAGGCATCCTCCACAGATGGTGGTCAGGGTGCCAGCGCTGCCCCAGGCCTCTACGGTTTCTCGAGGGCGGTGCAGCTGCAGACACTTGAAACAGCCCAAATTTGCAGTTGTGGATTTGTATGAGTTCCTCAGTGTTTGGGTTTGGGTTCCCCCCCACCCCCTGAATTTCAACTAGAGTGCTAGAAGCATTTGTGCTGCCTCCCAGCCCCTGGATTTGGCAAGCAGCTTTCAAAGCACACGCTTCAGCACCAGTTACATAAGGAAAGGTGTGAATGACTGGAGGAGAAAATGCCTGTTGGTTTTGCTCCCCAAGTGGTGTACAGATGCTCTGCTGCCTTGCTCCTGGGTGCACAGCTCCTACGAGGGCAGTCCACTGCAGAGGGAGAAGAGAAACTATTCAAACTGGCATGCGTGTCCATGCAGGAAGCGTTATTTGCTCTCCCCCTGATGATTTTCCTTTCTCTGTCTCAGGGTAAAGGCTGAGTGCATCTACCTTGCCCTGGAAAAAAAAAAAAAAATCATAAAGCACTAGAGGAGGCCGGGAAATTTTCTTGTTTATGGATGAGCAAGTTTCTCTCCCAACGGAACCTCCTGCCAGCAGAAATCTTTCTTTTTTTCTTTTTTTTTTTTTTTTTTTTTTTTTTTATATAAGTCCCTGCTTGCATTTAACTAACTGACTTCCTCTTAAACAATTTATGTACTCCTCCTATTCCTGACAGGCCAGCTTGCTCCTTCAGTGAGGCTCACCACGTAGGACCTGCCCCTGGCACACATTATAGAACACGACAGGCACTTCTGAGCAAGGTGCTGGAAGCATTAGGCCTGCTCACTTCCCTCTGTGAAGTACTGAAACAAGAGAACAAAATCTTTGAGGAGCACAGAGAGTCCTTTCAGCTTAACGGACCTGACATTCAGCATCTTCCCCTCCTGTAAGCACACCCCTGCCTCTCCCCAGAAATCTTACAGCATCAGTTCTGAGCGAGAGCTTTTAGCACCTGACTACTCTTGTTACCAGGCTAAGTATCACCTTACAAATCTGTTTATTAGCTACTGAAAAACATTAAATCAAGGGGCATCTTAGCCTTGGTGTGTTTTCTCATCGCTTGGGAGCACTCTGGGGCTCGGGCTAAGGCAGGGGTGAAGGCACCAATGCTGGGTTTCTGCCTGAGGGAGAACCCAGTGGCACCCTTCCGATCTCCTTTTCAAGCCACCTTCACTGGCTACAGAGGCAAAATAAGAGATGGGAGGCACGGGGCACACAGTGCACATCAGAGACGTCACTGAGAAGGCACAGCCTTCCTCTTCAGCTGGTCTGGCGCCCTGGATTACAGTAATAAGCACCCAAACACTGGTGTTGTACTATTTATTGAAGACTTCAGGTGACAGCACAGCAGGTTAGTTTTGAATCACGCCACAGGAATGTTAAAAACAGGAATTGAGCTGTATGCTCCCCCCATGGCTTACTGGAGAGAGACACCAAAAAAAAAAAACCCAAAACCAAACAAACTTCACTTCAAGCCCTTGCCTTTGCTTACTGGAGCTGAACAGGATGGTGCTGTAGGTAACGGGAAGTCGGAAGCGTTCATACCCCAGTGCTGCTCAGGGGATAAGTCTTGCCAGGCGACCCGCGGAGCTGCTTCTGCCAGCGGCATCTCCAGGGGTGAGTCGTCGGGCAGCACAGTCCCAAGCACGGGGCTATTTCCTCAAAGAAAAACAGAGCACCTTCATTTTCAGATAGGGATTTGTCACACGCGTGCTCTCCTGTGAAATGGGGTGGCAGGGGACTACAGGACTTCAGTTTCAACTCGCATACACAGTCACACACAGGTGTATTTGGCACCAGGCAGCACCCTCTCCCCACTGCACTCCTGCCTGCGCAGGCCCAGCAGTGGAAGATGCTGTAGGTGCAGCTAGGGAGGAGGAAAGCCTTCTGCGACCGAGAAAGCTGCAAACTTCTTCCCCCTCGGCCTTCAAAAAAGGCCCATTTGGCTTCTGAACAAGCGTGAAAGCAGCTTTGGTAATCTAAGGCATTTTTCCTCTCTTTCCAGCATGTTTGAGCACCCTGGACTCACCCAGGCTGCACGGGGCACAGAGGGAGCTGGTTTTTCTTGCGGAAGAGCAGATGCTCCTCCGGGACCCAGAGGGAGAAACAACAAATGAGTGTGGGCAGGAGACATGGGGACAAGCAAAATTTCTCTGTGAGAGACTTTAACCGTTGCTCTGCCTTCCGTGCAATTAACTAGTTACTGACCAGAGCACTGCCAATTCTTTCAGATCAAGCCTTTACAACGGTCCAGGACTACACACAAGCAGCCCAAGCATGAGTGAGAGTACCTGAGCCCTTCCAGGGAAGGCAGTGAATCCTAGCTGGTTATTATGAGCTTAAGCTGCCAATAAAGCCACGCTGCGCTTCAAAAAAGACACTTTCCAACTACCCAGCTTCTTCACCAGCCCCACAAAAATCGCAAGAGAGAACTTTGTAGAAGCAATCTGCTTCGTCACTTCCTCCATTTGCAGTGATGGCCACTCTGGGTGGCTGGAGGAGTCCCTGCCCGGCTTGCCTTCCTGCTCCTCGGGGCCATGAAGTCAGAGTCCCCTGCATGACATCACAGCACGACTGTGCACAGCAGCTCCGCCAGCGCCCAGCCAGGGCTGGGGGGCCAACAGAGCCCCGGCACAAGAAGCGGAAAGCAGTGAGCAAATGTGAGGAGCAGGATGGGAAACAAGACAGCGATGAAAAAGGAAAGAGAGGCTTGTCTCTGCTCTTTCTTTGACAGACTAGAGAGTCTCTCTTTAAAGGTGACTCATCCGGGGCAATACCAGGCATGGTTTCTTCTGTTAACACACCCTTGGCAATAGCAGTTCAGTTAGTCACTGACCGGGTATCAAGACGTCACTGGCTGGGATGAAGCGTCTCTTTAACTTGGTACGGAGTCCACTAGCGTTTACTGACTTTGGAGAAGAGCAGGGGAGGAGAGAGGGGGGCACCCTATCCCTCCGCAGCAACTTTACCACCAACTCCTGGCGGC
This sequence comes from Athene cunicularia, assembly GCF_003259725.1. Lineage (NCBI taxonomy): Eukaryota > Metazoa > Chordata > Aves > Strigiformes > Strigidae > Athene > Athene cunicularia. The sequence goes on along the minus strand of NW_020799102.1, from coordinate 9,186,846 downwards.
CCGCACACCGCCGCGGCCCACTCCCATCCTCTCGGCTCCCGCTGGACACCCCGAGCCCCGCCGCAAGAAGCGTTCCATCCTTCCGCGGCGCAGCCAAGCTGCGGATCGCGACCCGCCGCGCACCGGGGGTCTGCCCGCCGAGCCGGGGAAGGCACCGGAGGCAGGACAGCGGCGTTAGACGGGGGTCGGGCCCCTTTGCTAGGCCGGAGCCCCTCAGCGGGGTGACGGAGAGGGGACGCGGGCGTCAAGGTGCCGAGGCGCGGGTCCGTGGAGGCGAGGCGAGGCGAGGCGGCCGCACAGCGATGTCCGAGGAGCAGGTTAGCCGCTGTCACACGCACAGTGGAGTCGCCGAGAGCACAATGTGCGTTAGTCAGTGGCTCACCTGCTCCTGGAGGGTGACGGGGGGCGGCGGGGCCCACCTGCAGCACAGGAGACACCGGGCAGCGTGAGGAGGATGGAGGGGGGGGCGGTGTCGCGCTGTGCCCCGGGACAGGTTCCGTCGTGCCG